>NC_136499.1:92432479-93022479 GCF_053919585.1 Euprymna scolopes | reverse complement strand
CCTCCCTACTCTCCTGACCTGTCACCCTTTGACTTTCACATCTTTCCAGCCTTGAAGTTGTTTATGAAAGGATGATGCAGCCTTGATTTCTGAAGTCACGTCGTGGTTGCATGACCAAACTGGGGTGTTCTCCAAAAACGGTCTCCAGAGCAGCATCAAACGATGGGAGAAATGCATAACTCTGGGAATATTTTTATGCAGAGAAATGCTAATAAGTGTTCCAAGTTTCGTTGCTCTGTTGCTATGGGAAGTGGGTCACGAGCATTACTTATTGCAGCACCCTCGTAGCTGCTTGCGCCTAAGTCATATATATTTCTTTTTAATTTTAGTTTCATGGCCATATATCAGGTTTTATATAATAATCGATAGAGATTTGACTGATTGGTACTCCTGCAGTATTTTACCCACCGATTTCACGATCTTAGCCGAGCGTTGATCGACATCCGTCGGAAAACGCCGGAACATGGCGAGTGGTACGATACTCTATCAGCCAATCAGGGCGCTTCAAACGAACGCGCAGCAGACGAATAATTTTCATTGAAATTACACACATAGCGTTTCATTTCAGTTATTTTATTGTTCAAAGTAAAAATACACAGCCTTTCATTTCAGCTATTTAATTTAGCGATATCAAATCGCGGAAGGCTACCCGGTTGGGAAGGAGCTTCTTTCCACATCCTCTGAAAACCCTTTGCTCCCAACTTTGCCTCTACAGTCAGTAGAAAATCTTCCAGTCGGAACTAAAAATAAACAGTAATTGTTGTCCCCCCCCCTACAAACATTACTGAAAAAACAAAAAAAAAAAAACATTGTTGTTACTGTTTAATAACGTTTTGTTAAAAACAAACAAAAAAAAACATTGAAGTGTTTATTACTGTTGCTTACCCCCCCCCCAAAAAAAAGCTATCGGAAAACAAAATGAACCCCCCCAAAAAATATATTCAACAAAATAAATTTATTTTACTTTTAAAAAAACTTACGGTAAGTGTTTGTGATTTATTTTATCCAAATTTTGTGTATTAATTTTATCCATTTTGTTGTGTGTGTGTAATATCTTTTCCTTGTAATGTTGTTGCTATTCACATACTTTTAGCGTTCTTGCACCGTAGAGCTCCGAATTCTCGGCTTTCGTCGGCGTTAACGCCGAAAGCGTTCGTCAACGCTCGGCTAAGATCGTGAAATCGGTGGGTAAAATACTGCAGGAATACCGACTGATTAATAAATACGTAATCTGCGTGAATTATACTTTCATATGTAAGCATATCTTACGACCGGGCTATGTCGCAAGATCTGTTCGTATATACACTTTTGAGCAAAAATAAAAATGGGGCCAACAAATGTTATACATTCTTTTGCACTAAAAACTATATTGAACAATAAACGACTGAACAAGGAAACTTAAAGAGACTAATAACACAGAACAAGGCATGTACTTTAAAAAATGCTTAGTGTGGAATCGAATTTGCTTTGGATTTTTTTAAAAGATCAATCGTTTTAGATATGATCTCAACCAAAGTGGAACACTGCGAAGAGGAGATGCTATTTCATTCGCTCTGCACAGCTTCCCACAATTTGTCATTATTCGAAACAGTTATTCCATCCAATGCACGAGATTTTATGGACCAAATATTCTCGATTGGGTTTAAATCGACGCTTTGACCTGGCCAAAATATTACAGTAATTGAATTATCAGGAAAGCAATTTCTTGTGACTTAGCAGTGTGTTCAACTTCTGGATACTATGTAACAGTCTTGTTTCTAATATTCGAATGTATTCCTTTGCATTGATTGACTTCTCACATCTAATATGTTCCCCAACTCAGGCTTCAGTAAAAGTTCCCCATACCATTATCCCTCCATTCCCGTATTTAACTGTCGTTTTTATGCAACTTGGGGAAACTCTTTCTCCAGTTCTTCGATTGCACCCTCCGGTAGGATCTTGAGCATCACTAATAAGACAAACTCTTAATTAATCTAACCAGAAAACATCCCTGAACCAGTCTGTATCTTTCTTGCCATAACACGAGGAAAATCTGTTTCTATCATTGATGTACTTCTTAGATGAAAATGAATTCTTTACACATCTTTTAGAAGAAAATCTCATTTCTTCAATTCGTCTAGATACCGTATATCGTGAAAGAGAATTTCAAGCCCCTGTTTTGAATTCTTTGCTGTGGTCAACATAAGTTTTACGATCCTTGAAAACAATCCCTGTGGTCGTCCTTTAAACTGGATGTTCTAGGACGACCAGATGCAGATTTCACTTTTACCAAACGTTCGACGTCAAAGCTTCGACCAATTTGCTTCACTACAGGAAGAGATGTTTTCATATTTCCCTTTCTTAAAATAACAAAAATCTGCTTGTAAATCATTTTCGACTACCTTAACCCTGCAATTCGTTTTTTTTCTATTCTCGCCGAGATGCGGTCTTACCATTTTTAGAATTAATTTTTTTCACTTCACTATGCTATAATAATAATGATCTGAAAAATAGGAATTTTTACTGAAATTTAATAAAAATTATTAGAAAAATATTGAAAAATCGATTTCTTCCACCTTTAACGCTTGACCCGTTATATATATATATATATATATATATATATATATATATATATATATATATATATATATATATATACACATATAAATATATATATATATATATTGATTAATTTATTGTTTTAATTTTTACTGGCTAACTAAACAAAAATAACGTGTAGTTATAATCATAGTACATTTATTCTGTTGAAAAGATTTTTAGCAAGCGGTTAGATGTCACCGTTTTCACTACACTATACACAAAAATCGAGTAACTTATGTTATACTCTTAAAAAAACTGAAAAATGTAAATGAGTCAATATTTATGGAGATACTTTATAAAATAGCACAATGTTTTAAAGAATTCCAAACGGAAACGTTGTATACTACTTATGGGTAGTTAGCCTATGTGCACATATTAATTAAATTGCAATAATTTAAGAGTACTTATCGTAAGATAATTCGGACTGTAAAATGCAATAGTAGCAAATGCATAAGTAACCTACACGAGGGATCACGCATGGTTTACTCCCTTAAAAAAGACATATATATCTTTATATATGTCTTATAAAAATATAGAAGAACCTGTTATCCCGTAAATAGAATTAAATGAATTAGGTGCATATCTTTATATCTATAAAAGTGCAATTATCTGTGTGTATGTGTTTTTTGTGTGTACATTTTCCTATTAAACTACTCTTCAATTTTATGTCTATACACTTGAAATTTGACATAAGGGGTATTGAGATTTGGAAAATCTTTTTAATTGGTTTTCTGCCAGAAATTTAACCGTCAAGTGGTCAAAATTCCACTATTTGATCTTAGAAACTCTACTAAACTACTTCGACAATTTTTAGAGCTAAACACTTTAAATTTTAGATGTAGGTTACTTTGGCATAGATAAAACTTTTTTATTTGATTCGAGCCTAAAACGATAAATGTTAACGGGTCAAAATTGGGGTCAAACATTTCAAATAAATTGACCTCTGCGATCTCTACTAAATTATCTAGCAAATTTTAGGTCTAAACATTTGAAATTTTAGATAAAGTGCATTCAGACATAGGGTAAGCTTTGTATTCGGTTTTTGATAAACAAATTTGGCTGCCAATGTGTGAAAGAGCAAAAGAATGTTTCTATAATGAACAGAATATATATATATATATATATATACATATATATAATATATATAAACCCACATATATACATATAAATGCATGTGTAAGAAAATCAAGTTAAAAATTACTAAATAGCAGTAAAGCCCAGCGCAAATACGAGATTTCAGCTGTTTGTTATTGAATACGCTCTTGCAGTTTACTGGATGTGCTTGTTGACGTTTCATTTATCAGTACCTAAAAGCCCTCAATTTCCAGTGATCTTGACATAGAATGATAGACTACGTAGTCAAGTGTGACGTTGTGGTTGGGTTCGATCTATCTCTTTATATATATATATATATATATATATATATATATATATATATATATATGCATACACACACATATATATATATATCTTTCTATGTAAAATTGAATTAAAATTCTGTAAATTAACTTTTTATTATATATATATATATATATATATATATATATATATATATATATATATATATAAACACTGGGAATCTGTCTAATTGCCGTGCTTTCAAACTCATTTTGAGTATGTAAATGCAATACAAAGAACTCAGATATATGTAGTGTAATCTAAACTAACTCCTTCCTTTTTATGACAGATTACCAATGTGCATTTGTTTAAATAACAACGAATAATACTGTGCACTAAGCTAAAAAAGTTTTTTTTACATGATAGTTCAAGCCATAAATGAGAAACAAATATACACTTCCGCATATCCCTTGTGCTTCTTGTTCAAATGTGCCTATCCTACTACCAAATCCATTTTAAACGGACATTTCGTTGCCGATCTACATTGACTTTTGCATTATATTTTCCGCATACCTCAACACATTTCCGGTAAATTATGGTCTGTTGGACCGCCATGCGTAACGATCTTTAAGCAAGCGGGGGTTGACGTCCAAGTCTCAGATAATGGAACTGTTTACGCTGAGAGATATTCCTCAATAAAAATTCTTTCACGAACAATTTTTCGAGTAGTGCATTCAGGTGAAACGCATTAGTTTTCCTTAGGTTTGGGAAGAATGCCATGAACGTGCATTATCCGGTGTTTATTCTCATTCATCATATGTAATAAATGACAATGCCTTCACATTTCGACTTTGCTGACAACAGAACTTTACATATTTCAAATGAGTCCTCGAAACATTATGTGTGGCTTAGTCTGTCATGTAGCGATCGTCCGTCTCTCAATATATACATTTGTATTTTTCTATCATTTTCTTTTTACAAAGTATTGGAAATAAAAAAAAATAGTGCCAGAAATTCGCCCTCTATAACAGATACGCCACCTTAGCGACTTTCTTTAAGAGTCTTACCATCTCTGTAACAGTTTGTACATATATCTTACCCTATCACATGTTCAACTGAAAAAATTGAGTGCTGGGAGGGCAGTAATAGATGAAAAAAGAAAACGAAGTATGTATTGCGCTTAATAAAGGAACTTTTCAATACATAATGGATAAAATTTGTCCTTAACGCAGATAAAGAGAAATAAATATAGGGTTTAAATTTAGGTGTAACGAAAGGCGATAATAAAAGGCCTGAACACTTGACTTGGTATTGAAAAATAGAAACGACACTTGACGGGCGCTAATTCAATTTAGGTTTAAACTCAAAGGTGAGAGTTCAATTTTGTATACGGCTGCGAGAGAAATCGGGGATGAACTCAATAATGTGACCGACAGAGCCTCCACAGAAAGTATATGTCAACCTTATAACGTAGAAATACACACCGACATATATTTAAAGCATCAACGTCTGTATTTTGTCTGTGTTCGTTTTATTTAATTTTTATAAATGTAGTAACATGCGTCTACGTCGACGATCGCCAGTGAGAAATAAGATATAATAAGACGACAACAAGACGAAGGAAAAATCCGCGGAACACGACGTCTGGCGGGGTCACGGGCTGTCACAGCACATTACTAACTGACTATATTTGCAAGAAAGTTTTTTGTTAAAAAAGTATCCTCTAATTTATCTAATGATGGATATTTTCTAAGATTCCAGTGTTTTTTTTAATATCGTACATAAGGCCTTTGACGCTTACCTTCTTTCTGCGGGTGTAGCTTCAACCAACATCGTTACAATAACTAGATTCTCATTTTGTCCCATAAGCTATATCAATTTACTGCTTCTCAAGAACCGTTTTTGGTAGTACACTTCAGGTTAATCTTGTAATTACAACATGACTTTAGAAAACAAAACTGCATCATCTAAAACTGCTTTACTTTCATTTAATAACTTCAGAACTGGGAAATCGTTAAATTCAGAAGGTGCAAAATCAGAAAAGTAAGAAATGAAAGGAAAATTTTATAGCCAAATGAGTTAGTTGGGCGGCATGCACGTTGTAGACGGAGACATTGTTTTGTAGGATGAGGATACGTTTACTGGTATTTACTGGTCTTCTCTTGCCTGTTTATAATAATGAATTCATTTAATTTTATTAAAGTAAAGCATAACACATAATAGTGTAATTTTTGTTCCCTTTTGTCAAGAAATATGTAATCACTACTCGGTCCTATGTCCTTTCCAGGGGCAGGCTTCACCATTGCTTTCTTTGCTGGTGGTGATTCCAAGTGCTTCACGGTATTGACTTGGATTTTGTAACAAGGTTTTATCTTATGTAATAAAACATTGCAAAAACTTTCGCTCATCGGAGAGGGTGAGCTGCCATGTTTTGATCAGAAATAATCTTCGATTAACGAATCGAACCATTTCAAGTACTAGAAAGTGCCAAACTAACAAGTTTATCTCATATTTCATTTTCCAAATGTGCATTTATCACCAGGGCTTGATGACCTTCCATTGGTACGTCACCATAAATTGCTTTTTATGCACTTAGCCAAGGATACGGCATACTACCTTAAATTATTACGCATTAGTGGAGAAAATTAAATAACATGATCACCTTGTTCTCCAGATATAATTGGGCAGCTCCAATCAATTATAAACATGGAGGTTTATGAAGGAGGTGTACAATTTTCGCCAAGGTTTGAACTCTGGAGGGAGAATTCAGAAACGTCATATAGCATCCCATCATCTCAAATCCACCGATTGGCATCATCAGTTGATAAGAGACTATTCAAAGTGATCTTGAAGTATGGGAGTTATGCTGACAGATAAATATTTCTTTTAAAATATAGTGTGAAATTCTTTCTTTTTTTGGGGGGGGGTAATATTGTTACTGGATATGTTCTTTATTTTATATACATATAAATATGAGGTTAGAAGACTGTTTTATTTCTGAAAATATACATTTTTAGACACGGGCAATAAATGATACACACTTAAAATTACTGGAAAATAGAAAAATTAGCAGACTTTTTAAAACATTTGTTAAAATTCTACAAAAATCAGGGACATGAAGCACCTTGATATGCTCTTCCAGTGTACGAGATTCCACTACTCTGCATTTCATAGCAATTCAAAATTAAATAATATTGACCTGCAATAAATCGATACACAAGGTTTATATATATACTAGAAATTTCAGCCCGGCGTTGCCCGGGTGTTTGGATGCGTATGTTGAGCAAAAACAAAGAAAAGGGGTAGTAGGAAGGAAGGCTCAAACCCGTACCGCAAAGGAGGAAAAGAACGGGGAAAACCTCTCAGAGAAAAATGATTTAATAATTGAGAAAACATTTCCAGTTATACCGAGTGACCTATTTTTAAATTTAGGCTTGGCAATCGAAAGGAGAAGATGACTTTAAAAATATCGGCGAAAAAGGTGACCCCTCCTGTAGAAAAGTGCCCCCTTTAATGGGAAGATATTCATGTTTTTAGCCAATTTTTCGATATTTATCCTCTGAAATGACAGGTCAAACTTCAAAACGATACTGATCTTGAGAAAATCTGTCGCATCTGCCGAAAGTGTTGGCAGATATGCAAATGTACATGCATACATACATACATTTATATATTAGTAACAACAAATTTTCGACCCAAACCGAGGAAAAAGGTTGCCCTATCGCTAAATACCCTTTATGTAAAATTTCAAATGTTTAGACCAGAAGTTGTCTGAGTAATTTGGTAGAAACCGCAGAGGTCAAACTTTTTAAAACTTTGGCCCCTATTATGACCTCTGAAAATTTATTGTTTTGGGCTCAAATTAAGTTATTAAGTTAGATCCATCCACGGAATCTATATCTAAAATGTCAAGTGTTTAGACCCAACATTGTTGGAGGGTTTGGTAGAGTTCTCAATTGACAAATCGTTGAACTTTTACCCCTTGCTTGCAAAATTTCCGGCCGAAAACGGATCACAAAGATTTTCCCAAAACTCAGTACCCTGTATATCAAATTTCGAGTCTGTAGACTGAAAATTGACAGAGTGATTGCGTTGGGAAATGTACACAGGCAGACAGACATAGAGACACTTTCAATTTTATAGATATACTAGCATTTCAGCCCGGCGATGCCCGGGTGTTTCGCGGTGTATGCTGAGCAAAAAATAAAAACAAAACCAACAAAAAAAAAAAAGGTTAATTGTTTTTAATTTTACCCCTATTATGACCCTTAATATTTATTGTTTTGGGCTCAAATCGATTTATTAAATTACATCCACGTCCAAGGACCTATATCTAAACTTCCAAGTGTTTCGACCCAAAACTCTTGGAGGAGTTTGGGAGAGTTCGCAAAGGTCAGATCGTTGAACTTTGACCCCTTAACAACCAAATTTCTGGCCGAAAACCGATCACATAGATTTTCCCAAATCTCACTACCCTGCATATTACACAGTCAGACAGACAGACACACAGATACGTTCACTTTTATAGATATATAGATATGTCTATCTCTCTATTTATCTATCTTTATATATATATATATATATATATATATATATATATATATATATAAAGTGTACGTGTCTGTATGTGTGGCTGTGTATGTACATATTCCAACGCAATAACTCTGTCAATTTTCAGTCTACAGACGCGAAACTTGACATTCAAGGTACTTAGATTTAGGAAAATATTCGTAATCCGTTTTCGGCCAGAAGTTTGACTATTAAGAGGCCCAAAATCAACGGCTTTATCTGTGCGAACTCTACCGAATTCCTCCGCCAATGTTTGGTCTAAACATTTGAAATTTTAGGTATAGGTTCCCTGGACATGGGTCTTTGTTAATGACTAGAATTGAGTCCAAAACAATAAATGTTAATGGATCATAATAGGGGTCAAGTTTTAAAAAAATGAGCACTTTTTTGCTCAACATACACCTCCAAACACCCGGGCAATGCCGGACTGAAATGCTAGTATATATATATATATATTTGCTGAATATTTATGCGTGTCTATATGCATATATATATACATATATATATAAATACATATATATATGCATATAGTTACGCACAAATATACAGTTGGTAGCAAAAGTATTTGATACATTATTTGTTTTCGTTATTTTTCAATAAATATCAATTTTACTTGCAAAAATGTTCTTCTTAATCTGTGAAAAAATATTACCTATTTACGCATAACACACTAATGAAGATATTATCATTTGACAAATATTTATTCACAGAAGATAGAAATAACAATATGTAAAAATGTTTAACACTCCGTAATATTTCGTTCGTAAGCAGACATTTTATCCTGCTCCAATATTTCAATTTCGGATTTTCACAAATAAAGACAATATTCTTCAATCTCTTCATTGCTCTTTTGCTAGATTTCCAAGAGATTAACCTTCTGAAAAGCCTGCAACAATACGTTACTTTTCACTAGCTGTCAATCAACCCTCTCAAGGCATATTGGGGTACCTGAAATAAAGTCATACACACTTAAAATTTCCAGTAAATAAAAAACAGGCATAACATTTAAAATAGTTGTTGAAATTCCACAAGAATTAGGAAAATAAAACACGTTTGTACACTCTCCCAGTGTAACAAATGAAAGTTATAGCAATTCTAAAATTAAAAAAAAAATATTTACCTGCAATAAACAGGGGTTATATATATACATATATATATATATATATATATATATATATATATTTGTATATATATATATGTATATATATATTTGTATATATATATATATATATATATATATATTTGTATATATATATATATATTTGTATATATCTAATTGTGTGTAAATATATATATGTATATATATATATATATATATATATATATAATTGTTGTAAGTTTCATTATTTTTTTTATTTTTTTAAGTTTGCAATAAAAGTTTTTTTTTATTTTTGTTAACTTTGAGTTGACTTATTCCGGTACCTGTTTTATTGTATGAAAAACTTATCCAAGTCTGCAGAGGAGTCTTATGTACATTAACTTCTTTGTAAATTCATATGTATTCATCATCAGGCAATTTTATTTTACGGAAATTATCACCAGTCATGTAAAACCTACGTGACCTCTCATGAACCTGATTACAGCTTTTTTTTTACATACGCATCTCCACTTATCAAGGTCAAGAGGCCACTCGAGGATAAGGGTTAAACAGTGTACAGTAGAAATTGGACAATATAGTAATCGTTAGTAATGGAAATTGGTAAATACTTAATAAGTGGAATGGCTCATCAAGAACTTGTTTACGTTAGACTTGAAGACAACCATATTGTAGTCAGCTGAAAAGCAGGAAAACGGAAGACAATTCCACAGGTGTGCAGTTCTACGAAAGTAGCTTTGTTCATGAAATCTACGCTTAGGTTTAGGCACAATTAACGAGTGGAGGGTTGAATTATTGATAGTTTTGTCAGCTAGACGAGTGTTTCTTTTTAAAGTTTGGCGAGGGGGATCATAGACAGATGTTCAGTCGAACACTTTCCATGAAAATAACGATAAAGCAGAGACAAACTCGCAACATCTCTTCTGTAAGATAGAGGTGTCGGGGAAGAGAAAAGGACATCTCCTACGAGGCCTTGAAGTCTATTTTGAACACTATCAAGACAGGACAAGTCTTTCTAGCAGCTCCTGCCTAGATCTGGCAACAGTATTCCATTCTTGGACGTATCTGGCTCTTATATAGATAGAGAATTGCATCAGCAGTGAGGTATCTACTGGATCGATAGAAGGATCTGACCATTTTTCCAGCGGCCTTAGCAACAGATTTGATGTACGTGTTCCATTTAAGATTGGAAGCTTGTCAAAACTTGAGGCCTCCTGAAGAGGAGAGCCATTCATTTCAATTGATGCCAGATGTGGAGCAGAACGGTGATGATGTAAAGAGAGAAGCTTGATTTAGATGCAGTGAACGTAACCAGCCACTCCTTTCCCCATTGTGTAACGTACTCAAGATCAGAGGAGAGATAATTGGAGAGAACTTGGTCGTTTACGATCTTAGATGTGCTACCATAAATGGTAGTGTCATCAACATAAATGTCTACAAATGATGTAAGGATGTGATTTGGAAGATCATTAATGTAGATCAGGAAAAGTGTTGGACCCAGGATGGACCCCTGAGGGAGTCCAGCATTAATACTGTGAGCTTCTGATTTTTGTCCCTCAATTACTACTCTTATGAATCTATCAGAACGAAATGATTTACTAATTGAGAAGACATTTTCCACTACACCATAGCTAGAGATCGTGTGACGTAAACCTTTTATGCCATATCCTATCAAAGGCCTTCGATATGACAAGAGCAATTGCCCTAGAAGGTTGCCTCCGTCGAGAGATTCGCTAATCCTATGAAATGTTTGTGAAACTTGAAAATTAAGTCTACCATAGATGATAGTGTCTGGAAGAAATAAAAAATACTGAAAAATAATATTTTATAAGTAGTGGTTAAGCTCGTTTAGCTTCGCCGTTTTAAAATTTTAAAGATAAAAAAAAAAATTTCAACTATCTTTGATATAGTAGAGCATGGCTTCTACACATATTTCTTATTATGGTCACGGAATTCTTTATAATTAGAGTGTGATAACACACCACCATATAAACAAAAATAACAAATCTAAATATATTTTAACGAAACAAATGAAGCTAAAACTATTACGCTCAAAGCGAAATACTGACTTTTACCTTCGCATAAGAGTTATTTTTTAAATAACTTCAATATATTTTAGTGCCTCTTTTTGAGCAGCAAATATAAGATTGTTTTTTTTTTTTTCAAGTCACGTTTAAATAGAACATTTCCCGTGTCCTGACATTTTTGTGCCTTAGTATCCCGCTCAATCTGACATTTTAGTTTCATCCCTATTAACTCAGTAAACTTTTCTGCTTCAATTTTCTTCTTATACTTTTGCTTATGTTCTAATTGATCTTTATCTATATTTTCCGCTTTCACCCCTGCTGCCACTAACACTTCATGCCTGTTAGCCAAATGGTGGTGAAATCTTATAAGGTGTCCCCAGACACTTCTTCAACCGCAATCAGCCCTCTTCCTACTTTCTTCCTTGTTACATACAACCTGAGAACATTAGAATTTTATTATTATTATTATTATTATTATTATTATTATTATTATTATTATTTGTTTGTTAAAAATATATTCATATAAATATTATTTGTTTTACAGTTTTAAAAACTAAAAAAACAACGCATAGTTTTCAACGTTCTTCAGTAGACATATATTAAAATCTTATTTAACGTGATAAGAGATTAAACTGTTAATAGAAAGTTAATTCGTTATATTATTTTATGTATTATCAATAAAAATTACTGATTTTTTAAAATTTATATAGACAATGTTATAAAAAGCCAAGAAATAGCTTAAATACAGTTTTAATCAAATACAATTTTAATTCATAAAAAATAATGTCAATTACTTTGCTATATTTTATTGGGTTAAAATTATTCCTTCTAATTGAACGTTTACAAATGAATAACTTTTATTTCCTTTTAGGAAAAGAAAATAACGGACCATTTTGGCTCATTTTGATAATGACCATGGTGATTTGGGAAAACGCTAAGAAAAAAGCATTTTTCACTAATCAACCAGAAATCCGATCTCTTATTGCGACGCCATCGGTAGTATTGCCTATTTTCGACTCAACTCTATCTAAACGTGACTTCATAGATCAGTGAACAGACTTTGTACTTTCAGTCAAATTGATTATAGACATTGCTTATTGAATTTCCCCTGTACTCAGCTGTAGAAAATGTGTAGTAGTGTGTGACTAATTTTGAACTTTTCTTTCTAGTATATCACAGAAGTTGCGACAGCCGATATTCAACTTGTACAGATAGTTCTCTTTAAAATTACATGTGCACAACTAAACATAAAGATCTTATTGTAAGTCCGTTTAAGCGTCTACGTAAGAGGTTTACTCTGTCTGTGATAATGGATAATAGTGGAACTTGGAGAGAATTAGATTATTAAAAAAAGTAAGGCTAAACAATAACGTGGTTATATTGGACTTAAAAGCTTGTGTGTTCTTCGGGCCGGCAGTGCTTGGGAAACTTTATTTATAGAACTTTTGTTTGGGTTTAAGCATGGGTAAAACGCAGGGAGATTTGTGTACTAGTTGAAGCTAGACGAGATTTTTTAATGAATACTTTACAGGTGAAACTATATATTGACGTAGTGCCAGATCTATGCTATGAAAATATCAAAAGCGAAGAAATTAGTAACTTCTCTTTTGTAAAAAATAAATAATAAATAGCAAAAAAAGACACTGCCTACAATATTTGGAACGCGGTTTTATGCCTTTTCATCACAGAAAATAATGCTCGCTTTTGAACACAGTATATATTTAAAGACTGATTTGGCTCTTGTTACGTTTGAATTCGAAAATATCTCCGTCTGTCCTGTTTCGTTTACTAGATGAATGCACATGATTCTGTTATGCTAAAGTGTAAAATAACATTCTAGCTGCTCTATGATGCGTAGGTGTTGCATTATATTTTCGTAAGTATGCAAAGCTTAAAAGGTATGTTCTCAGATCTAAGACGCTTACTTTTGACACGGAAACGTGTAAGCATATGATTCTCGTTGGGCTATTACACTTAATTATAAGTATATACTGTTTCATTTTAAACTATGATATCCAATGGTTCATTATCGTAAAATATAAAATACTTCTCTCTGATTCTCTCTGCTCTGATTTTGAGGAAGTGGTACAATGGATAAGGAGGTGGCTTGTTACTTTAATGGATCTAAAACCAGGCTTTTATCTTTACATCATCAATGCTCTGTCCCCATCTGGCATCAATTTAAATGAATGGCTCTCGTCTTGAAAAGACTTCATGTCTTGACAAGCTTTTGGGCTTGACCTTCACCCGTGATCTTAAATGGAACATATACACAAAATCCGTTGCCAAGGCCGCTGGAAAAATGTGGAATCATTCTATCGATCCAGTAGATATCTCACTGCTGATATAATTCTCTATCTATATAAGAGCCAGGTACGTCCAAGGATGGAGTACTGCTTCCACATCTGGGCAAAAGCTTCTAGAAATGACTTATCCTGCCCTGATAGAGTTCAAAATAGACTTCGTCGCCTTGTGAGGGATCTTTTCTCTTCCCTGCAACCTCTTTCTCACAGAAGAAATGTTGCGAGTTTGTCTTGGCTTTATCGTTATTTTCATTGCATGTGCTCGGCTGACCTCTATTCTATGGTCACCCCTCGCCAAACTCTAACAAGAAACACCTGTCTAGCAGAAAACACTATCTCTAGTTTTCCCCCACTCTTTATCTGCGCCTAAACCTAAGCGTAGATTCCATGAGCAAAGCTTCTTTCTTAGAACTGCACGACTTCCGTTTTTCTGCTTTCCAGCTGACTGCAATATGGTTGTCTTCAAGTCTAACGTAAACAAGTTTGTGATGCGCCGTTCCATATAAGTAAACAAATTTACGGAATCTCCATTACTAACGGTACCATATTGTCCAATTTCTACTGTACATTCTTTAACCCTTATCATCGAGTGACCTCTTGGCCTTGATAATGGTGATACCTATGTAAAAACAAAATTTTTTTGATTGTCTGCCACGCTGCGTGTTCACCATGTTGTTTTTAGTACGTCGTGGTAACATATATGTTATCCATTAATTTGCCCGTCCCACACGTGTCATTATGTTTTCCACACTCAGTTATGCTTAAGTAAAAACAAAATAAAATAATGTATTTCATATTTTTATTTAACATTGAATGTTTTTCAGTTTGCAATGCGTGTAATTAAAATCACCTGTTCATTAGTCTATAATCTATGCTGAATCATTTGAATTTATTAGAAACGGTTGATATAAATAAGCATATTCTTGTAAATCTAATGTACTTACCTATAATGAAATAGTATTTATATTTTACTTTCATTTATTTTTAGATAGGTGTCTACTGATCAAGGCCGAGATCACACTCAAGGATAAGGTTTAAAGAGTGAACAGTAGTCAAAAGGGTAATATAGTATTATAAAATTTGTTAACTTAAGCGGAACGGCTCATCAGAAACTTGTTTACGTTGGAGCTGAAGACAACCATATTATAGAAAGCTGGAAAGCAGGAAAACAGAAGACAATTCAACAGACATGCAGTTCTAAGAAAGAAGCTTTGATCATGGAATCTACGTTTAGGTTTTAGGCACAGATAACGAGTGGGGGAATTATTGTTAGTGTTGTCCGCTAGACGAGTGTTTCTTGTTAAAGTTTGGCGAGGGGTGGCCATAGATTGAAAATCAGTCGAGCACCTGCCATGAAAATAACGATAAAGCGGAGACAAACTCGCAACATCTCTTCTGTGAGATAAAGCTTGCTGGGAAGAGAAAAGGACATCTCCAACGTGGCCACGAAGTCTATTTTGAACTCTATCAATGCAGAACAAGTCTTTTCTAGCAGCTCCTGCCTAGATGTGGCAGCAGTATTCCATCCTTGGACGGACTTGGCGCTTATATATATAGAGAATTGCATCAGCAGTGAGGTATCTACTGGATCGATAGAAGGATCCGACCATTTTTCCACCGATATATCATTTAGGTTGAAGTTGAATTCTTATGGGTTTGTCATACATGTTATTGAACCCACATTTTTGTCGGTCAACTAGACATGTTACTGAAACAACATTTTCGCCGGCCTGTTATAACTATGACTGAAGCCACCTTATCATCGGTGCGTAATAGATGTTGCTAGGAAATATTTTTATCAGTCTGTCTTCTTTAAATTTAAAATAATATCTAGAGAAGATCAATTGGAATGGACGTAACTTCAAAAATATATGTCTCTCTTCCTTTCAACATAATGCAATCGTCCAGTTTCGATATATAATCGGCCGACTGGAAACCATTTAATCATGTCTTTTGGCTTCCTTTCATTTCTCAAGTGGGTATTGTAAGCCATAACCCTTACAGAAAAAAATCTATATTTGTATGCATTCCCAGCAATCAGTCTACCTGGAATATTCTTATCATGGTCTGGTAGTTCCAACTTATTTATTTCTAAAAGTACGGGTTCTCTTCTTTTATAAGCTACGCATAAAAAAACTATTTTTATGATTTTTGCATTGTTCGTTTCCTGGTTACATTTACATAATTGCGTATCTTTTTTTCAAATCCACAGGATAGTCGATAAAACTGAAATGATTCTACCGGTAAAAACAGCATCGCTTTAATTCATAGCATTTATTCACTTGCGAAGGATCACACCACCTTTTTATTATTTATTATACAATCACAGAAGACAAAAGAAATATACGAAAATGTAGACACAAGCTTTCTGATAATGTCTAATGAAGATACCTTGGATCCCTACTAGATATCATCTTCCGGTCTATTGGTTTATTTCGTTTTGGTGAGCGAGCCGTTAGCAACCTTTAGAACGAAATATTAAAAAAAATAGTGGTGTGTTGTTTCCCCAAGCAATTTAGAACGTTGTAGAGGACGGACAGGCAAACGTCCTCTGTCTATAAAGGCCATTTTTTACTACGAAAATAAAATGCTGTAGGAAATCAGAAACTCATATATATATATATATATATATATATATATATATATATATATATATATATATATATATATATATATATATATATATATATATATATGAATAAAAACCAAAGTAAATACTTACAGGCCGACATATAAAATTAAAATGGATACTCAACACGTTATACATTAGAAGGAATAAGCAAATAGTAGTCTACACCTTCTTATAGAGTAGCACCCAAGTACTGATAGGGGTAAACGCAGATAACTCACAAGACGTTGATTGAAGAAGCTGTTGTTTCTATATCCATAATTTTGTGACAACAAAATGAAAATTAAAAGAAAAACACACCCACACACAACTTAAAAACGGTAAAATAGATTGTTGCTAAAACGTAATTGCTGGCGTTTTGCCAACACTACCCAACGTTAAAAAAGTGGAACAAAACATTAAATAAATTCCTGGCTGAAAAATTGGATAAACATTTTTTGTCGGTCATGATTTCGTTATAATAATATTTCATGGTTCGTCGTGCAACGAAAATAGCATTTCCCATTGACTAGCTTTTTTATATTTTAAAGAGTACTTGTTATTTTTCTCTTAGGCATTTGACGCTTCAATTTTAAATAAATCAACACACATTTTCGATGGTATAGTAAATGTTTTTATCTTTTATTTTAGAATAAAACGGCTTACAAACGAATAAGTGTGGCCGATTTCTGCAACATAATGTGTAATGCTTCTATGATATTGTAAACGTTGAGAGTGCATACATTCTACTGCAGAGAAAACCATGTACATTATCAAAAGTCCGTGTAGATGATAATATACTGTCGCATGCAAAGATTACTATCAGGTATATCTTGATTAAGCACAAAATAAAATTCAAAAAAGAATAAATGACCATAAAAGTAATATATGAAATAAAGGTTCCTAAACGAAATACTCTATTAGGATGTCTATCTATCGATCTATCTATCTATCTGTTTACCGTTACATAATTTACAGTCAAAATGAGTACACGCTTTTTTTAGCAGTACATGCTATTTATTTATATTTTAAGCAGTGCATGTTATGGTAAGGTCGTCAATATATTTGCCTTCTACGTTAAAAAAACAAAAATCGTCTGAGCTTTCTTTGTTTTAATGATTTGATTTGATAACAAAATATCATTCAATCAAACATCGAAACTTATAAGATGCAAATACGAACGAATCTCTTGCAGACGTTTCGGAAATTGACACCACCCTTTAAAATCTACAATTTACATTATATTTACGTTAATCCTAACAATTACTAACTTAACTTTCAGATTAAAATATTTTCTATGCCTTTTAACGTAAGGGATCTGTTTTCGGTTATAACGTTCTGTAAATTGAACACGTACTTTGTGATCATTAACGAGAAAAATATTGCGATAATATTTTTCTCGGTGAGTGTTACAAAGTACGTGTTCAATTTAGTAGAACATTATAATTGAAAACTGATCCTTGACTATAAGAGTTATACTTTTTTGTCAATTTGTGGAATTTGCAGAGGAGAACCTTCAGAAACATCCACCGAATCTCTTAATCAAATAGAGTTGTAGGAGACCCTACATCAAAATGGCACTCATCCTAGATTAGACTGATTAAGCAAAATAATAATAATTATTGTTATTATTTTTAACTTTCCATATCATAAAACATATTTTTTATATAAAACTCATTTGTACATTTTTCACTTTCCATATCATATAATATATTTTTATATGAAACACATTTGTACATTTTTCACTTTCCATATCATAAAACATATTTTAATATGAAACACATTTGTACATTTTTCACTTTCCATATCATAAAACATATTTTTATATGAAACACATTTGTACATTTTTCACTTTCCATATCATAAAATATGTTTTTATATAAAACACATTTGTACATTTTTCACTTTCCATATCATAAAACATATTTTTAT
Source organism: Euprymna scolopes (assembly GCF_053919585.1). Taxonomy (NCBI): domain Eukaryota; kingdom Metazoa; phylum Mollusca; class Cephalopoda; order Sepiida; family Sepiolidae; genus Euprymna; species Euprymna scolopes. The sequence goes on along the minus strand of NC_136499.1, from coordinate 93,004,026 downwards.
ATGAAACACATTTGTACATTTTTCACTTTCCATATCATAAAACATATTTTTTGTATCAAACACATTTGTACATTTTTCACTTTTCATATCATAAAACATATTTTTATATAAAACACATTTGTACGTTTTCGCTTTCCATATCATAAAACATATTTTTTCATATAAAACACATTTGTACATTTTTCACTTTCCATATCATAAAACATATTTTTATATAAAACACATTTGTACATTTTTCACTTTCCATATCATAAAACATATTTTTTATATAAAACACATTTGTACATTTTTCACTTTTCATATCATAAAGCATATTTTTATATAAAATATTAAACACGTTTGTACATTTTCACCTTCCATATCTAAAAAAATATTTTGTACATAAAACACATTTGTACATTTTTGACTTTCCACATCATAAACATATTTTTATATAAAACACATTTGTACATTCTAAGCCTGAATTACGTCCAGATAAATTATCATTTTCATTATATTTTCTTCACTTTGTATTTGACTAGATTTACCGCGGTTTTTGTTTTACCTTGTTTGTTTGTCAAATAATTAACGCCGGAAATATATAAATCTACGCTGTATTGCATTGCCTACGGTTATACTTATTTATTATATATTGTCTTTCGTTTCCTTTTTTTAATAGAATTTTGTTTAGTTTTCTTTTAAGTAATCATTTTCCACAGTGTTTTGACATTAACTTTTTAGCACCAACTACACTATTTTATTCAAACCGACAATTCTATAGGTTTTAAACAATGCTGAATAAGCTTTGGCTGAAACAAGTAGTTATTAAAATATAATGATTTATGCAGTATAATTCACTGTTCTATGCACACGTCATAAAAAGTGTACTTCTCTTCGCACGACACTGTCAGTCACCCCCAATTCTTTTTTGCTTAATAGTATTTGCGGGTTGGAATTCTGACAACATATATTAAGCGTAGATATGAGGAAAATATGTGGACAGTCCCCCGTTCAAAATAGCGATGTTGGTCGTGTCTATTCCAGACGGCGTTCTTAATATGATGAGCTAAGGGGGTTTCAATTTCGAAATCCGTTCTTAACATATGGACGTTTAGGATTGGCCACCAACATCAAGCGTAGTTATTTTTTTACGAGAATGGAGGGGCATGCTTCCAACGGTAAACGTCGGTTTAAGTGTCCTACTAGAAAACAATAAAATAGGACACTTTATCATTTGAAATAATGTAAACCTAATTAAAACGTTGCACAACAGAAATGAATGGTTTTATAATTTTGAAAGAACTATTGTTCACATACATTTTTCAATAGATACATATACCCAAAAGAAAAGAAAATTGGAGGAAATTATGGAACACCAATTTAGTCAGTTTTGTGACCTATTTACATACAACAATAAAAACAAAGCATTTACTAATAATTATAAGTATTTTAAGAACGCACAAACATGTTTCCACATATATATATATATATGTACACACATTATATATATAATGTATACATATATAATGTATATATACATTTATATATACATTATATATATATGCATTATATATATACATTATATATACATTATATATATGCATTATATATACATTATATATACATTATATATAAATTATGTATACATATACATTATATATATACATTATAATATATACATTATATATACATTATCTATATCTATATCTATATATATATATATATATATATATATATATATTCCCAAAATGGACGTACAATTGGGGGCATAAGGCAAAACAATTCATTTTTCTTTGTGACTCATTTGCGTCCCAAAATAATATATATATATATATATATATATATATATATATATATATATATATATATATATTAATACTTATTACCGTTGCGAGTCTCATAAAATAAAAATAAGCAACCTTTTTTTTTACAAATTTGAATAGGACCAAGTACCCCTGCGAGCGCGGAAAAAATTGCTGGAGTTGGCAAAAACGAACCTTTAACGCTAAAAGAGGAAAGAAGGTTAAAAAAAACGCTTTACTGCGTTGAGCTTACGAGGTTATTGGCTTTCGGAAAAAACTGCTTTAAAGCGTACGTTTCGCGAGGCCTGGATGACTTTGCAAACGCCTTAAAATAAAAAGTATTTTGAGGAGTGAATGAAGTAAAAATATCAAGGCATAGCCTGACCTCTCCTTCAAAAAACTGCTGATTTGACGGTGAATAAAAAATACATTATTCTCGGTCGTACTTTAAGAAATAAAACCGATAGCCATTAGTTGCGTGCTCTCGTGTAATGAATTAATGCGTGAATGTGGGCATGCAATTCTTAAAGACAAACTAAAATGACCGAAAATGGGCTGAAATGACTAAAATAAATAAAAAGTAAATGACTTAGAATGAATTTAATGAACTTAAGGATTAATTGAATGACCTTAAGAATGATTTGAATGCTTAAAAATAACTGGAATCCTTCAAAAACAACTTGAATGATCTGGGAAATGACTTGAATGGCTTTGAGACTTACTGGTTGTAAAGTGGGTGATCATTTTACATTAAATTAATACAGAAAAGTGATCCTCCACTTTATATCACAAACTTACAAACATAAGTACAGCATGTAGTAAGAACAGATACTACACTTAGATTTTGGACAAAAAAAAGAAAAGCCCCCCCCAGCAGATTAGGCACAAGGCCGATTTTTAATTTGAGGAGTGAAGGCGAAATTGGGACCAACTTCCCGGGGAGTAGGGGAGCTGGATAGTGACAATTGGTACAAAGGCTTGCCCCTACACTGACCAAGGTCTTATATGTTGGGTTTCCCCCCACATATGGTCTTTGTTTTCAGTATCTGCTAGACCAGATACTACACTTTGATCTTGGCCTAAAGGCTAAGCAAAGCTGTATTTATTTGCTCCCCCACCGAGCAAATTAGGCACAAGGCCGATGTTTAATGTGATGAGTGAAGGAGAAATGGGGAACAACTCCCCGGGGAGTAGGGGAGCTGGATAGTGAAATTGGTATGAAGGCTTGCCCCTACATTGACCAAGGTATTATATGTGGAGTTTCCCCCACATATGGTTTTTGCTTGCAGTATGTGCCAGAACAGAGGCTACACTTTGATCTTGGCCAGAATAACATCTATTAACAACAAACCTTTGATCTTAACCAAAAAGGCCAAGCACAAAAGTGGTACGGGCAGACCGACCGACGGAGTGACTTATAGATTCGCTTGCATGCGACTAAAAAGCAAGATTAATCTTGATGGTAGAAAAGAAAGGAAATTTATAACATTTTAGACAGTTTAAAGAACTTCAAATTACACAAAATTCAGGTCTAGACTTTAATAATCCCGTAATCGGTTGTTTTCTCTTTTATTTAGCATGTAAATAAGATTCATACAAAAGAGAAAATTATGTAGCGTTTAGAAAAGGAAAAAGAAATGATTGCTATAAGCATGGGACGATGTGTTGGAAAACAGTATGTACGATGTACGCAAAAACAAAAGATGTAGCATAGTAGCGTGGCTGTCAAAAAGTTTACACGCACTGTATATTTAATGTACAAATAAAAGCAGCCTTGGCTTATGAACATGCTTCGATGTGTTAACATGTTTGTATTTGGGGTATTTTATTTAAACAATTGTCATTTTTATAGAGCGAAGCCATGTTTGGAGCGTTCATAAATGAACGAATAGTTAGTCGTCAAACCAATGAGGTATGGTTTTATTTGAAAAGGGACGAAATAATTTTTTTTTCGATAATAGGAAGATTATGTAATGTATGAAATTATATAAAACAGATTATTAGGGTTCAATCCAGTTAATGTCCAAAATGCAGAATACCCCATGGTGTTTACTGGGAGTGGTAGGAGTCTTTTTTATGAGGATGGAAAATTGCAACACTTCCACTATAGATAGTTGCGATTCTTATGATGTTGCTCTTAGGATTTACTGTAGGATTTTACTGTAACGAGTAAAGGTGTGTAAAATAGTGTTCCAAATTTTAATATAGTGGCTTATATTCTAAACATGATAAATCTGTATGTGCCATGTGCTGGAACAAACCTAGTGTAGTTTGGTTCAGAGAGGAATTTATGCAATCAAAATATGATATATGCAGATAAGTTAAACATTCTACGACATATACGAAGCTTTATTTTATATGTATGGTTAATCACATATATTAACAACTCAGTTAAACTTTAACGACAGAAACACAAATTCATCACAGATTTATAGTTTTTCACCCCTTTCGTTAGACGCCACTTGTTCTAATCTTTTTCATCCAGTTCATTTTTTTTAAATACCGATTATACTAAAGGGAGATAATTTCAAATAGTAATTCCATTTTTGTAGAGTTTCCTACTTGTCTGCTATGTTCACATATGCACACCTTCGATTTTATTTAATTCCCTTTAATCATTGTTTTTTATTTCATTTATTTCATTTCCTTTCGTTTTGTTATGTCTTCATTCTCCACACATATTCCCATTTTCTTTTTTTTTAATCTCATATCAAACATAATAACATCAAGAAATTAAGAAGATTATATCCGATTAAAAAACGGATAACACAGAACAAGCACGTTAGTAACCATACTAAAACCAGGAAACTTTTTCCATGAATGTTATGTTTCCAAAAACTTGCAGTATGTTTGTGAAATTAATTACACTTTTGATTATAAAAAATAAGAAATAATACCGCATATCTTTTCTAGTTAAGTTAATTATCTTTATAATTCCTGAAAACTTACTTTAAACTAGATTTTAAAATTCCAAACTTGGGAGTTCTGAGCTAATTTTTCTTTCATTTTTTCCTGGCAAACCATGAGGAAGGTCGAAAGTAACATCGATTAAAACGGTACATAGATTACTCTCAAGGCATGGCTAATTGTCCGATTAATCTAAATAATAACACAAGCATTTATTTGTGTGTAATTTTAGAATATTGCCACTTGTTCTATACGTAATGCTATTAATATAAGACACTTGAGTTACAATTAATGTTGTGAAAGTAAAGTCCCGTTTAAAACTGTCCGTAAAAAACTGCAAAAGATATATTGAAAATGCGGGAAACTTATATGATCAGTCGATTAGTTTAAAGTAGAAAACAGAGGCTTCGTTTTCATTAGTTTTGCCAAATAAAAACAAGGCCGTGGACACATACGTATGCTCTATCCCGAGTCTTGGGTCTTACATGATGTCATCGATATCAAAGCCAAACTCTTGTCCAATAACTGTGAAACAAATTTGAACTATTTGGGATTAGGGTTACATACCCCCGATTTTCCACCTAACTCAAAATAATCTGAGCATCCACATACTTGTTCGCTATGTTGCCAAACTCATCAAGAACCCAATTTCAGCAGACTAACTAGTTCTGGCAATGTTCCAGTTATAGTATTAAGAATGCTTAAACAGGACTAGCACCAATTCTTACAAAGCTGCTCAATCGATACCTAAACAAGAATATCTTCTCAACATATTGGAAAACGTCATTAGTTTACCCAGGATGTAGGAATACTGTAGGTTTGTTTTCTGCATCTCAGTGCGTACAGATTATTGCGTATGACTTCGTTATTCAAATCTGTGTAAGATAGATAAATTGTCAATCAATTCAGCAGAACAAAACCCTACTCAGTGACAAGCAATTGGTTTCTGTCCTGCGAGATTAACTGCCGGTGATATCACATTGTGTCACTAAATCTATCGACCGTAATTTTCTATCAAGATCCATGACCCTTGACATATCAAAGGAATTTAATAGGGTGTAGAATAACAATCTACTACAAAAGATTTGAAGCTGTGGAATATCTTGAAATATCTTCTCGACCATTTCATTTTTTCTCTCCAATACGTTATTACAAGTAGTCATCGATGTGTTGCATGTTGAGATTGTGAACACACGCATACTCACGCAGAACCGCTTAAAGCTAAAATGCACCGAGCGATGAGGTGAAGCTGCCATAACTGTCATCGCCGGAGGTTAATACATGAAATAATTTACCCCACAGCTCTAAGTGTTTAAAGGCCTGTTTGAGAACAGGTCAATTTATAAGCAGGCGAAGTACAAGAGCCAATCAATAAGAAAACGACAGCAGAACGAGACGCCGTTAAATATACACGCCTTGCCCCCCCCCGCCTACCGCTTGGAAACACGTACAAAAGGCAAGAAAATAAATTATAATTCATATTTTTCTAACAAACGAATATGGGTTGCGAGTTATTTTTTCTTTGCTAGAGAAATACGATTATTGTTTAACCTGGCTGCAATACATATGAGCAGAGGTCTTAATCTGAAAACGCTGGCCTGCTTTGAGGATCCATTCCGGACCTAGTTCACTTTTTTATCTCATAAAATAATCTATTAATTCAAATTATAACTTCATTAGTTTACACATATGCAGAAGACACCACTATCTTTAATAACACTTCATAAGTAAAAAAATAAAAGGTCAATATTTCTCTCCTCTGATCTGGAACACGTTGTGCAACGTGGCAAAAGATACCCGGTTTATTTTAAAGCATGAAACACGAAGCTTCTGTCTAATCACCATATACGCTCTGAATCCTACTTGGCACCAGTTGATATGGATAACTCTCATCAAAAACAAAGCTTCCTGCTTTAACAAGCTTCTAGGTCTGACCTTTACTCATGGCCTGAGATGGAAGACCTTTATCAAACGTTTGCCAAAATCCTGGGGATAATAGTTGTAATTTTACTGCTCCCGAAGGTATCTGACATCCGTCACCATCCTTTACCTATTTAAGAGTTAGATACGCCCTAAGATATAGTAACGTTAACAAATATGTGCAGGAGTTTCGCAGAGGACTGCGTTTTTTTCACTGCAACCACTTTTCCACAGAAGAGGCATTGAAAGCATCTACCTACTCTGTTATTATTTTCATAGTATGTGCTCCTTTGAGATCGGCCTTATGGCCCCATCTTGGCAAACCATCAGAAACACACTTATCTAGTAAAAATTACTCTCATTCATTCCTCTACTTTCTATCCTTACCTCAATTAAAACGCACATTCTATTTAAAAACTAGCAACTTTTTAACTACCCGCCTGCAGAACATTGTCTCGCTAGCTGTTTTCCAGATGACTACAATACAGTAGTCTATGAGTCAAATATAACCAATATATTTTGTAGAAATGTCCTCTTAAATAACCAACATCTACCTAATTTCCTCCACTGACGTTTACTACACTGTTTTTTGGTAACCACTTTACACCTATTGCTCCTCATTTCCGAGTTGCTTTTGAACCTGGATTGTTAGTAATCGCTAATAAAAAAAATGTTTCAATAAATATTTGATTACAATGGTTTATTGGTAGAATATGCACATATAGTAAGGACAATCTCAAGAAGATCCTTAAACAAATGATGGAATTATAGATAGTAGACATTTTCATCTAAGAGCAGAATAGGTACATTCGTTAATACTCATAAAATAATTTTCGAAATCTAAAAAACATTATTCGTCCATCACGAATTAAACAGCTATACAATACAACGTCTTATAAGTGGTCCTTACACATACGCCTAACATCGACAGTAATTGATCAAAGACTCAATACAATTAGAGATACGTAATGGGCTGTCCAGTGGGAAGGATAATTGCATGGCCTTAGGCATAATTTGTAAATATAATGTAGATATGAAGAACCCTTCGCATTCGAATTTATTGAACGAAGCTTCAAGGGTGAATATATAAAAGTATACGCTCTTTTAAAATAAGCTAATATACGCCAAAATATTCTATAACTGGATGAATATGTAAAAAAAATTATTAAATAATCTCAGTAAATTATAGTTGAATTGCCTTGTATTGAATAGAAAACATCCGTATATGCGTTAAAAAGAAAAATATGAAAATTGCTCAATCTGTAATCATGAAATATATAGTAGCTTAATGTGGACGATTTGGAAAAGCAATGTGTTTACACTGAATATACGTATGCTTTTCCAGATACGTGTAACAAAATGTAGTAGGAAAAACCAGGAACAAAGATAGAAAATAGTCAGTTTCGCCCTGCGCCGCCCACCACTAGAAGAGAGGGATTTCTTGGCTGTATTGACCGTAGAGAAAGAAGAAGAAGGAGACAGAAAAAGGCAGAAGAAAACTCGCTTGTCGCAGATTCGTGGTTCGTCACAAAGAACAATCCAACCTCCAGAACCACCTACACACAATCTGCAGGACACTGCCTGACTGCTTCCCGGCGTCCTTCCTTTATATCATCCCGGAATTATATATTTGCATAATCGCGCCAGAGCACACGCGATTTTGCGAGAATTGAATGGTGTCGATACCAATAAAAACCCATGGACGCCATCTTGGAACTCTCTTCCATCCTCTTCACCTCGGCCCGCAACATAACAACATACGCATCCGAGGTAAGCTCTTTATCCCCCCCCCCTATTTTGGTTATTATCAATTCCGCGACAATAAGCATGGTTGAAATTAGTTCAAAGAAATTAGTCCATATATTGATACGTGCAACTCTTACGTAAAGTTGCAATCAGTATATATGCAATACAATATAGATTTCGACATAGTTTACTGCACTTCCTAGCATGCCATGTAATTTAATGTGTATTACTATTGAATGATATGATTATCGAGAAAGTATAGGTTATATTATTTAGCTCTTCTCGCAAATGTTTTATGCAACTCCTAAATAAGAATAATAATTATTAATCGACAACACATAATCATTACACTAACCGGGATAGATTTCTTAGATGTACTAAACCTTATTGACACTTCTGGTTAGAATTTACATTAAGTTTACGCTTAAAGAAAACGTAAACACTGCCTATCATCCAGGCTTCAAACTTAGTTGTCAATCAGATGCACAATCAGTGTCTTATTAGAGACACCAAGTGCTTGTTATCTGACTAGGGTAATGAACACCATTCCCACGCCTTTATTTCTCTTATTGCTTTTCCTTCCTATTCCTTAAGCATAGAAGCTCCGCTACGCTTGCTGGCTATTAATGATCTTGTGATTCGTCTATTTGCTATTGTACGATACGTGAAATGGACGGGTTTATGCATGGCTGCTGATTACGACTGAAAGTTAAGGGGCCCTAACTTCTTGTAGAGTTTAGACCTGTTATTGTATAATAATATCCGAATGGCCGTAGGACTATATCGCACATAGAAACGGGACCTAGCAATAATTTCCTGTGTATATTTGTGAGGTCACAATCCAATTAAACAAGACTCGACTAATAAAGCCGTGTCTGTATATTTAGCATTAAACTGAACCACTTAGCCTTATCTCCTTTACATCACACAAAATATTCGAATGAAATAACATGTAAACCCAACAACACGCTAAAACTAAACACATACTAAAATAAACTAATTTGATTCGCCGATGTGTGCACCAGTCACAAATATCTCACAGGCTACATTTGGAACACGCTTCTCTTAACCGAAGAGGACAGTCAAGCATCAGGTGACACCGCGTTCATATTTTAGAAAAACCTTATAGAACTCTGGTAATCACCTATACCTCCCTTTTTCTTCTCTTGAATCAATACTTCATCCTAATCAACAATTTCTCTGCGCAGCAAAATATTTAGATACCAACGCTAAACTACGTATCGTGTGTGTGGGGTATATGCGCACGGTAGTAAGCTTGGTTTTCCAAGTTACATCGCCGCATTTGTTGGCAGTACATATACCTTTTCTATATCTCATTCTCTAACATAGACGGCCATGTCACCGACTAGCGTACCAGATCATGATGGCCAACAAGCCTCTATTATTATTGCTAACCAAAGTACCCAAGGATTATACATTATTTAATTGGAATCCATTATCGAGATGAGTATCATTTATTAATTCTTCAGCTTTGTATCGAAAACTCGAGGTGACGCAAACCATTAGCACAAAGTGATCAACGCTCGTGAGCTGACTCTGGGCATTTGTCACACAATCCTCGGGTATTAATTTATTTATTGCGGACTATTATCTTCATCTTTGTAGTTGCTGTTTCACGACGCTTCAGCCAACTATTCATGTGGCTTTCGTCAGGTGGTAACCGCGGCGGGATAGGACCTCTGAATGTCCTAACTGCATTCTCAGCAATTACTGCCATCCATAGTTGTGGTCGTCTCACCACGTTTTGGACAAGTCAGCCTCTGGCCGACTTTGGGGTAGTTCCTCTGCCGTCGCGTTGACCACCTGACGAATACCAGAGGAGTAGTTGGCCGACACGTCGTGAAACAGCAACTAAAAAATCAAGATAATAGTCCGCAAAAAAATAAATTAATCCCCGGGGATTGTGTTACAAATGGCCATAGTCAAGTTACGAGCGTCGATCAGTCTGTGCTACTGGTTTGCATCACTTCGATGTTTCGATACAAAGCTGAGAAATTGCTGCTCAAAATAATCAGATGAGGCAAAAAAGCTGATTAGGAAGTCATTGGATAACACATAAAAGATGTTTCATAGATCAATGTATTTTCTACTCCTGGTGCACAGCTTGCCCATGAGACAACTAAATGGGACAAAGCAGATATTGAATTTCGTGTTCTTACAAGGAAATACTAAAGCTGGTTCTACATTCTGCAATTGGTCTGCTGCAAATTTCATATGCTTTCCGCCGATTCGTTATCTACAAATACAATAAATATATACACAAGCTTACAGAAGGTAGAAATAATCCAACAAGTGAAATATTCGTAGTCAATACAAGGCATACTAAAGTAACCAAGAAAACGCATTGCAAGATATACGAGCTGATGATTTCTGAAAAAATATAATACTAAGATTACTTTTGGAAAATCAACAATATATAACAACTAACATGTTTCAGGCTTTCCTTCAATAGAGAGTGATCTGAATTACTAGTAGCACTTGTGCTTCCTCGGCGCACTAACCTAATAATCAGACAAATTCCATCCATTTAGTCTTGAGTTTTTTTTGTTTTTGGAAATCTAATAGTTTCAACTTCCGGACTGTTTTATTTTAAAAATTCGTACTGATTTCTTGCGTCTCTGTCTGTACTAACATGCAAAGGTTTTAATGTAACGTGAAATAACATCTCGTTATTAACTGACCCTCAGTACCGTCTTAAGGATGATTTCAAATAGTAACACCTTTAGTTTCAATGGGAAATAAGTCTTGTTTGAGTTAAATGTAATTCCCTAAAACGTGATATTAATTTTGTTAGATACTATCCTATCTGTTACTGATATATATTTGTTTGCTGGTTTTATTGTGTACACTGAGAGTATGGTAAACACATAGCAAAGTGACCTTTCAAACTGATTTTATTTTCGTATTCAGTTCTTTAATAAACATTTTATAATCATGCCTGTTTATCCCTAGCGCTAACAACAGTTTATCAAAAAATTTAGTGAGCCCTTTCCCCAGCCTCCTTTACCAATTGAAACCAAAACATGGCGATTATAAGGCTATTTGTTGGTTTCAATTATTGGTTCTCACTGTGTCCGATCTTTGGACTGAGTTTTCTATCTGAATGCTGTCTTAACTTTTTTTTTATTTTATGTTTTAAAAATTATTTTTGACTTGGCGTATGTACACATAGAATGTTTTTCACTTTGACTTTTATGGGATTTAAGAAGTGTGTTTGTTCTTTATTGAATTAACGTCTTTCTGAATCAGAATGTTTAAGTAGCGAATATATTTTTATGTGCACCGCGTAAATTTAAATGAAAATAAATAAGATTTTGCCGGAATAAGAAAATACATTATTTGAATTGTGCACCCATCTTGTTTTTGTCCATTGAACCAATTCTTACGTAGAAGTTTCATGCAACTAAATTATCCGAAATCTACACTGATGATCTGCTTATATGAACTGTGTAGAACAATCTCGGCATTTTGAAACTAATAATAAATTGTCATGATTTTTTATTGACACAAGACAAGAGAGTATAATGCATTTTTTACACAATATTTTCTCCCACTTGCATATCGTTACGAAGACAAAGGGTGCATCATTTACAGGGGTTAATAAAACATGTCTCAGATACTCACCTGGAAATGAATATATCTCGACACTGCATGCTAAGTTCACCGTGTCTTCAATTTGGTGACATTATAAGAACCAGTTTTTCGGGGTCATTATACGGTATGCATTAATATATGTGGCTTCATTGCACGTTTATAATTCCACGACCACCTACAATTGTAACCCCCTGAAGGGATGCTTCCGGAAGGCTGGAACACTAATGTCTGTATCGTATAAAAAAATATTCCAAATTATAATTATTTCTGACACTTTAAGAATGCTATTTTGACCTGTTGAATACTGACTGAGAATGAAACGTGCGTAATAACGCCCTTTCAGTTACCCGATCACTGTAGATCGATATTTAATCACAGTTGTGCCTGTATTAATGTATAAATTCAATGGAAAATCGTTGCGAGTCACGATGGGCCTTGTAAATCGAGGCGGAAATTGCTTCGTTGCAGAGTTCGAATTACACGATCAGCAGCAATCGTAAATTACTATATGCATTAAAAAGAATTATTTCTAATTATAATTACACTCGCGAACACATTTTTGATACCGAATATTTCTAATCTCATTTAGACTGACTTGGAGGTGCTGATAATCACATTATTTTTTCCTCATCAAGTCAAGTTGTTAAGATATTTGCTATTTTCTACCCTTTTGTACTTTAAAATATGTTTTACTTCCCGGTTTTGAATCCATTATAACCCTTTAAGTTACCATTAACTCAAAAGTTACTGACTTCCTAATTTTCTCTTCCGGTTAGTATTTACATCTTTTCCCACCTAATGACGACATAACACACCGTTTTTCTTCTTAAACCACTCACTATCACCGGCAACAACGGTGTGTTTTACTCATTTGTTCTTCTAAACCATGTGTTTGTTTGAATTGTCATGCGATGAGACATTTAGAATTTCATTTCGTTACGAACTTTTTGAGTTTCTTTTTCTTTAACACCTTTGTTTTCTTAGCTTAGTTTGTTATTTTTGTTTTTACTTACTCATACCCGTATCTATTCGCTTTCAGTTTTTATTTTTTCTCTTTAAATAAATATACCTATATATATATATATACTAGTCATCAGAGTCGTTAATTTTAGAATAGTTAATCTGACTGTGAAGAGTAAGTAAGTGCAATGATAGGTAATTAGCCCTGTTTCTAGCTTCATAATTAAAGTTGTAGGTTCGTTTTGTGATGTATGTAAATTGATTATGACATCATAAACCTTAAAGTAAAAGTCAAATTTTCTATACAACGAAGTATGTAATTCGTGGGAAATTGACACTGAGTAATAAATAGGCCTATCTATTGTGGCATGTTTTTGTTTGTTTCTGGATGGAATTAACATATATTCTCTTAATAGTAAAAACGCTTTAATTAGTCAGAGAGGAAATAATAAAGCTGTATTATTTTCCTTTCGTTGCAGATTTGTGGAGCAAAAATTTAAGATGGCTGCATCATCTAGGCGACGTTCTTTAAACAATCCAAATGCGTTTTGCTATATTTGCGGGAAATATACGTTAAAATCCAACAGGAGACGGATAACTGAATACGTAGAATGGGCTTGTTTTGCTTAATTCAAAGAAATGTTCTGTGATCAAGATAAGGCATGACGTCCCATATTATATGAAATCAATGTGTTGAACATCTTCGATAGTGGAAAAAAAAAGATAGAAAGTCACTCCGGTTTGGTACTCAAATAACCTGGCATTAAGCGAAAACCCATTCTGATGACTGCTATTTCAGTGCAGTCCAAACAAAGGGAATCAAAAGAAAGCATATGAATTTGTTGGTTTAACCAAACCTCAAGTCTGCAATTAGAGCAATTCCACTCTGCAATAAAATTCCTGTTTAAAGGCTTACCCGAATGGGAATTGCTGGTTCTGAAAAGGACTAAGCTTTTGTTTTGTCCGCTGACAGTACCTCTCTTAGATGCTTTTTCCCCAAGAAGAACTTAATGATCTTACTAGATATTTGAACCTTTCCAATGAATTTTCAAAACTCAAAGAAATACTCTACTTCAGCCTGGAACTCTCATAACTTTCTTTAGAAAACAGGATATTTAATTATGCCCGTATTTCACTCAGGAAAACGACATAGTATATAACAAAGACGTTGCCGGCGTATTGCGGCCGCTTAGAATCGAACAGTATTATTATCAAAATTGGAGCCTTTGTATAGACAGTTCCAAAAGAAAATAAATATGCGTTCTTCTTAACTATAGCAAGTTATATAGATCAGTCCATTAAGGTCCCCAATCCAAATATAGTTAAATAAATATGTTCTGTTAAAATTTCATACATACAGCACTAATGGCTCATATGTGGCATTTTGAAAATGATTTTTTTTCCTGTAGCTATGAGGTTGCTACAAAAATTTACTTGAATCACGTGTTTGTGGGATGGCAGTGCAAGAACAGAGAACTGGATCAAAAACAATTGTCGTGTGCGCAATGAACTTATGCCTGCCTTTCACAATGTCGCCACTGTTTCTAATATTTTGGTATGCAATGTTCAGACCTAACCATAAATAATTTAATAGCTGGGACTTTTGGTGGACCACATATTCGAAATTTCATGAATGATGCCAATTTCTGGAATTTTAAGAATCCAAAAGAAATTGAGGGTCTGGATGGCGTTTACGAATGTGATAAACTTATTGAAAAAATAAAACTACAAAGAGCATATTGAAACATTATTCATAAATCTCTTGCTTGCAGACTACTGTTAGTCTTTCAAGCTCGATGATGCTGTAAAAAGATAGTAAAACGTCAATTTACAATTGATTATGTCTATGCTTTGCATTTTTACAACGTCAAGTTTTAATTGTGAATATATCGGTTGGATTTCATGAGTGTGTCTCCTAGCGTTACGTAAAAATAATGCTTCTTCGATATTCCTGTTTTTAGTGTAGATATCGGCTTCCTACAGAGGCTGGTTGGTTGGTTGTTTTTGCTTTACAGCATATCAACCTTTTTCAGGTTATTTAATGCCGAATCAAGTTATTTTGAGGAACGATTTTTAATGGAGTATATTTGTTTTTAAGTCGGATTCTATTTAACCCATAGTTGGGGACCCTAAAAGGTACTACCACTCCGGGGTCAGAGTGGACCTGGGAGCAACGGCAATTAATGGATGGCTCCACACTCCCCAAGGCCTGCAAGGTGAGGTCTCACTATCGGATATAGTTTTAGGTCATATCCAGGACCTCCTACAGAGGGGATATACCATAACAGAAAAACCAGACCCGATAGGAAAAATGGACAACATTTGTGGAATCCTCAAATAAGGTAAAAGCTGTTGGAACATAAGGCACCATGACAGTGTTTTTAGCCAGTGTTATATATATATAAATATATTATATTTGTGTGTGTATATATTTATCTCTCTCTCTCTCTCTCTCTATATATATATATATATATATATATATATATATACATATATATATACATATAGAGAGAGTATATATATATATATATAGAGAGAGAGATAGAGAGACAGAGAGAGAGACAGAGAGACAGACAGACAGGCAGACAGACAGAAAGAGAAAGACAGAGAGTTAGGTAGATAGATTCATGCATAATACTTGCATACATTGTGTATAAATGTATGTATACACATTTTATTGTCTATGCGATTTTCTAAGTAAAACACCGTAATATACTAAATCCCAAAAGATTCACAGATGTCAGTCTTTAATGGAATGAACTTAACGAGATTTAAAGGGGGGGCATTTTTAGACAATTATAAGACAAAAGGCATGGACACGAAGCATCAAAGGAATATCTGTGATTGGAAACATTTTTTTCGCCATCTTTCTGGTATATATCAAAGGAAATTAGAATGAAGATCAGTTGATTGGAGGCACTCATAAAATGCCAGTAAAACTTAGAAAAAAATGAAAAAAACATATTGCAGCAAAAATATCAGAAAGGATGACGGCGAGAGAGAGAGAGAGAAAGAGAGAGAGGGGGGAGTTAATGAAAAAGGGGATGGTAAACTTTGAAAGAAGAGAGTTACGGAGAGAGAGTCGTATATAACGTAAAATAAACCCACAAAACGAAGACAGACAGAAAGAAAGAAGGAGAAAACTTACGAGATAGAAGAAAACAACAACATGTAGCATATAAATGTACAAATTGTATTTTTTATGCTATCAAATATTAATCTGGCAACACTGACCATTTGTACTATGAGTCTATTGAATACACATCTAGTATATTGGAAATCTTATTTAAAGCAAAATTAATAAATATTTAAAACAAGCAAATGCACAGTTTATCTAAAAGTTCTACATGGAATAAATAAAATAATTCTTATAATATTGAGTTTACACGTCTCGCTTGAGTATAAAATGACATTAATCACTAAAAGAACACATTAAATAAACACCTCCTGAAACCAAAATTATAGTTTATGCTTCAATAAAATGCATTGAATCATGTTTTAATGCACATTATATTTTAAACATGCTTTCTGAAATGTATTACATTAACAGATTATTGCTGAAATAAGGAATTGTTTTTATATTATGATATTGGATCAATTTAAATAACAAGCTGTTCATTATCTTATCAGATGCATGCATTAACAATTACACTAGAAGCACGAAAATGGGGAATATATACATATATATATATATAATATATATATATATATATATATATATATATGTATATATATATTTACACACACATATATATACATAGTGTTAAGTTTATAAACATATATATTACAGTTAATCTTTACAAAATATTCCACATTTAATTCTTGTGAAGATTTCGCTAGGCTTATGTCTGACATAAGCCTGAGGAATTCTCACGGGAATGAAACGCGCAATATTCTGAACACATTTGCTGCCATATATATTTTTATAACTTACTACCAAGCTCTAATTATGTATTGAGCCCTTTTAAGCAAATACCGAAAATTTACGCATAAAGTATATTTTCGTATATCAATTAATGTGATTAAATTAAGTAGTCACATATATATATATATATATATATATATATATATATATAAGTGTACTAACGTGTAACATTTCACATTTGTATTATTTGAATTTAATTCAGTTTTGAGAAATAACAAGTAACAACCATACAAAATATATTCCTTTTTTGTAATTGTTAAGCTGGGTTTGCGCAAATTCTAAACTTAACTCTCCTCAATAGACATTCCAACGGCAAGTCGAAGATGACTAAAAAACATTCCGATATAAATGCAAAAAAATACAGCAGCGATGCTCCGACAATGACCGTTCTTTTAAGTAATGACCAAGCTCAATGTCATTTACATTGGGGGATTAAATGGAGATCTACGTTTCATCGGGATAGTGTCGGTCATGCAATAAATTCTTTTTTGTTAGTTTTATGATATATTCTTTGACTCAATTTCCTAGGTTACCTACGAATTAACGTCTCACAGAAAATATAACAATAGGGTTACAAGGTCTTTATGCAGGAATCAAAATCCAGTGAACTAACCGAGGTTGTTCGTAAGATATGTTACAGAGGAGCAGAGAGGTTCAGACCGATTCTCGGCACCCTCTGGAAGCGAGATGGGGTTAAGAGATAACTATGTACCAACTTTGATTCCCTGAAATACAAAATCATGTCCGACCAGTCGAAGAAGAAATAAACGTATCATCATGTGGTTTTGTATCTGCATCTTCTGTGTTCATCATTACAACGAGAAAGGTAACGTGTTTATATTATATGAACAACTGTCAAAACGTAAATCTCGGTCTATCTATCAAGATATTCATAAACCTCCTTTATTGAATTCGTTCTCTTGTAGTAACATGTACACTGTCTATTATTATATATAGACCTGTCTCTCTCTCTTTATATATACCTGCTTATGTTTCCAATATGCTATCTCTTACAACATGGGCATCTTAAGAATTATGAACATTCAACACATGAAGACTCTTAAAACTCTAATCTCTCTCACTAAGACTGTCCTAGGACGAACAAATAAAAAAAATACAGAATATACATCATCTTAATAATACCACCAGTATAAAACAGGTTAGACGTAGTACTCACACTTTTTTATGTTCATCTAATACATTTTTCTACTCTGTTCATGTGTTCTGTTTTACTTGTAATTTGTTGCACAGGGTTGTGGCAATAATGTTATTTGATCTTACAAAAATTGGAAATACTGCGTCTAAGTAAGATCTAAATACATACGAAAAAGTTTACTTATTTCAAATTCTTGAAAAACAGAATCGAACTGTTGCAGAACTTATATAAGCGTACAATATCATCTCTGTTAAAGGAATGGAAAATTAGGTTAAAGGAACTGGGAAAATGTAAACGACTATTTTCTTTTTAGTTTTACGAAGTAAAAATTAGACTAGTAATTAGACAACATTATTAAATATTCATAAAATCTTAGTTTACAGGTTTTAAGGTTTTAAAATTTGAGTTGCATTATACTTGACTCAAATACATAAGACACCAATATTTCTGCACAACATAAAACGTACACATGAAAATTTTATGAAAACAGAATTTGCTCACGAAACAAAATCAATCATTTGAAAAAATATTTTTAAAATGTAAATGATGGTTAATCTTGAAGAAATTAAAGTTTTATTCTGTAGAGCTGGACAATTTATGACTCACAGCACCGGAACCCTTTACAAGGGGGTAGCTTTTTCTATGTAAACTTTTATTCTATATGTTGCATACTGGGTGTTCACATAAGAGGGAGCGACATAGTGGTATATATAAAAAGAGACAGATACATTTTAAAGAGACGTGTAATACAATTTGATGAGGAAGGGATCTAAGAGATACATTTATACAGTCTGTTGATGTTTCTATAACATATATTGTAGAGTGGAGGGATCGGTTCTTATGACACAAGGAGAACAGTCATTTGTTATGGTTGAGAGGGGATACATTTCTTACATGATGGGGTTTATACACAAAGTTCATTATACAAATACAATTTCACTTTACCTTTGTTTTGGTAGAATGACACAGCACAAGACAGCAGTTACAAAATGATGACGTCCTTTATTTCTTCGACCAGTCAATGATTTCACATCCAGGAATTCAAAGTCCAACATGATTTCAACTTCTAACCTTTCGCTTCCAACGAGAGATTCCTTCTGACCAATGGCAGCTCTGTCCGACTCTGCGTGAGCCTCCTTCTACTGTGACCCGGCACTATCTGTTTGTCTCACTGAAACTCCAACTATATTGAGAACCCATCTCTTAGCCATGACGTCATTGCATGGCCAACATGTGAATTTCGATCCCATGGACTAGACATGCTTCAAGTGTTCGTTCTTTCCATGTCCAAGCATGTGCCCGACTCACGTGTCCTGAATTCACGTGCAATGTTCACACATGTCTGCAAGCAAGAATTCTCTAGCCTAATTTTGGTCTAACCTATTTCTCAATATGTTTACCATTTGCTAATTTTCGTTTTCAAATTCCTTATTTTAATTTCATCTTCATAAACAGAATTGAACTATCAAATACATTTTTCACAATAACATTTCTAAACAACAAATTCCTTTTCAACAAACATCTGCTTATTTAAAACTCTCCTGAATCTAACTTCCAAACCTAGCTTTCCAGGTCCGAATTCTCGGACTACCCTATCTCACTTTTACTTACTTACAAGAACAGGGGATCTGTTTTCGTAACATATACACATGCGTGTCTCTTGTTGATGGAGTTGTATTCATCAGGGGTGAGCGAAAAACTGACTCGTTTCTCTTAGAGTTTGGTCATTTGTGTTCTGTATCTATCGCTGTTTCACCTGGTTCTTATCGTCCCTCTTTTTGAAGCATGCAGCGCCTGATGTTTCTTCCACTTTTAATTTTCTCGCGCTACTACTACAGAAGAAATATCCTTTGTTTTATTTATATGGGGCAGTTTATAACATTATTACCTAAAATCTTATATTTCCTTAATATTCGTCATGTATCGCTTCACTATGATCACGAGAGAATGAGAATGACTTCCTAAAATGAAAGCTTGATAGTGATGGTGATGCGTTAAAAAGATAAAAGACCGCAGTAATAACGACAAATTCAGGTCATGCCACACAATAGTATAGTGTGAAACGCCTGATGCCCAGTTGTTAAGTTCTACTGTGGGAGGATTATAATACAATGTGATACAATGGAATATTTGGGAAATAGCTGAATATTCAGTGTAGTAGCTAGTCATATGGAGTCTTTGAAACATATACATGAAAGAACAGTTACGACAAGGCCAGACAATATCTTGCATGACAATGAAATTCCTTCAGTTACGTACATAAAAAACAGAACGATTCAGCCGAATTTGCGGTACAAAAAGAAGAAAGTGGTAATTCTAGTTAGCAGTAAATATCCCTTAAGGTAACAGCGCTTAGAGATAGACGACAAGAAAATACTTGAACATTATATTCATTTACATATTTTATTTAATTTCAGATTATGAATCCGATTGCCTTACAATTTAATTGTAGCCAATTTTCGCTTTAATTCTTATCAAATCTGCAAACCTTTTTGTCAAAATGCTTCATTTATATTTTAATATCAAATTTAAAATTCTAATTTCTGCTGGTGTAGTAAGGATTTTATCTTGAATTTTCGTATGATTTACTACAAAATATTTGTATTTGTCGCCTCGTTTTCCGAGTTTATTGAGCGTGATTGTTTACAGTGTATGACTGGCTAGAACATATGATTCGTTTATTTAAACAGATTTTACACGTATCATGTATGGTAGTTTCAAATATGGGCCGTTAATTCTGCTTTAAATCTTGAACACGTTCTGACCAATCTTTTCCGTGTATCAAATTTCCGTTTGAACGTTCCCCATCATGTCTATATCTCTGATCTGTTATCCGTCTGACTTGTAAGCGTCACTTTATATATGAAGTATTCTACCTTGCATTTACTTCCAGGTGGAGAATATAGCCCAAGTCTGCAAGAGCAGCCCGTGTTTTTTCTTACTGCTGGTTCATTTATAGCAAAGTTTGTAAAATAGCTAATTTTCTATAGCATTCATATAAAGCACTTTTTTGTAGTTGTTTATTGTGGAATAATTTTACTAGTATTTTCATAACTATGTATAAAAACCTCGTATTAGAGTTGAACGAAAATGGTTTTAGAAACCGAGGGAGCCGACTTTTCTCCTAGTATTTTGTAGAATATTTAAATAAATGATATACTTATATGCATAGAAATCTTTAAATAATCAAACACTTTGCTGAGATTCGCTCTAACAAACCCTACACGCACACTCATATGCAATATGGTAAAACTCTTTACTAATCATATAAAAAGTATATATCTCAGGAAATCATTATATGCTTTATTTCTTTATTTCACTTTCGAAAAATAAACAATATATCCTGGATAGCATTTCAAATGATTACAAAAAAGAAAATAGAAGAGGAAGTCCGTCAAAAACGTTATACATGATTAGACTCAGATGATTCATTAGAAGTGTGATATGACAGATTATTAAAATATTTGAGCTATGTTCTTTTTGATTTACATTTTTTAATGTTTTTCTTCTCGCCCAAGACCAGAAAATCAGATGTTTGTCAAATTTTGACAGTCTAGTGATCTTCTGAGATTTTCCTACATCTATAAAAATATATTCCTACCAATTTATTATGGTATGCAAATGAACGCCTGACTCCGAATCAGTGAAACTTAAATACATATATATGCATAAGTGTACCGAACACATACATGTCTCTATAAGCAAACAGATGCGAACATATACAATATTTACATACATATATAAGCTCATAGAATTAATATGTATATATGTATATATACATATAAATATATATATACATATACATATATATGCATATATACCTATATCTAAATGTATATATAAATACGTATTTATATATATGAAGATATACATATATGCATGTATATATGTATGTATATACATATATAATATATATATATATATATTATATTTTAACATATTTTAAAAATAATATACATATATATATATATATATATATATACTAAATAGACACATATGTAAATATTTATATATTTATGATTTTCTGATTACACACGAATGAGTTCGTCTTTTCTCCAATTTTACTGGAAATCTTATTTACGCTGAGGGGATTCGTATTTTGGCTGGCAGTTTATATAGAATTGCGCCCAGTGGCTGTCACTCAGCCATATTCTCAATCCCTTTTCTGTAGGTACGTTCGGTCACCCCTAGGATTGTTTGTTCCTATTACCGTTCTTTTTCGAGGCTTGTGTTTATTTATATTTCATTCTATTTTTTTTTAATTTTATATTGATTATATAGGCTAATGTAGAATGCGTAGATGTGAATTATTTATTTTTGCATTTTGATTTCCTTACTTTATATTTTACCACACACACCACATAAACTCATACTCATATAATATATGAATTTCCATGTCCTTCAAAAAATGTCTCCGAGCCCACTCTATAAAGTTCATATAATAATTGGCCAAACCACGATAGTACTCTCCCGAAGATTAACTATACAACTTAGCAGAGAATAGCACAATCAAACGACACCTAACCTTTCACAAAAAACCTACAATAATCTGAAATAAGAAATATTCAAATTAACAATACTAAAATTTGATATCTTCAACACTGTACAAACTGACTTAAATTACTAGAATCTATACTAATAAAAACAATCCCGGCTTCTATTAAACGGATCACATTTAAGGTTGGGACGAATATACTACCCGTGCTCAATAATAAATAAATTATAACATAAAATACAAAAGAAATCACAAATAAAAATTTAAATATTACACTTACCTATTGAGCCAAATAGAATAAAACTTTAAACAGAATAAACAATAAATACACCCGAACTGCGATGAAGAATGGAAACAACCAAACCTGAGGATGATAAGAAATACTGATGGAAAGCGCTAGAGAATATGCCTGAACAACAACAGCCACTGGGTGCCATACTATATAACTTAACACCTGAAAAAAAGAAAGACCGCCTACCTACTAGAGAAGATTACCAGTAAAACAGAGGAAAAACCACACCAGCCGTGTTTAACCACACGTGCATTACCAGTCACTTGCTGTTCAATACGTAGGTAGAGCTTGTTAGTAAGTTATAAAATGTATATGGCGATTAAGCTACACTGAATATTCCGCGTTTCATCCACTCTAGGATTCTTCAGGCTTATGCGCGAATTTTGTGGTTGTTTGTCGTTTTTATATGCTCATCTCTATAGCCATTTTAGTTAGCCAATCAGCTTTCTAGTATCCACCGGCCCCTTCCTATCAGACAATGAGCATGCATTTATCGGACGAAGGCTTATTTGACATCTGGTTGACCTGTTCCTTTGTATGTGTTCTATTCAGCCTGGATATTTAGCTTCTTGATCAGTTTTAAATCTAGGGTAGTGTTTTTTTATTAATGTTAGTTTATATACAAATATATATATATATATATATATATATGTACACACATATATGCACATATATATACATATATATATATGCATACATATATGTGTGATCGTTTATGTATATTCATGTTCATTTAATTTATTTATTTGTTTATTTTCTATTGTTTTTGTTAGTTTTAAAACTATATATATATATATATAGATGGATAGATAGATAGATAGATAGATACAGCATGCATACACATACATACAAGAAGCCAACCTTCTCTGAAAATCTACACCTAATACAAAGTTTGAGACGAATGCTTTTAAGTCTACTTGTTAGGAGGCATGCGCTTTTTTACGTGTGCATGTGATTTCTCTTATGTAAATCGTTATATATTATCAAGACAGGTATGTCTATTAGTAAATACATGTATGTGTATGCGTATATATATATATATATATATATATATATATACTAGCAAAAGTACTCGTCGTTGACTGGGTTCAAAAACAGCCTACAGAAAATGGACTCTGATTTATGAAAGTATGATAGGTTATGAAAAGAAAGGGTTGTAAATAGATACCTTCGAATTTGGGGGTATCAAAACCAAAGCAAAATATGATGAAAGTAAAAATAAAATAGATACACCCAATAATTTATTATACGATACGTGTTTACACTGAAACACTTATCACAATATTCTGTGGATCTATATTAAAAAACCTTGTTAAACTTTGTGACATATTTCCATTCTATGAGGTCAGGTGCGAACGAACAGCCCATAATTTTTATTATACCATATATCTTCAAACTGAAACATAATTATCAAAGTATACTTACGCAGATAGATATGAAAAGTATTTATTAAAGTTTGTGCTATTCACATTCTATGGAGGTCAGTGCGAAAGCAGACCGCAAAATTTTATCATACAATCCATATTTAAGTTAAAACATACTTACCAAAGTATTCTTATGTACATCTATATCAAAAACACTTGTAAACGTTTTATTTTAATTTTTAATTTTTTTTATTTCCATACTTTGTGGACCAGGCGCGAACGCAAACCTCACAATTTTAATGAACCACTGTTCTGCCAGATCAAGCATACCCATTCCCGTGTCTCGATAATCTTCTATCATTATATGTAATCAGTCTTTTCATAATAGTCAACCACATAGGAGCCTATTCGTGACCAGACACACACACACACCCACATTCAACATTATATATATATATATATATATATATATATATATATATATATATATATATATATAAGAGGGGGTCACCAACAATGTGTATTTTTTTAACATTATTTTATTATTTCGTGCTTTGTTTTTTCATTGAAAATTATGATTAAATCATTGTAATAATGTTTTTAAATCATTAAAATCGTTTTTAACGCGTTTCAAAGTTCTGTGAAGCGTCCTCTTCAGAAAGTATTTAATATTTAAGATATTTAGAATATACGCAAGATGTGTTTAAAAGGTAAAAGAAAATTTTCGTATTTCATTTCAGATGTTTCCGAGCGGTGGAAACATGTCTAAATGAGTCTATTTTCATTTGTATAATCCAATTTTATTACTGTTTCTTTGGGGTGGAATGTTGTCACTGCCTTCTTATGTCTCTCTCTCTCTCTTTCTCTCTTAGCTTTGTTTTTTTTTCATTTTTTCCTTTTTTTACTCTTACTTGAGTGGAGGTGAGGGGTCTATTGATACTTGGTAAACTGGTGTGTGTGTGTGTACGTGTATGTGTGTGTATTCTTGTATTGGTTTGAAGAATGTGTGTTCTGTTTCATATTATTATACGAGGGTCGTGCAATAATTAATGTCCCTGACCCACTTCCCATAGCAGTAGGACAACGAAATTTGGCACAGTTATTAGTCTTTCTCAACATAGGAATCACCCAGAGTTGTGCATTTCTCCGATCGTTTGATGCAGCTCTAAAGACCATTTTTGTAGAAAACCCCAGGTCTGTCCTCCAACCACGACCTGACTTCAGAAATCATTTCAAATGAATTACGAAAATGTTCTTTTACATTTTAAACACATCTTGAGTATATTCTAAAAATCTTACATTTTAAATACTTTTTGAAGAGGACGCTTCACAGAACGTCCGAAACCCGTTAAAGCGACTTCAATGATTTAAAAAAAAACATGATTATAATGATCTAAATATAATTTTCAATGAAGAAACAAAACACGGAATAATAAAATAGTGTTAAAAATACACATTGTTGTTGACCCCCCCTCCCTTTATTAAATATACATCTTTATCTTGTTGGAATTTCTTAACACATTTTATATGAATATATATATTTATATAGATAGTTAGAGAAATATAAAGATAGATAGATAGATAGATAGATAAATAGATAGATATATAGATACATAGATAGATAACACATATGACTGTATATTTTGGATATGTCTCACTACACTTTACAAGCACGTCACTGGCCTGGTTGCCGACGTCATTTATCAATACCCCTTCTGTGCAGCATATAACAAATAAACAAGCAGATTTTAAAGCACCAAAAATCCGCTTTAGTTCTTTAAAGGACTATACTTGAGGACTCTATTCAGAGTCAGATGAACACAGGCCTGGCAACAATTAATTACCAAATGTCATATGATATTGTCCTCCATAGGTAGAAACTGCGGTACCTACATTTCTATAAGATCAATGGAGTAATCAATGAAACTGTGTCTATACATATAAAATGTGGTAATCAACAATGACATTAACGGGACTGTAAAAAAAGTAATGTAAAAGTCTTATGTCTAGCGATAGATCCATTAATCTAACTACACAATAAAAATCGTACTACCTACAATCTATGCTAAGGCCAATAATAAGACCCGAACAAGCTGTATGCCAAATGAGACACGTACTTATGTACAATATTGCAGGCTGTGCCTTACTTTTCCGGATATATTTTAACGAGATATAGTTTCGTCAAAACTAGGAATAAACTAGGAATATGACAGAAAACATACAGGTTAATTCAAATACTGACAGTAATGAAGTAGAAATATATGAAAAATGCAAATACCTGGACATAGAACACTTGTTACTAGAACTACAATCAGAAAACTAGTCTGTTATAGATAGTCAATAAGAATAACTAAAACTACCCAAAAAAAACTTATACCATCCACTATGGCTATTAAATTTCTACAGCCACGAACCTTAAAATCAAAGGTATAAAACCTGGCATATTGACATTGTATAAAAACGAGAAGAAAATAAACCCCAGGAGCAGCTAATGCCCACAGTGATGCTAGGTTATACAGAGATGAGATGGAAAATATAAACAAAATGCCAAGGTTTATATACCACATGAAAAGAGATTGGAAACTTAAGAACATATATATTATTTTACTTAGTATAAAAGCAACTGGACTCACGAATAGGATTGTCATAAACTACTTGATAAATATACCAGATGAACAAATTGCAAGAGAGATTCCAATTTTTGCACATGAAAAGAAAGTTTAGAAACTTAAAAAAGGTGTATAGGTTTAAAATATATGAGATATCGGATGAATATCTGGCATCCGGTAAGATGCCCCAGTCTCAGCGTGAAAAACTGAAAATAAAATTTAAAAGTTAAAAAAGTAGAACGTTTTTTATGTACATATATATCTGCGTAACCTGTCTTCACGTTTACATATATTTGCACATTTCTTCAATCTAAATGTCATTAAGTTGCTATCGTTGACCTAATTATTGCATGGCAAGCTATAAATAATAAAATAATACAAAATATATGTGTAAATTGGGAAATAAAAATATATTTGAGATATATTGCTAGACAGTTATGTTATCCGAAAATCTTACCCTAATGAATGTTATGCTTTAAAATATAACGCATTAATATCATCCTAATTAAATAAGTTTACTTGAAGTACAAGTAGAATACTGAAACATATCTACAAATATGTAGCCAAATATATTTTAATAAATACAAATTATGAGACTATACACACACACACATATATATATATATTTATATGTATATGTATATGTACATGTATATATTATCTTTATTTGACTTATTTTTATTTATACTGCAAGTTTATATATACATATATATCCATAAATATATACCCATCATTTACATAAAAACAAGATGTTTCATATATATATATATATATATATATATATATATATATATATATATATATATATATATATATACACTTGTATATAAATAGCACATGGTATAGGGGGTCTGGAAGCGGAATCACCATCGCAGCTCGGATGGTGCACCCTTCGGCAGTGGACGAGTGACGCTGGTCCTGAACTATCTCCTAATATCTCACATGATGCACCACGTTGCCATACCAGTTTTCTCTCCTGAGCAGGCAAGCTTAACCATGTGAGGGAGCACCACTGCCTTGTGGTTAGTTGTTGGCTCAGCAAAGGTCAGGAGAAACACTCCTTATAGAATCTTCGGAGTGTAATCACCGTAGGCAGCTCAGTGTGGTACTTCCCACTGTCTCTGGCAGCTAATGCGCTCAAGCTGGTCTAATACGTATTGGTGCATCCATTCCTCCGGAGTACACCGGTGAGATCAGGGGGGATATTGATTCTTGCGCAACGTGACTTCTCTATACCATGCTCAGGGTTACACTTAGCTACACACTGTAGAACAAGTCAGAGAAATAGCAATTTCCGGTTATAAGCCTAAAACTAGATTGGCGTACAGCT
Organism: Euprymna scolopes; assembly: GCF_053919585.1. Taxonomy (NCBI): domain Eukaryota; kingdom Metazoa; phylum Mollusca; class Cephalopoda; order Sepiida; family Sepiolidae; genus Euprymna; species Euprymna scolopes. Next base: position 92,975,926 of record NC_136499.1, on the reverse strand, counting down.
AGACACCAGGGGCTACTCCTGACGGAATGAAGGGCTATTCAACCCCATTTGACAGCTACCGTAAGTAAGGCGCTGTCCCGCTACTGGCCACCTGTCTCATGGGTTGCGTGGGGCATAATATCTCTTCCGAAAAGTGGAGAGATACCGATGCATTACACAATGAAATAGAACCCAAAAAGAAGCCTACACGCAAGCTCGGGTGTTGGAATGTCTACACAATGCCAGCCGGTTATACAAACGACACGAGGAAAATTGCTTTTATCAATAAATAACTACTACGCCTATTGATAGATATTGCTGCCCTGCAGGAAAATTGTATTGCAGATTTAGAGAGCCTCAGAAAACCAGCCTCCATCTTCTTTTGGCAAAGGAAGTAAGCAGATGAAACAAGATAGCACAGTGTTTGCTTCGCGGTTAAAAGCTCTCTCTTCACAAGGTCAATAAGGTCAGCCAACCACTGTCCGCATCATGTCACTATATGTCAACACCACAGATGGTCCCATCATTCTAATATGTGTGTATGCTCGAATTATGTCAGCAACCGATGACACCACTGATAGATACTACAACGAACACGGCGCTTACATTCACAATTTCAAGTATCATAAAATCCTATTATGGTTATTGGTGATTTCAATGCTTGAGTTGGTAAATACAGCAAAGTTTTGCCCACCTGCCTCGGACACTTCGGATTAGGAAGTGCATTAGTACATTAGACACGGACAAAGACAACTTAAGCTATGCTTAATGCACGCTCTCTCTATAACCAACACTTTCTTCTCTATAAAACCCATCATAGAGTATCATGGAGACACCCAAAACCAAAAAAAATTGCACTAACACGAGCTGATCTCAACCAGGAAGAAGGTCCTACCTTATTTCACAGTCACTAGAACTTATTACTTTGCTAACTGTGACACCAATCCCTCACGTTTACGCTGCAAAGCCAAACTACAAACATAGAAATTATTCCACATAAAAAAATGAAAAATCAAAGATCGATGTAACCAAGCTTAAACACCAAAGACAGGGCAAGACATTGCGAGACTAACTTCGCAAACGATTTTATTCACTCATGCGATTTGGCTACAGCACTTCGGGAATATTTGAAGAAGGCCGCATACTCTGCTGCAATCTCAGCTTATGGAAAGAGAAAAGGTGGACAACACATTCACTGGTACGATGCGAACTCTAAGAAAGCACGTCTTCTCATTGAACCCAAGTAAATACCCTGTATAAGCTCTTCAAACGGGCGGATACTCAAAGACGATTTATGAAGGCTAGTCAACAACCTTCAACAGATCGAAAGTACGATGTCTTCACCTGCGATGTCTACACTGACAATGTAGATCGAAGATAGGCTTATTCGACCATCTTTACCGGCAACCCCCAAAGACTTCCAGACTGAGGGATGTCAACATAAAAATAATTTCATTTGTGTGTGTGTTCGTTCCCTATATTCTCCAAATGAATAAGTGTTTTTTTCAGAAATCTCAGAAAAATATACTTTATATACCTAAGAGTGTACAAGGGCAGGTTTTGTATGGAAATAGAAAATAAAACTAAACTACAATTAAAGAAGAAAAAAACAGTCTTTTGTTTATGAAAGTTTCTACTACTATACAAGCTAAAATTACAATGGCATTTATTTTAAACGCTCTTGTTGTTCAGAAAACCAAAATGTAGGTCGGAGTTTTTTTATTCTTCCCATAAGCTTTTCAAGACAGACACTTTGTAACCATTTTTATTGCGAACATCATATTTTCTACTCATTTATATCGTTGATCTAATGGCTCTGCAAAACTGAGTGTCAAAAATGACACGGTCGTTGCTCTTATACGTTTCCCACTAATTAAATTGAATATGCTTACCATTTGTCGATATTGTTTTTTTGTCCCATGAAATAACGCCTTTCTGGTTCGAGGAAGTATTGATTTCTCTGCTCTTTTTTAATGCCTTTTGTTCTAGTCTTTTATATGCGCATCCACACACTTTCACTAAAGCCTTCGTTCGTTGGCCGTCCGGTATCTCAATTATCAGATTAGAATATAAATTTCATCGCGACGCATTTAAGCTGAATGGACGCCGATTTTTTGTAGATGCATCTAAGAATATCTACCAGGATATGTTATATACGTACGTAGGGGTAGCGTAAGAGTGCATTCTTACAAAGATCACATTATATGCCAGGATAGTTTTAATCTACAAACAGAACGTATAAATAGACAAGTAACCAAGCAGAAGAGGCAACAGAGATAAACACAGGTAAAAAAAATGAACGATCACGAATGAGAAGGCAAGAGACATGGGAATTCCGCTGCACCTTTAAACGCTATTAAATAGAGAAACTGAAATAAGGAGAAATCACGGAAAAGAAGAAAAAAGAACAATGAGAAAGAAGTTCCCAAGATTCACAGATGAAGTAATCAACTAAATGAAACGGTAAGCTACATTAAGCTTTGGAAAAAATTACACACGCACAAACATATATATATATATATATATATGTATATATAAATGTGTGTATATATATATACATATATATATGCATATGTGTATATATATATATACATATATATATATATATATATAAATATATATTTCCTTTTTTGACCTTGATAAGAAGGAGCATAAAAATAAAACTTGTTATGGTTTGTAATGATCTGAAATAGCAGCAAGTAGTGACTTGATTCCAAATATTTCTCATATGTTATATCTTCCTTTTTTTGGAAATATGGTACGATTCCGAATAACTTTCAGTATCAAATATACATTGTGACATATACTTTATGTATGAAAATCGAAAAAGGGACACATCTGTGAAATATTTGAATCAAGTCTCTCTTTGCTGTTATTTCAGGTTATTTAAATCATAGAAGCAAGTTTCAGTTTCTCCTTCATCAAGGCTAGCGATTTTTGGGAAATATCAGATATTTAGTAATTCATATGGGACATATGTATACATAGGAAACAACATTAACTATGATTGAAACATTTTATTTCCGTAACAAAGTGCTTAAAATATGCTCTGGATGATAGATGACCCACAATGTGTGACGTTAAGGGCAATAGTAATATAGCTTACTACACGGTTCAGATTATTACCGTTTTAACAAGCTTTTATTTGTAAAAGTTATTTGTAATATATATATATATATATATATATATATATATATATATATATATATATATATCAGGATATATCTATATTCCTAGCAAAATTGAATATTAGAATGTTTATATCTTTGGTACTCTGGGACAAAGCTACGTGAAAATTAGCTGGCTTTTGGAAGAATATAATACTATTCCATAATTAAGCATTTTAACAAATTTAAATTGTAACAATACGAGGAACCTTATTAATTTATTTTTATTTCGAACTATTATTCTCATCTTTATTAGTTGTTGTTTTTCATCTTTTATTCGTTTGTTTTATTCACAACGTTTCGGTCAACTATGCCTCTGGCCTTCGTCAGGTGGTAACCGCGACGGATAGGAACTTCGAATCTCCTTACTGCATTCTCAGCCATCACTGTCATCCGTAGTTGTTGTCGTCTCACCACACTTTGGCCAAGTAAACCTCTGGCACGCTTTGGTTGGGATTGAAACCGCTATCTTCAGATAATGTTCATCTGGAACTGTAGAGATTCAACGTCTCTATCAACTGCGCCACGGGCCCCGAAGGGCGATCAAGGTTGGATTCTTTGATCTTATAAATCCACGTTTATTTATTATCTGATCTTCCATAGTTGGGTCCGTACCCATTGGTATATATATATTATTCCTTAATTGGAATTCATTTTTGAGATAAGCATTATATATATTAATTTATTTTTATTTCGGACTATTATTCTCATCTTTATTAGTTGTTGTTTTTCATCTGTTATTGGTTTGTTTTATTCACAACGTTTCGGAAGATTAGATAATAAATAAACGTGGATTTATAAGATCAAAGAATCCAACCTTGATCGCCCTTCGGGGCCCGTGGCGCAGCTGATAGAGACGTTGAATCTCTACAGTTCCAGATGAACATTGCCTGAAGATAGCGGTTCAATCCCACCCAAAGCGTGCCAGAGGTTTACTTGGCCAAAGTGTGGTGAGACGACAACAACTACGGATGGCAGTGATGGTTGAGAATGCAGTTAGTGAACGTTGTGAATAAAAGAAACCAATAAAAGATGAAAAACAACAACTAATAAAGATGAGAATAATAGTCCGAAATAAAAATAAATTAATATATATAATGATTAATAATTATTAATATATATAATAATATATAATAATAAAAATAAATTAATATATATATAATGCTCATCTCAAAAATGAATTCCAATTAAGGAATAATATATACGAGGAACCTGTTATAAATTTCCAGATTTTTTATAGGGCATTAATAATCGCCATAGACGCTTGGAACTTCAGGATGTTATTGCCATATTCTTATGAGACGACTGGCCTGGTTTTTAGGATTTCACGTTCAAAGTAACAGATATATCAGAAATATGAAACAGCTTACAAAAGCCTGAGTGTCACAGCTGGTGAATTTCAAAAATGCAATCTGGGCAAGAAGACACTTTAAAAGAACGATATGCAACGGACTCCTGTTTTTACATTTAAATGCCACAGAAACGTATGGCATACTTAAAACTGCCTTTGGATCATCTCGCACTAATTGACCATCAGCTTTAAGGATTCAAGGAATGTTAGAATGAACGAGTAAAAATTTCAGAATACCAGAGATGATTGGCCAAATAAATAAGTTCACATATATGTGGGCAATAAGAGCACAATTTTATGTACACTATTCTTAGCGAAAAAATGAAGATGTGGTAGATTTGCACGAAGTTTGTCCCAAGAGTCTTCCATATTTGTCACAGACTTTTTGACGAAGATGGCCATCAAGACAGTTTCTCACCCTCTCTATAGTTTGGACATTGCTTTTTGTGACTTCTGGTTATTCTCTAAACTTTTGGAAACCTTTTTAGAGGCTGGAATTATGAGACAATTCAGGAAATGACAAAGGCTGTGACGAGAGTTATTGACACGCTCACACAATAGGATTTTAATCAGGCTTCCAGAAGTTGTTGGAACGGTATAACACTGTATTGCAGCCGAAGGAGATTACTTTGACGGAGACTAGAATTCTATGTGTATGCTATAGTTCCCATATAAAATGTCTGAAGACCTTATTTAACGCATCTAGTACATCGTATCCGGTTGCATTCTAATAAAACCGTTAATGATGGTGTACATATTTTATACGTCAGTTACACTGCACATACTTTCCGCTTTGAAGCAAATTGATTTTTGCTTAAAACTATTTTGTTCCAGCATGTATATTCCAAAAGCATTTTTTCTTTTTACTGATAATATTGTCGATGTCTATTAATGAATAAATTCATTTTGTTAAACGGTTGGGATCTTACTAAAAATGAAATTTTCGATTTACGTTGCTATCAGATATATCAAGTCTCCTGAACATGTTTATTGTGATGTTTGTATATGTTATTTTAATAATAAAAACAAAATTAACAGTCACTTTTCATTATTAATTACGATATGTATATATTTTATCCTGATCGCTTTATTATAACTTAATGAAGGAAAGAAAGAGATAATTTGGAGCCTATAGTTATATGGCGTAATTGAGAATATATAGAATGTTTGTTTTTTTTTACTTTTTTTAACAAAAAGTCCTCTTCACAATTAGACGTGAGAGACTACTAATTGTATAACATATATAAGAAAAAATGTAGGAGTTTGAGCAGGGAGATCTCTGTTCGAATTGTATTACCCATCTGTTAGTACAGTCATAAAAAGGGAACGAATAAACACATATACTATCTCAGAAAAAAAAGAAAGATAAGATTTTACTGATTAACAAGTTAGTAGTCCAAAGATTACAAGTTCTATGTGTTTACCGGATCATATTCTGTATAAGTACTTGTACGACAGTCAGAGAGAAGCTAACTTGTGTCGAAAGTACACAAAAAAGTTAATCCTCAGTACGGAACATATTAAAGAGGGCTCTTTCTGGACACTGTTTGTAAGGAGGGGACTGGTGGTAGTTGGTCGAGTCCAAGTATAGCAACAATATTCCGTTAATATACGGAATGCAGGTTTTTTTTTTTAAATAAGGGGCATTATCAGAAAAAAGCATAACTATTAAATCGTAGAAAAATTACCTTTTTGCAGCAGCTTTAAAGTTTATATATGAGTCTAAAATTTTTATAAAACCGAAATGAATAAAGGATTAAGAGTAACGAAACTGAGGGGGGGTCACTTCAAACACTGCGTGTAATTCTTCGAAAGACAGTGTTAATACGACAGCTGACATTACTGTATTTTTTTTAGATAGGCATAACCACTTATCTAGGCCAGATACCACTCGAGGATAAGGGTTAAGCGCGTACAGTAGTCAATTGGACAATATAGTAATCGTTAGTAATGGAGATTCGGTAATTTGTTTACTTAAGTGGAACGGCTCATAAAGAACTTGAACTTGAAGACAACCATATTGTAGTCGGCTGGAAAGCAGGAAACCGGAAAACAATTTTTCAGGCGTGCAGTTCTAAGAAAGAATCTTTGTTCATGGACTCTACGTTTAGGTTTAGGCACAGATAAAGAGTGGGGGGATTATTGATAGTGTTTTCAGCTAGACGAGTGTTTCTTGTGAAAGATTGGCGAGGGGGACATAGATTGAAGCTCAGTCGAGTACTTGCCATGAAAATAACGATAAACCAGAGACAAACTCGCAACATATCTTCTGTGAGATAGAGGTTGCAGGTAAGAGAAAAAACATCTACTACGAGGCTACAAGTTTATTTTGAACTCTATCAAAGCAGGGCAAGTCCTTTCGAGCAGCTCCTGTCCAGATATGGCAACGGTGCTCCATTCTAGAACGTATCTGGCACTTATATAGATAGAGAATTGCATCAGTAGTGAGATATCTACTGGATCGATAGAAGGATCCCACCATTTTTCCAGCAGCCTTGGCAACAAATTTGATGTATTTGTTCCATTTAAGATCAGGAGTAAAATTCAAGCCCAGAAGCTTGTCAAAACATGAAACCTCCTCAAGACGAGAGCCATTCTTTTCAGTTGATGCTAAATGGGGATCAGAACGTTGATGGTGTTAAGATAGAAGCTTGGTTTTAGATGCATTAAAAGTAAGAATTGCACCACATGCTCAAGATCAGAGGTCGTTTACGATCTTAGATGTGATACTATAAATGGTAGTGTCATCAGCATAAATGTCTACGAATGATGTAAGGGTGTCATTTGGAAGATCATTAATGTATATCAGGAAAATAGTTAGGCTTGCTTCATGTCTTTAACGTATATATATATATATATATATATATATATATATATATATATATATATATATACATACATACATGCATACACACACTCAAACACACAGGGACACACACACATATACACACACACACATATATATATATATATATATATACGCATTAGAAGACATCAACCTTGTTCATTCAAAACTGGCTGGATCCGTCCAGTATTAGGACTCTAATATTTAGATACCCAGCGAACATTAATTTATATTTAGAGAAAACATGACTAGCGGATTCTAACATTAAATTTCTCAACTTGTTATGTGATTTCAATGTGTAGAGTTCGGCTAGCCAATCTTTCCTTTTCTATGCCAATTATTGATTTCGGCATATGAGTGTACTTTTTTCTATATTTTCAAGGGTTGTTATGAAAAAAATGAAGTTATATTTTGCTCAATGGCATTACTGAAAATGACACGTCGATTGTGGCGCGAAAATGGCATTCACTGCAACACTGATGCATATACTTGTATGTATGCACACATAAAAGTGAATTCTATTGATTAAACTATTTTGTCATTTACAGAATGAATATTTAAAAGACGTAATCCAAAAAATATTTGTTCCATGTCATTAAATATCTGTCATTTAATTCGATTGCTTTTTTCACGTAAATATCAATTGTGAAGCAAAGAAAATTCCCGTGTGTCAGACATCAATAGAACGAACTATTAGAAATGGTATCTGAGAAATCAATAAGTTATTCTGAATTGGGAAACGGTATTTTACGCAAACAGATTTTTTCCTTCCTTTGATGTTTCTCTTCATAAGGCCCGGACGTTAACTTTGAAATCGAAAGCTTAAAACATTATAAGCAAGTTAAGACAGAATGATAGCTTTTTTTTTTAATTATGGAAATCAAAAGGAAGGTTGGAAGGAAAAATATAAGAAAAAAGAAAAGTAAAAGATGGATCATTGAGAAAAGAATGAAGAGAATTAAGATGGCGTCAAAAAGGGGGACAAAAACTCCAATGAAAAAATTAGAAACAAAGGAGAAGAATCTAAGACGATATAATAGAGGATATCAGAATGTTCGGAGAAGTTCAAAAAGATAATGATGAATAGGAAGGCGATGTAAAATGGTGACTGGTTAATAGAAAATAGTAATAAGTAGAGAAAAGCATCCCAAGATAAGGCTGACCAGGATTAATATGTGAAATGGCAGTTTTGGTAAAAGAAGAAGAACATAGAAAGAAGAATAGAAGGTTTAGAATGGTGATAAGTATAACAGGGATTACTTGAAAGAAGAAAATGGAATGAAGAAAAAAGAAAAGAAGAGGATACATCAGATGAGAAGAAGTAGACGTCTAACGAGACTAAAAAAAAAGAAATTCCTCATATGGTAAAGTAGGAGTATGGAGAGGAGCAGTAAGAACAGCATGATGAGGAGGAAGCGTTAAATAAAAAAAATGACGGGAAAGGATTACGAACGCTGATGATACGTTTCCATAAATATAACAAATATTATAAAACAATTTTCAAAGATATTAGATGTTTAAAGTATCCGTATCTCTACTTTTTATATAAAAAAATGTCTATGTGCCGATGTTAAATTATTCCCTATCGACTCCGCAATTTTTTTAATGAAATATAACAAAATATAATTTTTTATATCTGGCGGTATTCTTGGATAGTTTTACTTTTGTAATGTCTTCTATAATAATAAATAATCGAAAAAAATCGATGAAAAAAGAACAGGTGATTTGGACCCAAGTTAAAACCTTAAACAACCTTATATCACAAGTAATTTTGAGAAGTTTTATTACCACACAAGTAGAAAGCCCGGCATAAAAAAAATCAACAAAATTTTTATATAGTAGGTGGGCGTTTGACATGAATGTTTACATTTAGTACACAGTTAAATCGTGATACTTCATTTCTGCATTTTTAATATTGTTTAAAATCATTATGACCGCACAAGTCCGACATATAACATCAATCGCATGTTTTTGAATATTGTAGAAGTGCGTTCGAAATAAAAAATTCTGTTTAGAGCACAATTGAACTATGATACTTGACCTTGGCAGTTTTAAATTTAGTCAAACGGTTATACAAAATGATTTTCTGTTATCGGCAATAGCTTATCTACATTACACTGTTGATGAAATGTGGATTAACTCACTGCGGGGAGCCATGTGAAGCTTTTATTCTGGTGCACCGCGATGGGTTCGCAGCTAGAGCAGTAATCAATCGATTTGATTGAAAAATTAGAATTTGACCGATTTCGATGACAATAAAAATATGGGCGGACGAAACATTAGTAGGCCATACTTAACGCTGGGCAACGGCCGGTATCCCTGGTTTTAGATACTTAACAATGATTTATTCAGTTAATATTATTAGGAAAAACGAAAATACTTACATCTTATATCTTACTTTCTTGACGTTTTAGCTAGAAACAAATTGTACTATATATTCTGATGATGCACTTAATGTAATCTTTTCTCATTCACACGAGAAGATTTTTCTAGACTAAGGCAATTTTATATTTGTGTTTGAATTCAGATCGTCCAACTATAATTTTTACCATTTTAAAAAACTTGATTTTATTTCTATTTCATACTCGATTAAAACCGATCAAATAGAAACAACACATATGGACTTTGTTTCAATAATTTTTAGGTTCGGATTTTACCATTACTCTATTTATAACTTTTTGCGTAGTTATAATTCAAACGCCGTGACATTGTAAATGACTATACGCGTATTATTCCCACGATTAACTTTTATGATATCACTACACTTGTGATTTTGTGACGAATAAAGATAAACGATACAAACATACATGTATCTAATGACTTGTGTAATTATTGCCGATAAAAGGTTGTTTTCCATATATTTCAATAGTGTGTACGATCCGTATAAGATACACGACGTATAATTTTATGCTAGGAAAAGAACTAATGGAAGGAATGAAGTCTGAAAATAAGGTATTTTGTTGACTTAATATCAGTTTTATATGATAGGGGTATAGAAAGGAGAAAATCGTACAAAATACCAGTAGAAACAAGTTAAATAAAAAGCAATAATATTTCGAATAAATTAAAAATTATAGAATGCTGTAATCACCACAGCCACAGGTATTTTGACATGCTAACTTTAGTCAAGTTTTATTTGAGAATATTTATCGTAAAAAACATACTAAACGTATTTCTTTAGACATTTATTAGCTTTGAGTTATTTCATTAAGACATGATAGATTTCTTCTTTTGGACAATCGGTTTTGGAAGAACATGACATTGTAGGTAATACAATACATTATTAACGAATGAAATTCAGCAATACCTTTAAGAAATTATCTATAAAATAAATACTGTTTGAAGTGAAATTCAGCAGTACCTTTAAGAAATTATCTATAAAATATATACAGTTTGAACTATTTGTTTCCAGAAAAATGTACATACTTTTTTCATTTAATTCTTAGGAAACACGTGATTATATTCTTTTACTTGATTTCTTCAATAACTTTTTAGTCAGAATAATATCTAGAACATCCGGTACTTAGAGGTAAGATCTAGAGAAGCGCCAGTTTCCCAAGTTAATGTCTTTCTGTGAAACAAATTGGATTCCAACTTTGAACATCCAGGTATTTGGTCCTCGTTGTTTACAACTTAGCTACCATCCCGTTCCTTAAACATACAGTGATGAATAAATAAAATCTAAGTTGTCTTTAATTGGAAGCAAACTGTCACTTTATTCGCTGTTTGCGTGCATTTTAAAAATGTCGATTGTCACTTTATTCGATAACTGTTTGCGTGCATTTTAAAAATGTCGATTGTCACTTTACTAGCTACAATTAATATCAAGAGTTTCACCCAACCTGTATTTCTTCCGGAATCAAAAGCCAGATATTATGAAGATTGCTTCTTTCATAAAACTACTTGCCTATAGAACACAGTTCCATTGGCTTGTTTCCCGGCCGACAACACAATGGTAGGCATCAAGTTCAATTTAAATATGTTCTTGTTGAACTGCCCTCTTAGATAAGCCAATTGTATCACACTTACACCATTAACTATTACTGCCCTAGCACACTACATTAATGAACGCTTATCTCCGAATTGTATTCAGTCCTTTAAAAGTGGTGAATCCATTGTTATATAAAAAACCCTCTACAACCTCTCCAAAATAAATAATGTCTGCGCCAACGTACAACGTTGTAAGATTACTAGGTTTATTAAAATATAGCTGGTTTTCATTTTAATCGTAATCTGTGATATATAGCTGATGTAACGAGAATTCTCGTTACATCAGGTGTGTATGAGCTGTGACGTATGAGACGTAGATAGAAACACTGATACATGAGTTGGTAACTACTACCCTATTTGTATGTGCGTACTGGAACTTGGCTGAATCGGAAAAGAATTAGTACCCACTGTTGTTAATGTTACATTTTTATCGTTCGAAATCAATTTATTGGTTTTGATGTCTTACTTTTTTCCGTGCATAGTCATTCGATATCTACTCGTAAACAATTTCGGCGAACTGAAAATGTGTGAATTTTTTGCCATACCAACCTTGATACGTCTGCAATCTAGAAGCTGTTATGCGATAAATAATCGTCAACATTGATTTTGTTTGCTTCATATACAGATTATTATATTTGCTCATTTACGTGCCATTCACACACACATATATATATATACATATATATACATATACATATATATATATATATATATATACACTACCAAAATTACGCGTCGTTGAATGGATTCAAAAACAGCCTGCAGAAAATGGATTTTGATTTATGAGAGTCTGATAACTTATTAAAAGGAAGGTGTGTAAAGAGATAGCTTCGAATTTGGGGGTATTAAAACCAAAAAAAAAATATGATGAAAGTAAAAATAAAATAGATAAACCCCATAATTTAGTATACCATACCTGTTCACACTGAAACACTTACCACAATATTCTATGGGTTAATATTAAAGAACCTTGTTTAACTTTGTGACATATTTTCATTCTATGGAAACCAGGCGCGAACGACCACACCATAATTTTATTATACCGTATTTCTTCAAGCTGAAACATAATTATCAAAGTATACTTACGCAGATAGATATGAAAAGTCGTTATAAAAGTTTGTGTCTATTTCCATTCTATGGAGGCCAGGCGCGAACGCAGACCACACAATTTTATTATACCATCCCTATTTAAATTAAAACATACTTATCAAAGTACTATCACGTGCATCTATATAAAAACACTTGTAAACATTTATTTTTTATTTTTAAATTGTTAATTTCCATACTTTGTTGACCATGTGCGTACGCAGACCCCACAATTTTTATGAATCATGATTATGCCAGATCAAACATATCCATCCCGGTGTCTCGATACATCTTATATCATTATATGTGATCATTTTTCTATAATAGTCAACCATAGAGGAACATATTCGTGACCAGACACATACAGACGTTCAGCTTTGTATTATAGATATATGACATAAGGCAAGGTCGAATCATAATGATCATATGCAAAATAATCCAAATAATAAGCACTTAAAAAAACAGCAAACACACAATGAAACGAATAAGAAGAAAGAACAATATTTGGTTCAACCCCCGCCCCATATAATAATAGTGCCAAAACTAATGTCCCTAAAGAATTCTTTAAAATGGTACCAAATTCATTCAAAACCCTCACAACTACAGTACCGTACTAAATAAAATAGTCTATCAAAATATACTTTGCAACCATGCCTTATATAGCACAAAATATTATAAGCACGAATAATATAAAAATAGAATCAGCACAGCAAATAATTAACATCACTCCAAGCCCAGCTTACGAAAACTGTAACTGCAACGACCCAGATTGCTGCTCACAAGAGAATGAGAGTTGACACTCAGACGTCATATACTCATGCACAGTAACAGAACATCCATCTACCACACCAGCAAATGACTTTACTTCCCACGCCCATAGAACCAACGGCAATACGCATTCCATAAGTGATAGCATACTCACCGAACAATAAACGCGCAACCGATACAAAATGACGCAACCTAGCCGTGCATCGAACAAACTCAGGAGCCTCTGAACTCAATAAATCCCCCAATAAACGAAAAATACCGAAATACACCACATTCAAACACTAAAATACACACATACATAGGATTATCTTCTTTCCCGATAACAATCAGAATTTTAAACCACTTACAATAGTTCTCCAGAGAGACCATGAAGACTAAAACAAACCTATCAATCACAGTAAGAAAATTGAAAGAAAATAACATAAACTTTTCATTAAAATGGAAAATATAAGAAACTCTAAATTATACAGCCCAGGTTAAAAATACTGCCTATTTTGCAACGCAGAGGCGACGGAGATTTTAAGGACACCGAATAAATTTAGCATCCTCAACTCTTAGCTAGAAATAGTTTGCGTTTGAAGGCACAAAAGAAAATTCAAATACGGGAATACAGAAAACCCCGCCAAAAAAACACTACCAGACAAGGACTAATATCGAATACCTCTAAGGCCAACAATCCAGTTAGTTAACTCCCCTACTTGTGAATCCTTGCTCCTAGCAAACGACTAATACGCCTCATTGTTTCCCTGGTCTCGCCATATAGAATTTAATTTTTTAATATATTATTAATACAATCTCTAAATATAGAACGTAAATATAACATAACAACAGCAAACCCACGTTATTATCCCGTTTGTAAAATTTTACCCACGCTACAAATATGTTATTCGTAATATTGCAGACGGTTATCTATAACCAACCTTCAATCTAAAGCCACGCCTAACATTTAATATCACATATTAAATAGCACGCCGATAAGCAAGTCGGTATAATTGTGCCCAAACTTGTGTGCTCCCCAATTTAAAACAAAAGCTTAATAAAAAAAATAACTAACGTAAAACCATCCCATCCCTTTCCCCGAACCCCAACCCTCAGACCGAAAATAAAAATAATAAGATCCCCTCTCCCATTCCACCTACAAAGCCCCTCCAAAATAGAACTAATTTAAACCACTTCATACTATATACTATATAAAATTATGCAATGAGAAAACAATACTCCTAAAACATTCAAGTTAGAAATATCCATATTTATATTAACTAAAACTTTATCGGTAATGCCAATTGACTCTCATATCTGAAAAATTCGTCCCTCACACGAATTCTCCCATACCCACATCCCCTCTCTATAATCAGCACTACCACGGCCACTGGGAGTAAGAAAAAGGCCTGTTAACTGAAAAATGCATGCAGGCAATGTACGTAAGATTTGTCAGACTGTCAGTACTATATGATGGCCATTTGAAACAGAGCAATAAAACATTTTTAAAAAGAAAAAGGAACACAGTTCAATTAATACTTAAACTGAACTTTATTCAATATGAAATATAAATATTATTTATGTAAAATTAAGTAATTGCAAATCAATATACAATTTTCTACTGATAAAACTGAATTATGAAGTTAGGAAACAAAGATTAAAAAAAAAACATATTATACACAAAACCATCGATAAATAATTGTAAGAAGGAAGACAAACCATAAATACAAAAAATGAAATTGAACAAATAATTTAAATACAAACAAACAAAGTTACAAGTGCAGAAATATTTTTGTAATTTAAATTAGAGAAAAAATCACATGGGTTGAATGTTATTTTTGGTGACTTTAGAGATTATTCGGACTAATGTTCTCATCTTGCGTGTTTATTTCACAACGTTTTATCATCGAATATTGACTTCTTTATTACATTCTCAGGCCGAAAATGGTGTTCACATGCCTAAAAACATAATTAAAGAAAACATTCATACTATAATGTAAACTATTGCTAAAATCTAAGAAAAGATAGTAAACAAACATTTACAATAATAATCACAGTGTAGTATCTGTTCTGATGCTACACTTCATTTGTTCTATCCTCAGTCAGTGGAGGAGAAATCCTTCACGACCGAGACAATTTTTATTTTATTTTTGTTCCTATCCTGAGTGCCCCTTTTTGATGAGCTACATTTTCCCACATTAAAACCCGATCTTGTGTCTAACTGTGCCCTCGTGGGGAGGCAAGTAAATAAATTAAAAAATATATATCTTTGACAAATATTCTCATGTAAACATTATTGTTTATAATTCTAAAAAAAAACAATCAATTTTAATATAATATATATTAATCATTAATAGCCACGGAGGTGAATAATTTTCAAACCGACTTTAGAAAAAAATATAGAACTTTCAAATATTTGGACATACTCAATGAAAGGTTTTATTTATTATATAAAAAAACATTTTGACAATTATTCTCATGTAAAAAATATTTGTTTATAATTTTAAACCCTAAAACAAAATTAAATTAAATTTTCAACCTCCCTGATAGACTTTTTAGCCTTATAAGAAAATAAACAGTTAAAGATATCAACACAATATTTGCTGTATTAGCAATAAATTGTATTGTTTCTTTTATTTATATTAGCAATTTTATCAAACGTTATGAAAGTACTTGAATACAGTTCTAATTCAATACACCTTCAATTATTAACAAATAACATCACTTACTTTACTATATTTGGTTGGAATAAAATTTTCCCTTCTAATGCCACGTATCCAAATTGAGAAAGTTTAGGATAAGAAAATATATGTACTTAGGGGCCTTTTGGATAATTTCCTCGGCAATTTTGTAACAATGCAAGAATACACCATGTTAGACAGCAAACTGAAAACTAGACCAAACTGCTGCTGATAGCCTAGATCATGTCCCTATAAGTGAATCTGATAATGACGTCACGCTGTCATGTGCATCGGCCTTCTTTACTCTCGGTAGCCACGGCACTACTCGTTAAGGTTCATGACCTCAGTTCCCTACGCACCCCTAGCCTATACCATCAACCCCGCTTCAACCTAGCATTTTCGTCTCTACTACTCATCAGACTCAGACCTTCATTCTCACTGAAAACTCCAGCTAGTCGACTCTGAGCCAGTTCCCCGTTCATTAACCTGGCTTGAAACTGGCATGTCAATAATTCCGCATATTTAGGCTTAAGCATGAATAAACAATCTAATAAAACAGCATTACACTAAGGAACTCCTGCAGCATCATATAAAAAGGAAATTTACGACAAACGCGGAAAATATTACTTCAACCTTGGAAATACCGACTACCCACTCTTTATCACCCGTAATAAGGACTAAGGTAATGTTATCATCGTTCATATCTCTTGAGAAGACGATATTTCAATTTCAATTTGAATGTGTCAATCTCTCTCACTGCCATTAATAATTCACTTCATCGAATCTCCATACAGGGAAAAATCACCCCCGTGAAGCTGGAGCCTGAATTATAATTTGTTGTTTTTTTATCTTGCCTGTTCATAAAGAACCTATACCACTTGCCACTGCATCCAAGTAATTTCCGGATTATAATATGGGCATCTGCAAACATTTTCCTGATCAAGAGTTTTATACATAAAGGGATAATTTCTCGTTCACCGAACTCCCAGCATTGCTGGCTAATCCTATATATATATATATATATATATATATATATATATATATATATATATGGCGATTAAGTTACAGGAAAACTGAGGAGTCCTAGAGTGGAGGAAACGCGGAATATTCAGTGTAGCTTAATCGCCATGTATATTTTATAAATTACTAACTAGCTCTACCTACGTATTGAGCACTTTTGAAGTAAATACTTCAAGTTTACACATAAATCTATACTTTCGTATATGAATTTATGTGAGTAAATTAAATAGTTATATATATATATATATATATATATATATATATATAATTTGCATCTTTATGCCTCACTTTCGTATACAGTGATCCTATCTCTCCAACTATTGCCCCTAATTGATTAATTTTAGTTTACTTATTGTATTTTATTTTTAATCGATTTATAATTATGATATCATTATTAGTAGTAGTATACTGTTCTCCTATTATCACACCATGCCATTCGTCCAAACCCTAAGTATTTGTTTGTCTCTTTATACATTACTATCAAATTTACTGCCCTATCTTTATACCTCTTTCTTACATTTAACACACGCCCGTTTACACCTAATAATAAGGCACCCCGTAGGAGTACCACTACATATTATCCTCCATATATTATCTTCTGAAAATTATTATTATACTC
Organism: Euprymna scolopes; assembly: GCF_053919585.1. Classification (NCBI taxonomy): domain Eukaryota; kingdom Metazoa; phylum Mollusca; class Cephalopoda; order Sepiida; family Sepiolidae; genus Euprymna; species Euprymna scolopes. The sequence continues at coordinate 92,958,441 of NC_136499.1, read as the reverse complement.
TTACAAATTCCCACTCATACCCACCTCATAACTTACCCCTTTAATTCACCTTCGGGCAAACCCCTACCCTACTAAATCATGTCATCTACACTCTAACTTGCTTAATCTCATAACATCAGGATATAGCCATATTCCCCTTATAAGTAATGTTGCAGTAACCGTTACTTTTGATTATTCCTGCTTAGTATATACACTTTCACTTTAATTCTTCATCATAATATTACGCCTGAAAACTTAAATCGTCTCTAAATGCTGTTGTTGTCTCGGTTACGGCAGTCGATAAAACATTTTAGCATAAAACCTCTGCATAGACACTATACATACTACGGACGGATAAAATCGAATCACGACCCAACCACCCATCTACTTCCCCCTGCATCTTAAAAGATAAACTACATACATTATTAAAAACTATGATAGAAATCATACACTCTTTTTTACACTACACTCTATATAGTACGTTTCCTCCTTTATCTTAGAATTCAATATATCTCGCCCTAACAACATCAATAATTTTATTAATTAATTTCGTCCCTGATGAATCCCTCGCTAGACGTCAAATCCCCATTATGTTACCTAGCATTTTCTCTACTTTGAAGAGAAGCATTAGGCTTCGAATTAGCTTGGTATAAAGAGTCCCCTTTATCCTCCAACTAAATGTTTTTATACCCTTATTAAATAAATGACTATTCTATATTTTCCAATGTATAGTCTTTGTGAATTAATTTTCCACACCTATTGTCTCCTATATAAGCTCCATTGAAATTAGTTTAGCTTTATATTATCTAGATAAGTCTACCCTTATAGAACTGAATTTACTCTCTTCTTCTATCCATCCTCCTAACACACAGTGCAAGTGCGGACTTTCTACAATGTATGCTGTTATACTGGCAGAAATTCGAGTTCAATCAGTAGCATTAGGATAATAATCCGGTATTACTTTTAATAATTTCTATACATTAACGATAAAGGGTGCAATACTCTAAATAGTTGTATATGGGGTCTTACACAAAACAGGAACAACACGCAATATAATAGTGTAGCAATAGAATTATGGAGATAAACTATATGAAAACTTAAAAATAGTGCTTCACACACTCTTCAATCTTACCTATTTAATAATTTATGGCACAGTTCAACGCTAGTTTATGTGATAGTAACTGAGATATATTCATCTACGAACAGAAAGGCTGGCAGAAGAATTTACAACGATTCTAAGGATATCTTAATAATCTATAGAATTTTAAACATAATAAAGTAAAGTGTATATATTATTTAATTGGAATCCATTATAGAGATGAGTATTATTTATTAATTTTATTTAATGTGGGCTATTATTCTCATCTTTCTTAATTGTTGTGTCACAACGTTTCGGCCAACTATTCCTCTGGCCTTTTTCAGGTGGTAATCGCGACGGGATTGGAACTACGACTCTCCTAACTCCATCCACCGCAATTACTGCAATCTATAGTTGTTGTTGTCTCACCATATTTTGGCCAAGTAAGTCTCTGGCCGGCTCTGGGTAGAATTGTTTCTCACCTGGAACCGTAGAGATTCAACGTCCCTATCCACTGCGCCACGGGTCCCGAAGGGCGATCAAGGTTGGATTTTGTAATCTTATAAATCCACGTTTATTCATAATCTGATCCTCCAGTGTCGGGTCCGTGCCGAATGGTATATATATTATTTAATTGGAATTCATTATTGAAATGAGTATTATTTTATTAGTTTATTTGTAGCCGACTATTATCCTCATCTTTCTCAGTTGTCGGGTCACAATGTTTCGGGCAAACTATTCCTCTGCCTTCTTCAGGCAGTTAGGAGATTTTGAGTTCCTATACTGTCGCGGTTACGGCCTGACGAAGGCCAAAGACATAGTTGACAAAACGTCAAGAGAACAACTAAGAAAGACGAGGATAATAGTCGGCAATGTATAAATTAATAAAGTAAAGTGTGTTGGAGAATATAGCCGGAGAATATAAAGATTATGAATGAATGAGGAAATGTACTAAAAATCTCATCAGCCTCTACGTCATTAAAATAAAATAAAATATAAAAGGTAAAAAGTAAGAGGCAAAAACTAAGTATGTAAGAAGGAATTAATTGACAAAATATGAGATATTCATTAAATATTAAAATTCATTTAGAAAAGCTTTCATAAAAAAATCAATATGTAAAATAGGAAAAATTCCATTAAAAACAGGAAACGAATAAAAACTGGAGTGTAAATAAATTGCAAAAACCCGTACATCGCTGAAAATCTATCTTTTAAATATTAAGATCTCCAAGGCGAAATGTTGATGACGTTAAACGTAAACTTTAAATGCTCCACAATTTGAAACATTAATTATTTTCTGACAAGAGAGACATTTTATGCAAACAAATATATTCAAAATAAAAACAAAATAAAGTTCTCATGAGAACAAGCTCGAAAGCTGAAAAACATATGAATCCATAAAAATTAGAATACGACTAATTATTGAATTTATAATACATACGGATGCATCTCGATCAGCTTTAAAAAAGGAACAGTAGAAACTAGTATACAGACAATAAAGGAAATTGACCACGTAGAAGATATCTGGAACAATTAGAAAAGAAAACTAAATTTTGTTAGAAAACACAATGAATATATATTATACGTAAATAAATGTGTAGAAAATAAGAACAACTATTTACAAAATTAAATAAAAAAGAATCACATTTACATATATATATATATATATATATATATATATATATATATATATATTGGTAGACATGACAGAAAAAATAGACACCCATAAGAACAAACATAATTTATAAAACAAAATAAAGGTCACAAATTTTATAATCACGAGGTGGTTAACCGTCTTCTTTGCTGTTTTTAATGCTAAGGCTCTGATAAGTTTGACATTTATCAGGTGACAATAATAATCTTGATAAATTTCTTGCCATGTCTGACGTAATAATTATAAAAGTTCAGGCGTAGGGGAAGGCCCTTTTTTTGTAAATATCATGGCCTACTATGCCAGAAAAGGTTTTCATTTGGGTTCATAGCCTAAGACTGACTTGACTATCGACGTTTATCAATCCGACAACTTTTCAACAACAAACTTTTCTCGCCCAAACCGAGTGACCACGTGTTGCGTCTTCAATAAATAATGAGTTGACTCTATTCATGATATCACTTGAGGATATCGCTAGGAGTCTTTCATGTAATACTGAAACATATTTAGTAGAAATGGCTTCCTTTGCACTCCACCAGGTCTGAGCGACCATCACTCCAAATTTCAACTGATACCATAACCGAAATCCCCTCCATGTTTTCGTATTGGCTGCAGTCTTTTACGTCAAACTCTTGGTGAGTGAGACCTCAAACACATACCAACATACAAATCCTGGCCCATCAGCCAAAATGACATAAGTCCAAAAAGTTCATAGGCCCCCCACCATCTTACGAGCCCAATCTTCTCTGCGCTTGAGATTGGCAAGACAAAGAAGGGGCTTATTTCTCGCAGCTCTTTCATAGTAGTCTAGCTTGTGAATATCCAGAACTGTAGAAATGGGTATGGAAAATTTCCTGAGATTTGGCGCTGACTGAAACTACTTTCATATTGGCGTACGTTTCGTTCTCGTGGGAATTTTTGAATGCCCGACACTCTTTTGGTCTATGGCATGCTTCAATGTGGTTAGATGCTATTTTAATGAGATATTAGTTATTGCAGCACTATCTCTATCTGTAAATATATATAAGCATATATTACTCTTTAAGAAATTTATTTATATTAGTGTGTTTTCTCTCTTGCTTTTGTATGTATTATATCGGCATTTTATTGATACATAATAATGTAAATAAATGTACATTGTTGATAGACATTTTTCACAATATGTCGGAAAAAAATGAAAACGCACATACTAAAGGCAATTGGTAGATCTTCAAAAATTACCCCGAATCTTTAGTAAAATTGGAACATAAATTGATGCTATAATTTAATGCTTACAAGGCAAAACATTTTTCTTTAGAACTTATATGAAACCTTTTAAATTTACAATTTCCACGACGAATTACGCCATTCCTGAGAGTGAAATATATAAACTCCTCGTTCAAACAGTGACGTGTAACATCAACTGGAACACGTATACAGAAGATACAGTGAATTTTTACCGTACTAGAAAACATATTATATCTTCCAGTATCCTGTATCGTCACAAGGACACTATCTTGTTGTGCATGGAGTATGGCGGTTAAAACTAGGTTGGGGAATGAACAAATAGCACTTTCTTTCTGTACAGTATCCGAAGATATGTTCATAATTTAATATGCTCAACTTAACTTTTGCCTTTGTCTCAATTCCGCGACGTTGTAGATATGTGATTGCTTTACGTCCAATACGCTCTGATTAATTTGTTAGTAGACTAACCCTTTTTTTACTAACAAGAAACCACTTAAGTAGGCCCGGAGGCCACTTGAGAATTAGGACTAATGATTGTACGATAGTCAATGGGACAATATCGTAAGAACCGTCAGCAGTAAAAATTTGGTAGATTAAATTACTTCAGTAGACGGTTCATCAAGAACTTGTTTACGTTGGACTTGAAGACGAGCATATTTTAGTCAGCTCGAAATACAGGAAAAACAGATGAAAGTTAAACAGGCATGGCGTTCTAAGGAAGAAGTTTGTTAATGGAATCTAGGTTTAGAATCGGAAAGAACATGGTCATGTACGGCCTTTGAAGTATTGCCATATATGGCATTGTCGTCATTATAAATGTCGGCGCATGATCTTATGTTGTTATTTGGGAGATCATTGCCATAGATAAGGAAAAGAATTGTCCCCAGGATGCACCCACGAGGAACTTTAGCATTAACACTGTGAGCTTCTGATTTTTGCCCATCATCCACTACACTCATACACCTATCAGGGAGAAATAATTTAATAATTGAGCAGACATTTCAAGCTAGAAGGTAGCTGGATACCTTGTGGGATATGCATTTATATTATACTCCAGCAAAGGCCTTTGATATGTCAAGATCAATTGTCCTAAAGTCGAAACCTCCATCGAGAGAGTCGCTAATCCTATGATCAACAACTCTTAGCATATCTGCTGATAATCTAGCAGAACGGGAACCATATTTCATGCCACTAAGGGGATGATTTTCTCTGAGGTGGTTGACTACTTTTCTTTTTAACACAGATTCTAGCAATTTACTCATAACGCACAGGAGACATATTAGTCTGTATTGCAAGAGAGATGACCGGTCACCTGAATTTTTAAATACGGGTCATAATGATGAAGTTTTCCATGATTTGAAAAGCGATTCTCTTTAAATCAACACTTAAACAGCTTTGTAAGTATGAGAGCTAGTTCTGGTTGGAGCTTTAACACCACTGTTATAGGAATGCCGTCAGGTCCAGTTACTTTCCTGGAATCAAGGTTTTTGATTAGCTTGGCAACATAATGCACCGATATTTGTATGTCACATAGCGTGGGTTCAGATACAGGAGAAAACCTAGGTGGTTGACGACTTTGATCGCATAATGTAAACTTAATGGAAACATTTTGGGCAAAGAGTTTGTCTTTGGCCGATAATGTCGATGTTACGTCAGGTCCTTGATGATGGTTGGGATAAAGCACACACTTCTATTTTGGACCTCGCTTGTTATTTGCCAGTTACTTTAGACTTAAGAGACAAAACTTACGTTATTTATTATTCTTTTACAGTGGTTGCTGACAATCTTTAAAGCGGCTTTAGTCTTAGTATATTTATTATGTTGGTAGCAACAGAAAGTGCGCAGTAGCAAAACATATTTTAGACCCAGGACTGGCTTTTAAGTTTTGCTGGGATTTTTTGAAGGGTATGAAGTGGTCTAAACCCACAATTAATCATTTTGCTAGATGCATGCAGAGGACTTTTTTTTTGTAAATGGAACCCACAGGTAGATTTGATATAAATTAACGGAAGCTATCACAGACAGACAGAATGGACCGTTATAATGTATGAATAAGAGGCCCGTATGAGGACTTATTACATTTCGTTTTTATTTTAACTGATACAATCGAATGGGTGACAGATATTAGTTGAGACAACGGAGGATGAACATAGCTCAGAGCAAGTTGTGAGAAAAAGGTCTAACACAGTAAAAGTTAGTGTCGGGCAAGCGGGTGAGTTCGTGAACAATTTGAGTTAAGTCATAAGCAATGGAAGAATTGGTGACAGAACCTCTCCACATCATGTTTTGTTTGATTGGTCTAACCCTTCAACATTGTGAACATCGAAATCTCCATATACGTGAATGTTAGTCGAAAAGTTGAGCAAACAATATGTGGTTAATTCTCTCAGATATACTCTTAAAGATAGTAAGTTCACTGTTATGGGGGCGAGAGAGACCAAATATAATGCAGGGCCGTGAGCAAGTGCAGCCCTGACGTACATGTGGGATAATTTAGGGTCTTCTCTTGAGATATCTTTACCACATGGTAACCCATCTCTAATGTAAACACATAGTCATGCCCATGGCGATACTGGGGGTCAGATTTCCTATAATTACGAACTCATATCACTAAATAATTTTTCCAATGTAAGTTTCACTTGGGAATAATAGGTTTGGTTTAATCTCCTGTAATTGGTCCTCTGGCAAATCCTTTAATATCAACTTCTGGCAATTTGGAACATAGACCCCTGGTATTGAAGATGGAGACATGGTAGTGAGGTTCTACGTTGAAAGATGTTGTCTGGGTGTAATCATGTATTTTTCTAGAGACTTTTAATGAAGGTATTTTCAAATTTGTGGAATAGATTGACGGACTTGGTTAGAACAACAGAGTAGAGAGGGGCAGTAAGGGAGAAAATGAAACAGAGAAATGTTTTTCGTAATCTATGGTAAAAAAAAACCGTAACAATTACCCACTAATATGGTACCGAGAATCCCCCCAGAAGCTACTGCATAGTCCAGAATTTATTCACCAAATGGCAATACATCAGCTCGGGTAATCTGCAATTGCTGATATAACTCCAATTTTCTAATCAAATTGTGTTTTTTCAAGCGAGTAGTGGGAGGATTTACATATTTATTTCCCTGACTCTTCAAAGATGCAGTAATTACACACTAATATGAGTAAACATCTCTTTACAAAACTGACAGAAAATATGCATCTTTAGGGATGAGTCTATATTTACAGTAGACATTTCCTAATTTCAATATACCTTTTGTAAAATATATATAGTTACTTCATAGCAACTGTGTGTATTAAGCATATCAACTAGCAAATATTGACTTGCTTTAACCATCTGAGATTATTTACTTTAAATATTGTTTCATTTCTGTTTATGTTTTTTTAATAATGAGTTTTCTTATTTTTAAAGAAATATTTTAATAGAATTTTGTAAAAGATGTGCAGGCATATGTCTTTGACGAGGAATCACTTCGAAGTTATACAATGTAAAGTGAAAGTGAAATAACAAGAAAGTCGATTAAAGTAGATACAAAATTCACAATCAATCTATATTTCATTCCACATTATTTATGATTTTTATTGTAGTTGACAAAATTCTCTGCGGTACTGATGTATCCACAAGCTTAATTATTCAAATTAATATAAGAGGTCAATTGAAACAGAAAATACAGAGACTGACAGTTGGCTTGTCTTCAAATATACAAGAATAATAAATGAATTAAATCTCTAATGAAGAATGTGATATGGCAAGCAAGATTCACTTAGCAAACTACGAACACAGATGTTGGTAAGAAAATTTAATTTGTATTGAAACAAATAGAATAAACAAAGATCAACAATCGTAGAGAGATGGCGTACTACGAAAGTAGAAAGGCCATATCTCACGAGTTTTGTGGTGGCGTCGCTGTGCCTAAATTGGTTGAGATAGGTCAAACGTATCAACAATGGCGTCAGTGGCCCTTTCTATACGGGTAACGTGTATTTGTTGTCTTTTTGGTATTTTTTGATTGGTTTGGGTGGTTTCTTTCACCGTCTTATAGTTCTTGTATTATGTACACGATATCGCCAAGCCGTTATAATTATTTATAAATTTGCGTTTCTATAAAAATCGTTTTATACAACTTTATGACAGTTTATACTCAATTTTTAATTGCTGCTCCCCTATTTTTAGAAATATTTTAAGTTATATGCGTTTTTCTTTATTTTTGCCCTCATTGATAAGCTGCATATTTTATGCCTTCATTGATTAGCTGGATACAGTCTATTTTAAAAGACCAGTTGGTTTTCATAAAGAGCTTAATTTCGAAGAGGTTTCGTATGAAACGTTTTTGCTTCTCTGACTTTTCAGCTTACATAATTTTGATGAAATATGTTGGCTGATATATTCCAAAGTTTAAATTCAATCTAAACAGTTTTTAGAACGTGCGCCTTCATATTTGTTTATAGATCCTTTCGAATTTATTAGTACATATAATTCGCTAATAAAATGAATCTTATTGCCAGTCATCATGTGAGTTGACTTTAGCGTTCTCTGCTGTATTGGTTTGTTAAGTTTCGTCTAGGTTCCGTTGGAATTTGTGTGACTCGTTTTTGGTTTACATCTAATTTTACAACTTTGTGCTCAGGCTTGACACCATTCAAGCCAGGTTCATGTAAAAAAGTGAAGAATTTTCTCAGTGTAATTTCTTGCATCGATAACATCGTCATGAGGGTATTTCTAGCCCGTTCGTTTTAAAAGTGTGGGTAGTCATTTTCTGTTGCCTTTTTTGGAAATTTATATTTTGCTTTTTTTTTAGAAAGCCGCTAGAAATAATCGTATTTTTCTTTCTTTTTTTTTGAGACGTGGGTTTTACATGTTTATTTCATTCCCTTAACGTATGCTCCGCCAGATTCATCTATGATTTTATAATCTCTTCTCGCGTTCAAAAATCTTTGTAAATCCTCCGCAAGTTTATGCATAGTACGATTGGGTTTGCTTTTAACTTTCTCTCCGTTCAATATCAGTATTTTGCCGACACTAACTATTAAACAAAAATAGTAAAATTTAAATTACCTACCGATATGTTAAAGTCTTTACAATGCTTGATTACAACAGACTCGAACGTCAAATAATATTCTCTCGTTGCACAAATCTAAGGTAAAACGTAGCTATCTTTTAAGCACAGTTGTGTATTGGGATTGAACGGTTCTGATATTAACAATATGGTTGCCGCGAACATCTATTTCATAGTCTTTTAGGTAGAACCTTCGGATGCCAGCAGATCAAATACTTCGCAAAAGCAAAGCAGTTATACTTATCATTAGGCCATTATTCGCAATCCACGCTGTATAGATCCTAACACATCATTAAAATTGCGTCGAATGCTAAGCTTAACTGTGGACGTAAGTAAAGATCTATATCCTTTTTTTTTTTTTAGAAAAACGCTGCGTTGCTGTCAGTGTTTCATTTATTTATTAAACTTTTGAGTAGTGATTCCTGTCGTTTGTATGACTTGTTGTTTCGGAACCAGTTTTATTCGGAATTTTGTTGCTAAAGCATCTGTTGTTTTTGAAGGTGTTCTTCCTGTAAACACATTTCTTGCATTTTATGCTGTAGTTGAAACATCAATAGCATAACACCTTTAATGTCGTCCATCTTCTGTACGTTTTTCTCAAGAGCTAAAATTACTTGAAAAAAAGCGGTTATATTTCTTATTACAGTTTAGCTCCTATACGTTGAAATAGGTTACGTTTTACTCTGAAAGAAGAAAAATGCATTTTATTATAGTAAAACGTGCTAGTTTTAAATAGATATACCTTTAAGGGAGTTTGAAAACATTTTTAGGTGTCTGAAAAGCATTTTTTTCTTTTTGTTCGTTATTTAGAACAAATCATATATATCCGTAGTTGCAGCGGAAAACGTATTTTATTTATTAACAGTCCTACTCCGGTGTCTGATAGCTTTCGTGTGTAATTTCCGATTTAATTTCATCATTTAACTTTTATTTCGAAACTAATGCCTTACTGGTGGTTATTGATGCGTCGCCAACTTATTGCAGCCCGGAAAAGTGTGTAAGTAAAAAACACAGATACATGGGTAGGTGTGAACAGTTAATACGTATTGAATTTTCAGGGAGAAATAATCGTAGTACGTAACGCTAAGATGATGCACGCAAATATCCACTGCCCTCTACTTTTATCCCTCTCCAACAACGATAGGGATGTGATACAAGTTCGAAATAAGGAAAAAAGTACGAACACCTGAAGAAAAAAATCCTGTGATGCAAAAATTATCTTGGTAGATACTTTAGCATTCAATAAGCATTATACTCGATCTTCCGAAAAGTCGGGGGCAAGGTGTGGGAGGATGGCCTACTCAAAATATTTGCAGTCGGACAGCAAAAATACCATGGAAACACCCCAGTTTCTGTTGAATTCACTGTCAAGGTCTGAACCTCTACATATGTGTACTACAGAAGTATACAGGCTACTCCGATAGATGGCCCCTATCGGTATCATGCATAACTTATGCATGGGCGAGTTCCTACAACAGAAATATATCTACATAAATAGAATAAATTAATTAAATTATCTTGTTTTTACTGTGTTATTCCCATCAGAAAATTTATATTCGCAATGAGAATAACTTTCTATACATCATCTATATATTACACATTATGTTTAAAGCATATTATATATGGCTTTCTCACACATGTTTTTTATTAAATTATTGTTTTATATCTTATCAAAAAATTATTACTTTTATAAGCTGGAATAATTAGTTTGTCATACACGACGAGTTGCCATGAATTATAAGTTGAAAAAGTTATTTTGATTTAATAATTAAAATGCTTACAATTTTCCTCCCAAATTTCAAAAGGGTGCGAAGTTATGAATTCATTTTTATATATACTAATTAAGAAGTTTTCCGAATACATCAAAATGCATAAAAATGCCGAAATCTTGTATTTTTCTAGCTGTTTGAGCCAGAGCACCATCCTGTGTCCATACATAATTTCCATTTGAATATTTTTTGAGCCATGGCAATACCTGATATCGCAAAGTGTTATAGTAAGTGTCCACATTGATTTTCTCTTCAGATTTGTAGAATTTTATGGGCATCTTCTTTCCATCAAAAGCTACAAAACCAAAAGCCATAACCTGGGCAGGATAGTTTGTCCTGAATTTCCCTTTAACTTCAGCTGTTGATGCTGCGAGGTATCTGTTATTTCTACCGTTCAGAATAGTATCGACAGTGAAGTTCTTTTCATCGGAAAAGATCATTACAATAGACAGATTTTTCGTAAGCCATGTAGTAATTTTATTTTTATTTTAGAGCATTTGTCAACAATTTCTTTTAGCGTTCTTGTGTATGATCTTAGTTTCAAATCATATTTTAATGCATTTCTAACAGTCTTGTAATCCACCTTAAGTCACTTGCCGTTTTTCGCATGGATTTCGATGGATTGTTTTGAATCTACGATTTGAAAGTTCAGATAAATATTTTGGTTCGTTTTTGTTGCTTCCCCCACTTCCAATCTTTCTAGTAATAGTTTTGCTCATAGTCATTTTCGTCTTTACATTGTAAACTGTTTTTACGGACATTCCCACTATTACAGATATCTCCTTCGGTAAGAAGTGTGCATTCAGCTAATCACACACTCTTTGACATTTGGCCTCAATATGATTGCTCATATGGGTAAAGATTTCTGAAAAGATATGGATAATAATGTAACATCTAGTTATGATATCAATATATGTAAGCTTTTAGATTATTTGGATTTAATTCTTACTGAGAAAAGACTACATAAAGTTTGGCGTATTTTTACTGAGGAAATACTACATAAAGTTTGCTTCCGCACCCTACACCTATAAAAAAACGAAGCGTATAACAACAACATTCTAAATCAAAAACTGCCTGAAGACGACAGATGAAATGTCGACAGCAATAGCAAGAACAACATATAATAATAAAATAGACATCGGAACATTCATACACCGGTTCGACTTTAATGTAAAAAATACGATTCGTCGAATGGAAAAACTACAGAAAAAAATAAAAAGGCACCCTCTGTGCTATTCAATACCACATGTCTCAATGAAAAATATACTACCTAAATACACAATATATATATATATATATATATTCAGATCATCTTAAAGCTCTCAATATTGACGTGTTTGGTTGGGAAAGTGCTTCCCATGGTCGTAAAAAGTGGCGCTCCTTGGTCTATCATGGCTGTGATAGCTTTGAGAAGAAAAAATATGAGTATGCAAAAATGAAGTGTTATATCCGGAAGAGAAATATGTCAGATCTTTCAGGCGTTCGTGCACAACCACGGTCTGGGATATATGCGGTAAAATTACTTTATCCGAAGCTGGCCAAATTAGCTACAAGAGATCTCATGGAGATCAGTCTTTCTTTGACGGGGAAAACACTGCGGGGCACAGATGTTCTATTTGCTCTGTGGTCTGTAAATCGAGTGAAGGCCTGAAACGTCAGATGAACGTCCACAGTAGAGCAGCACCAGTTAGCATCCCTCAATCTCAGCTTAAGTGTGACCTCTGCAACAGACTGTGTAAGAGCAGGGCTGGTCTTAAGAGCCACCTTCGTTCCCACAGTAGATAGAAATTGATGCATCTTGATCACGTCTTCACATGTATATATATATATATGTGTGTATAAATGTATATATATATATATAAATATACATTCATATATAATAAAAACAAATAAATAAAATATTAAAATAAAATTGATAAATAAATAAAAATAATAAAAAAATATAAAACGTATTAAATGGAATAACAAAAAGTAAACAAAAAAAAAACAATATTTCAAAAGTACGCCGAAATGGATGAATACTCAACAATAAAGCAAGGGAAATCTTTTTGTCAAAAAATGGCAATCACCATGTATATATATATATATATATATATATATATATATATATATATATATATATATATACATATATATACATATATATGTATATATATGTGTGTGTGTGTATGTGTTTATAGTACAATCTTTGTCCTACAGAAGAGAGCAATTTAGACCTGATTGTTAATAAACACTTGTATCCTTTGTGAAATAGATTAACTACAAGTGAAAAAAAAATATACAAAGCGTGAAACGAGAGGAAAAATATACAAAGTGTGAAACGAGAGGAAAAAACAAACAAATTAGAACAAAATCAATAATGGCTATTTTATTTTAAGAACTGATTACCATTAACGAGTAAATAGCACGTAATCGGAAAGAAACGGATACAATCGCCTTCGTGAACAAGAATAGCAGTACATGTGTATTATAGATAGATTTACAACCCATATAGTATTGTATTTTACAAAGTTAGAGGGAATGTGAAGGTGGAGAAAGTCTAGGTTGAGAGTAAACGTATTCGTTTATTGTCAGAAATATGTTTTGTGAAGTCAGTTAAAACGTATGAGCTGATTAACAAATTTTGTATACAATTATTGACTGACTATTCATCTGCTTTCGTCTAGAATGCTATGTTATTGACATTGTTCCACAACAGTCTACTAGTAAAGGTAGTTATAATAAAACAATATCCGATAATTCAATTAACAAAACACAGGCAATTGTTTTCGAAATTAATAAAATAAGATAATTTCTTAATTAACGTTCGTAGGTAAAAAAATATAAACATCATCTCTGTAAATCTACGAAATACATTAAAGCCGGTCTATTTCGCAGTGTCCGTAAAGGACCACGCGCTAAGCATATAGGTGGGCTATATACATATTGATTATGGAGCGTTACCTCTTCGTGAAAATTTAGAATCGACTTTTTTTGCAAAATCTTAATAAACGATCCCATATATCTTTGTTACTATGCTACAAATTTATAATTTTTAGAAGTCATTTGAGAGTATAGTAATAGCCAGCATGTATTAGAAAGTCTAAATTATTCATCTCAAAAGTAATTATAAAAGAAGATTTAAAACGGCATGATTTTTTTTTAAATTGCTTCTATATATTTTATTAAAAAACTATAATATTATAGTATAGACTATATATATATATATATATATATATATACTAGCATGGATACCCAGTGTCCTCAGGGTCGACATGAAGTTCGGTTTGGCCACACCTGCTACACTAAGAATATTGACCAGTTTTTCGTTATTATATGACAATTTCATCGTCACCCCACAAAACTTTAAAAAATTAAAGAACGAATGACAACAGGAAAATATGATTCCAACTCCCCGAAGAAAGCAGGGGTATGTGAAAAACTCTCCACCAGATATTTGGGCAGAAGGGATACGAAGAGAAGATATGCAACTGAAAACTCAAATAACTCAAACTGTTATATAAAAAAAATGATGTTGGTGAAAATAAATAAAAATATATATGTTATCAATATAAATTAAATTTAAATAATAAAGTTAAATAGAAGACTTAAAACAATTCTCTCACTATAAACAATAATTAACACACCGCTACTTAATAAATCGATTTTTCGTTAATGTAATATGCAAATGACATAATCTCTCAGTCGTCTATTTTACACGAATCATATTATATATAGGATTGAATAAAGCATTAAAGTAATGGACTGTTTGTATATATTAATCAACGTTTGAGCAAACAAATAAACAAACAGACAAGAATACGAATATATATATATGTGTGTGTGTGTGTGTGATTACTTCATTTAATAACAAAACTTAATATACAAAGATATAATTTTATACGTAAAGTTTCAGTATTTACTTTAAAACTGCTCAATACATACGTAGAGGTAGGTAGTAAGTTATGAAAATATATATGACAATTAAGCTACACAGAATATTCCGCGTTTCATTCTCGTGCGAATTCGTAAGGCTTATGCATAAGACTGACGAATTTTCACGAAAATGAAACGCGAATATTCTGTGTAGTTTAATTGCAATATATATTTTTATAACGGACTCTCTCTCTGTCTCTCTTTCTCTCTCTCTCTCTATCTATTTATCTATCTATCTGTCTGTCTGTCTATCTATCTCTATATACATAGTCTCTCATAAGAGACTCTCTCTCTGTAGATATATATATATATATATATATATATATACATGAAACCTGACAGTAAATATTTAAAATGGCTATTACAGAATATTAATTTATTATAAACTTTACTTACATTTATATGAAAATGAGAAGTGCATATAGTTGTTAATTTTGGTTTTCAAATATATACATTATACAAAAATATGTCATTTTATAAATATAGCAGGTTTTGTGTAAATATAGTAAAAATGTATACATGTATACATACATATATGTATATAAAAATGTATTTTAAAATAATAGATGCTGCCGTATAAAGTCGAGACAATAATTACATAGAGTAAAGAAAAAAATATAAAACGTAATGAAATAGTAAATAAACTGTTCAAATGATAACGAAAACATTCAACCGACTCAATTTGAAGGAGTAAATCGTCGGCGAATAACAATTAAAATAAAACATCGGCGAATGAGGTTTAAATGAAGTCGACAGAAGCTAATAGAGAAAAAATCTGGAAGAGTCTAATATAATACGATCGTCAATATAACAAGGGGAAACGACAGGTGATGTTATGTATGCATGTAATTGCAGAAACAAAACTAAATGTATTGATTAGGCCTGGGCATTTTTATTTTTATTTAGAGGCTTTAAAAAAATTATGATGGAACTCTTTTTGACTATAGAGCGACGGTCTTTCTATTGTCACACAAAAGGCCTCCAGAAAATTAAGTTGGTGATTAGAGCGGGTCTTGTGTATGATATGAAAACGACTATACGAATACGCCTAGCAACAACATCTACTGTCCTGCAAATGCTATTCCATGGATGACTCATAGAGAGTAGTGCCCGGGTTCGCTATGTAATCGTCCGGGTGTATTTCTTCAACACCGAAATGCGCTCGTTAACGTAATCGTTTTAAACACTTGAGGATTACAATACTGCGAAGGGGCATTTGTGTCACTCTAACTAAAGAGTTCGGCCAACATAGTCAGCCTTAAACAGATATTTAAATTCATAAATTAGTCACTTACATTCTCTTGTGTGCAAAACATCCGTCTGAAAAGCTGGGAAAGCACAATTAGTACGACAACCCACACGGGGCTGTACTGCATAATAGCAGCGAGCCACTTCGAACTTGATTCTATCAGAAAAAAAACGGAAACTGATAGAGCAGTTTAAAAACATATAGTAAATATAACCTGTATTCATTTATGTAGCTATGTAAATACATGTATATACTGATTTTCGTAACCATTGCAGACTTCTTTCAATTTATATAGCGTTTTCATATTAAACAATCCATAGTGTGTCGATATATCCTACAATAAGTTATATCAACTCATCAATGCATTGTCTAATATTTATTAGGTTTTCTCATTTAATAATTAAAATAATTTGATATGACGTAAAATGGATAAACCAGAATTATTTTCCTATGATATTGGTCTTTTCTATTTTCCCAAATTCGATATTTAAATAATTAATATTTGGAAACAGATAAAACTTAAACATATAAGAAATATTGGTGATGAATAAAAACACAAATCAAGCTAAAGAAATCATGAAAATAAATGTCTGTATTTGATCACTTTCAAGTTTGGTTATTTTAATGAAAATAGTGATGGAATCGTATGAATTTTGCGCCGATCATGAATTTAAAATGTGGATATGATATAAACAACTGGTACGGTTGAGGTGCCAGAAATTAAGACGTATTGCCCTAGACTAACAAATTAAACGTATGAATAATCATATGTTATTTCAATATACAAGGCAGATCCAGTATTTACTCTTTCATTCTATTGTGAAAAAATACATTCACGTAATGATCTTTCTCAATTGAAAACAATTTTCCTTCAAAGTATTGCATTTCTGATTGAAATAAAATTTAAAAAAAGAAAGTCTTTTAGGACGCTGATATTAAAGCTAAAAGTCTTTTCAAATCAGTTTGCACTCTGGAGACGAATGCGTGTTTGAGATAAGTGTATTTTAATTTTTATGTTTAATTTCTAATATTAATAACTACATTCTATTTCAGTACTTAATTTATATTTTTATCTCCTGATTGTTTATTTAATGATAGCGTTTTCTCGTCATAAATGTTTATTATATATACCAAGTTGATCTTAAGGATATCATACTCAACCATCTTATATTTCTTTCAGACACCCCCTTAATTTCTGTTTTTTTCATTTTATGTTGAAGTTACTTAACGACACTAGTTAAATTTCAGAAGACCCGCTCGCTGTTCTCTTATATCGCAATTTCTTAAACGTCACTCGCAAAAATTCAGAAAGCGATCACGTTTTTGTTATAACGGTTAATTTAACAAAAATAACTAAAAAAAGTAAATCTTTTGGGACGCCGATATTAAAGCTAATAGTCTTTTCAAATCAGTTTGCACTCTGGGGACGAATGCGTGTTCGAGATAAGTGTATTTTAGTTTTTATGTTTAATTTCTAATATTAATAACTACATTCTATTTCAGTACTTAATTTATATTTTTATCTCCTGATTTTTTTATTTAATGATAGGGTTGTCTCGTCATAAATGTTTATTATATCTACCATGTTGATTGCATGAACAGATGAGGAAATTGTATTCATTTTAAATTCGTGAGACGTGAATCTATCACCATATGTTCCCTTTAAAAAACACGCCAGTTGGACTTTTATTCAGTACAATACTTAATAGATTTTTTTAAACGAGAGTAGAGAACGTTTTGTGGAAGCGTTGTCGGCAGCTTCCGTTACTCTCGGTTCTCTTTATTTGTCACTCAGTCCTCATTTTTTTAATGAGTGTTTTTTTCTGACAAAGGGAGAAGAAGTATTCTAGGTTGGCAGTATTTTGCGTGAACAGTCGACAGAGATGGCGGAAATTTTCTGTTCTATGTCTATCCTTGCAGCCATGCCACTAGTAAGGGTGCTGGAGGTAAACGTTTTATCTGGGCTGACGTTATCCGCCTGATAGTCAGGGACCTGCACCTTAGATTAACCACAAAGGAGGCTGTCCTATCAGCAGACGCAAAGTACTGGGGCTGCTGTATTGCCATTTGGTGAATGGATTCTGTACCATGCAGTAGTCCCTGGTGGGGCCTCTCGATGCCATACTAGTGGGTAATTGTTACAGCTTTACCTTATCATGAGCTAGAAAAAAATTCTTCGTTACTTTTCTCTTTGTTTCTCCTCTCTGTCTTGCTCTAAGCAAGTCTGACGACCTAGTCCACAAACTCCAAAATTACCTTATTACAAGTTTCAATAAAAAATACACGATTAAACCCGGATCTAAAACTTCCAACGTAAACACCCACTACCATGTCTCCTTCTCCAACATCAGAGGTCTACGTTCTAACCTTCAAGAGGTTGAAGCCCAATTACAGGTGACTAAACCAGACCTTTTATTTTAAAGCGAAACTGGAATTGGACAGACTATTTAACTAAATGAGTTCGTAATTAAATGATACTCTAACTTCCAAATCTGACCCCAAAGATCGCCATGGGAATGGAATATGTGCCTATAGACAAGATGGCTTTCCATGTGGTAGGGACATCTCCAGAGAAGATCATAACTTACCCTATATGTGCTTCCGAATAGCACTAGCTCACACTACGGCATTTATATTTACTCTCTATCGCCCCCATAACAGCAGAGTTACTATCTTTAAAAGCATATCTGAGAAAATTGACCAAGTCCTATCAGCATATCCTTCAGCTAAACTTCACGAATGTGGAGACTTCAATGTTTACAATGTGGAATGGTTGACCCACTCAAGCAAGACCGATGATGAGGGGAGATTCTGTCTTGATTTCTCCATTGCTTATGCCCTCACTAAGATTGTTCACGAACCCACCCGTATGCAAGTCTCCTAGACCTTTTTCTCACAACTTGCCCTGAACTATGTTCAATTTCCGTTCTGTCTCCTCTTGGATCTTCCAACCACTCAGTTGTATCAATTAAGATAAAAATGAAATGTAATAAGTCCTCAGACATAGCTCTCCATCGTACAGTATATCGATACACTATGGTTGACTGCGATAGTTTCCGTACATTTATGTCGGATCTTCCTCTGCGTTCCATGTTTAAAAAGGATGTGGCGTCTATAGTATCAGACCTGACAGAATGGTTAATTGTAGGTATAGACAATGTCATGCCCTCGAAAAAATTCCAGAAAAAACCTAACAGCTAGCCATGGTTTTCTCCAGAATGTGATGCTGCTATTGCCCACAGAAATCGCTTTTTCCACTGCTTCCAACGTAAAAGATGTATGGAAACTAAAGCTGCTTTCAGGACCGCCAGCAACCATTGTAAGAAAGTAATAAAGAACGCAAGAGAGTTGTATGCTCAGTCGGTCAAGTCCAAAGTAGCTGAGCAGCGGCTTGATTCCCACCAGTTTTGGCAAATTGCAAACAGAATCCTTAACAGAAGCGTGTGCTCTATCCCAACTATCATCAATGTACCTGAGTTAATCTCGTCAGCATCAGACAAAGCCAAACTCTTTGCCAAGAACTTTGCAGCCAGTTCTATCCTTTGCGACCAAGGCCGCCAACCCCCAATATTTCCTCCTGTATCAGAAAACATACTATGTGATATACAAATATCTGTATGTGATGTTGCCAAGCTTGATTCCAGTAAAGCAACCGGGCCTGACGGTATTCGAATTATAGTACTCAAAAAACTTCAACCAGAACTAGCACCTATACTTACAAAACTCTTTAAACGTTGTCTTAAGGAGGAGTGCTTCCCATCACCCTGGAAAATCTCATCAGTATGCCCTGTATTTAAGAATCCAGGTGATCGTTCATCCCCCTCTCAGTACAGGCCAATAAGTCTCCTGTGCGCCATGAGTAAGTTGCTGGAATCTGTGTTAAATAGAGAAGTAATCAACCATCTCAGCAAAAATAACCTTCTTAGTGACACACAATATGGTTTCCGTTCTGCTAGATCTAGAGCGGATGTGCTTACAGTTATATCTCATAGGATTAGCGAATCTCTCGACAGAGGCAACCTTTCTAGGGCAATTGCGCTTGACATATCAAAGCCCTTTGATAGGGTATGACATAAAGGTTTACTTCACAAGATCTCCAGCTATGGTATAGCTTGAAATGCCTTCTAAATTATTAAATCATTTCTCTCTAATAGATTCATAAGAGTTTAGTTGATGGGCAAAAAATCAGAAGCTTACAGTATAAATGCTGGAGCCCCTCAGGGGTCTATCCTGGGCCCAACCGTTTTCCTGATCTACATTAATGATCTTCCAAATCACAGCCTTACATCATTCGAAGACATTTATGCTGACGACACTGCAATCCATGGTAGCATATCTAAGACAGTAAACGACC
This sequence comes from Euprymna scolopes, assembly GCF_053919585.1. Classification (NCBI taxonomy): domain Eukaryota; kingdom Metazoa; phylum Mollusca; class Cephalopoda; order Sepiida; family Sepiolidae; genus Euprymna; species Euprymna scolopes. The sequence continues at coordinate 92,938,161 of NC_136499.1, read as the reverse complement.
AAGTTCTCTCCGATTCTCTCTCCTCTGATATTGATCACGTTGTACAATGGGGAAAGGAGTGGCTGGTTACTTTTAATGCACCTAAAACCAACCTTCTATCTTAACATAATCAAATGGAAAAATCAACCTTCTATCTTAACATAATCAAATGGAAAAATGGTCGGATCCTTCTATCAATCCAGTAGATATCTCACTGCTGATGCAATTCTCTATCTATAGAAGAGCCAGATACGTCCAAGGATGGAATACTGTTGCCACATATGGGCAGGAACTGCTAGAAAAGACTTGCCTTGCCTTGATAGGGTTCAAAATAGACTTCGTGGCCTGGTGGGAGATGCCCTTTTCTCTTCGCTGCAACCTCTATCTCACAGAAAGATGTTGCGAGTTTGTCTCTGCTTTATCGTTATTTTCATGGAAAGTGTTCGACTGAGCTTCAGTCTATGGTCCCCCCTCGCCAAACTTTCACAAGTAACACTAGACTAGCTGAAAACATTATCAATAATTTTCCACACTCTTTATCTGTGCCTAAACCTAAACATAGATTCCATGATCAAAGATTTTTTCTTAGAACTGCACGGCTGTGGAATTGTCTTCCGTTTTCCTGCTTTCCAGCTGTCTATAATATGGTTGTCTTCAAGTCCAACGTGAACAAGTTTCTGATGAGCCGTTCCACTTAATTTAACAAATTTACCCAACTTTCATTACTATCGATTACTATATTGTCCTTTTGACTACTTTACACACTTTAATCCTTATCCTTGAGTGGACTATCGGCCTTGATAAGTGGTGACACCCATGTAAAACAATAAATAAATAAATAAATATTCACAACAAAATAAAAAAAAACGCTGTAACGGGATAACCCATTTCCGATTAGAATGTGGTGATTAAAACATACTTATAAGATAGGTGACAAAGATATGTGTTGAATACTAATGTGTTTCTTCTTATGTTAGTGTATACATATATATATATATATATATATATATATACATATGTATATATTAGTATATATTAGTATATGTATAGTATTTGTATATGTATATGCATATATATATGCATATACATATATATATATGCATATATTAGTATATATATATATATATGTAGATGTTTACACACACACATATATAGTTTGTTTATAGTTTATGAAAATCAAAATATACTTCGTTTATAGTTTGTGAAAATGATAATCACATGAGAACAGTCGTTTGATGAATTAAAATAATAAAAAAATAAATTATTTTTATACAATCTTCTTTATATAATTGTGAAAATACATTCGTACAACAACAAATCCCTACGAAATAGATCGAAGAGAATAAGTAAACCAATGGCTTAATATAATTGATTTAGCAAATGTTTGACTAAAATAAAAATCAGACTTTTGCAACATATACACAGTGAGATTTCTATAGTTCTGGATATTTCTATAGATGAAATCGAATTTTATTTTTAATTTGAAAATCTTTTCGTTAAGACAATTTTTCTTAAAAATTGTCATTGTTAGATCTTCGGCAACCTACATTATTCAATGTTATTTTCGATATTAAAATCAGCTTGTATCCGCACATTTTATCTTGTATTGCTTAATATAAAAAAACATTATAGCACACTTATTTTTTTCAAAAATACGTTTCTCGTATAGATTAAAACGTGCCTCGATCATTAATAAAAATTACTATTAATTTAGTTGTCTTAAAGAGTAAGTGTTTCTGTCGTGACTGTGTTAGAATATATTAATTTCACATTTACCGAGCGAGACGTAGCATTTTTCGAATCCATGGAGACAAATGCTTTTTATTAGTTTGCCAGCAAAATATAACCGTTATTCAATAGTCTTTATATGAAAAATTACCAAAGTTTTATGAATTTATTAGTTTATCAACGAGAAGTCTTTTATCAGGAAAAATATTAAGCCACTGATTTTTAAAAAAAATACATGTGTCTAATATGCATTTCTCTAAGAACATTGAATAATTTTAATACAGCATACGTTAACTCCAAATTGTATGACTTGAGACCTTAAACCAGAAAAATGTCTTATATATTCAGTATAGGCTTGACTACAACCTTATTTTAAATGAAAGCAAGACAAAATAAAACGATTAAAAATTAAGTTTTTTCGGTTTTGAGGTATTTTATAGTTTTAGAAGAATTTCCGATAGTAAGCTTATCCGTAGAAATTCTGAGACGAAAAAAATAGTTGCCAGTTGATAGCTAATCCGTAGAATTATTGAAACTAAACAATGTATCTTTTGCTCAAGTGGAGGTAAATAAGTACGTGTAAGAATTTTTAACGTGATCACTTCATTTTTTTACGGCGTGATATTTAAGGTTCGTGCTACGGCTATGTATGCTTGAATATCTTAATTAAATACTATGTGATTTTTAGTTAATTCCGGCTATCACGCAGTCTTCAGAGTGACATTTAGATGCAACGCTTCTTATGTAGAATGAGAGAGTACAAAAATTCAGCTTCACAATATAAACGTGCCACAATGTACTGCTTTTGCAGACTTCTATGAAACGATAGTCACACATTTTTATACTCTGGAATACTATCTAGTCATACTTTTTCGATCTTCATAGTTTCAGGAATCTTAATCTGACCCTCTTAATTTCAGGGGGTGTAAAAATATCTAATATATATTAAAAAATCACTTTTCCTTTTAAATGGTTTAATAAAATTGCTACTGAGTCCATTATATCTAAAGAAGATTGGCCATTTGCAATCAAATAAATAATCCATTAAATCCAGTAATATTTTGTTATGACATAAGACGATTAAAATGTAATCGATCCATAAAACTAAATCAGTAAATTATTGCTTATAGTTTGCGCATACAGACAGGGTATATTTACCATTGTTTAACTTGTTGCGAAATTAAAGAATTAAGCATTGTCTAATTCCAATTACTTCTACTTTTTTAAAATTATTTGTAAAGCTTTCATACGCGATTTTTAGTGTTCATTTTTTAATCCTCTGGAGAGCTAATACACATTTCACAGTGTATTTGGCATTTAAATAAGCACTTTTTACGTCTAATTGTTGTTTGGAAGAGTTATACTGCGATGCGATTTGCATTGAGATTCTGATTGTGGTTATCGTTGTGGTCGGCGAAAAAGTTGAAAGTATTCTATACCGTAAATTTGCGAACATACTTTGGCACCAAATCTTTCATTATGATCTAAGACTTCTACCGTTTTACTCCTTTTGTAAAGACGCATCGTGAATTAATTATATTTAATATTTTGTTGGGGACACTACTGAATAGATATTTTCTGTTTAAACGTCTATTCAAATTTTCATTACCATTTCCATTGCAAACACGTGTCTGAATTAATTACTTTAATAAAGCTTTTTCGCATATTTTCCATGGAATGCTAACAGTCGACTTGATGATTTACGAAATTATTGACACAAAATTTACAGCGTATGCGGTCATATAAGCTTAGCATTTTTCAGTTTTTAACAGGGTATCAGGTTTGTCCTGTAAGGAATTATATCATTTTCAATCGAAAAAAATCATCTACAAAATTCAATACACAACAGAAATGTTCTTTGCCCATCGGCTCTACGAGTCCGTTGAAGCCACAATGCATCAGTGATAGAGTTTCGGTAGTATTACTTCTGCCATTTTCTTTTGGTACTTTGTCAGATTACGTTTTCAGTTATATAAAATGTCTGCAACAATGTTCAAACTGGTATAGAAATCGATAGCAATGTACAAACGCATGCAAAAATATACTAATAACATCATATATTTAAAAATATGTTTATGGTGTTTTTAATCCTTTTTAAATTTACATTCTTACAACCATAAACATATTTTTAATTACACTACTTCTTAGTTAACATGGCACTTTGTGTGTAATATACACCCTACCGTTACGGGTACGTTCATCATACGTAGTTTTATGTTTGTTTTTTTCATGGATGGCGACTTTAAGTTAAATACGTACACCTTTATTCATTACAAGGTCTTAATGACATCTAATAAGTTTATAATTGATTTCTATAGTGATCTTTACTTGCAAAGGCATTGGTTTTAGGGATAAGATTACTAAAGTTCATTTACATTTTCTCATGGGATACTGAATTAAAAGTTTTGATTGGAAGTAAACATTATGACATCAATAGTGCCGATGTTGTCATGAAATCACCAAGGATCAAACACGACTCTTTGAATATTTAGTACTCGCATTACAATTCTCTCAATACATATAAGGGAATTTGATCAGATAAATTAATGGTGAAGCTACATCTCATGTCTATACGAAATTATATAAAGTGAACACTGTAAACATATAATTATTTGATTAGTATCTTGTCTTATTACAATGACTACAGGGTAAATATATCGGTGGTCTTTCCATCCCTTCTGGTTTTTGAAATCAAAATAATACAAGTGTTGTGCATAGACTAGAAATATAAATAAATAATGTAATTGACTAAATATAAAAAAAAAACTGAAAGTTTTTAAAATGTGTAATTACGTATATAAATAAAACTCTTGTTTTATTAGATTTAAAACACCAAAACATAATCAAATATTAGCTCATTAACATCTTATTATATCGGTGAATCGGTATTGCAGCTCTTCATAAATATATTAGCAAATTGGTACGTCTACGGAGACATTGAATTTGCTAAATATTTTTGTTGTACTCCTCCAGAAATTTTAAATACTTTCAGGACATTATAAGCTAGATATATATAGACTACGTGATTTCTTTGACCCACGTATATGTCATAAACGTTCGTCTATTTTCTTGCAGTTCGTTACATTTCTATGCTTCTAATAATTCTTTTTTTATTTTGAAGTCCTTATCGCTCAATTTCAACGACAATAATTATCTTTTGGTTGACAGTAGTTAATTTCCTATTGGTATGTGCACATAATGTGCTTCATTGTAAAATTTTGCTAAGTAATCAAACATAGTATCAAGAAATGAAGAAGATGGTGATTATTCTCAACAAATATTATCAAAATGGAGAACTGTTGTTATGGGATAAATTAGACAAAACCTCATTTATATTGTTTAAATTCAAATATTAGTTTAGACAGATGCTAAAATAAGTACACAGCCACCTAAAAAGTTTTTTCTTCAAATAGATTATATAGTTTAATGCTTATAACTTATAGACTACTGAAAATATTAGCTTTACTCGGAGAAAGATAAAGATGTGACTTTTATATTTTGTGCTTTTGTGAAGAATGCATAAAACGACATATATATTATTTTTTATTTTTACTTTTATTTACTTTTATATGTATAGCACGACTTGATTTTATAATAAAGTTTACAAATCAAGCGATTATAAAATTCCATTCGACTTTTCACTAATTAGTCTACAAGTATATTAATCAAGTAACATACTATTTTCAATTAATTTCAAAATATTTGGTTTCTTAATGACGTGCCACACAATAGCGACTGTTGTACGTTGATTTGAATACCTGAGCACCTCTCATATTCGGTCAACTGTTCCTAACTACTCCATTTTCTAAGTCTGTAGTACATCCCGTTTAAATTATGGGTACCTGCATATTCGTTTACAAATATACCATTTTATTAGTTTACTATTATTTGTTCCTGCATTCATGAAAAGCGTTGATTATTCTCTCCTATAATCATATTTTTTAATGTTTAATATTTCTACAGTTCTGTTAAATTTTTCCTTAGTAAATATTTGTCAACGGTTGTTATATTTGGTAAGTGTGATATTATGTTGTTTCTGCTGTTAATTATTGCTAATAGAATTGGAAATCAAGTTGTGAACACGAGTAGAGTTTTTACAAAAAGTTGCCTACATTTGCCCACATATTTATGAAAGTGATGGTTTCTGATGCGTCGTTTAATCTTTTCATAACGGATATTTTTGTTGTGGGCTATAGCTTTTAAAATGATTTTGTGTACATCGTCTAAGCCGTAAAATTATTTCGGAATAAAATGTAAACACACCGACTTATATCTGCTAAAGTACAAATAAATATATAAATATTTTTATTCCAGCCTATAACATTTTTAAGTTAAACATGAATTGAGAAACAACTTCCCGTAAGCACTAATCAGAACGTACAACCGAATGATTTCATGAATTTAGAACACAAAAATGAAAGTATGTCTACATTTCGAACTTCAATACTTATATATATATATATACGTGTATATATTATATATACATATATATATATACGTATATACATATGCATATACGTTTATAAGCATATATATAAGCACACACAAACACACACACACGTATATATATATATATATATATATATATATATATATATATATATATATATATATAAGCAAACAGTTAATAAAATATGTTAAAAACACTTTGAAATGAGTTAAAAACATATTTAACCTGAAAAGGAAACACTAGATAAATGGATGGTCCTTAATCCGCGGAGTTTCGAAGAACTACTCTTCTTCTCATCAGAGGGTAGGAATTAGCAAAATGCGGGATCGGATTTTGCATTCACAAGTATTTGATGAAACAACAAGTAAGTCAAAGATCTTACGTGAAAACAAAATAAGTTAAGCAGAGGGAATATGGTAAAGAAAAATGAGTAACGTAAGAAGCGTTTAGTATATATTAATCAAATTGTGAACAAACAAACACAAATGAATACGAATTTATATATAGATATAAATAGTAGCGGCTGTCGGCTTTACCCGGGCATATAATACGCTTGAGCATGATATTTTAATTTCTCATACTTCGTATATATATATATATATATATATATATATATATATATATATATATATAAATAATTATAGAATAGTGCTTTCAAAAGTAAAAAATAAGTATATGAGTCATATTTGTTAGTTCGAAACCGAGCATAAACCATTGATAACGTTATCAATGTACCAACATGACACAATGAAAAATCAAACTAAGACGAATGTACAAACTGCATAACGATTTGTTCAATTTTGACTCACTTTTAACCCCTTAAACACTGTTTGAACCGGCTAAAGACCTATAAAGAACGGTCCGTTAAAAATCCAATAAACTTGTGCCTCGAGCGTTATTCTGCGACTTTTAGTTTCGAAGAAGATAATGTTTGAATATATGAAAGCGTGCATTAACAAAACATATAATTCAAATGAAATGTGCATTTTGCTTACATGAATAGGAGAAAAGCATTTGGAACTCTAAAATAAGCAGTAGCTGCATGATATCATATATATATATATATATATATATATATAATTGATTGTACTGAAATAGGTGTATGATTATCATTAACCTTTTAAAATGTCGATACATAAAATTGGTATGAAAAAATATATTTCTTTATTTAAAATGCTACTTAATATGCAACCAATATCTATATGCACACACACGCATGCACACACCCACATCTATAATAAATTATCCCCTGTCTGTTTAAATGATTGTATGTTTGTATGCCTGCCTACGACTTTCGACAGAGGCGACAGATTTTCACAAGATTGGTATCATTTTCAACCTCGACACTTCGGACCAAAAATATCGCAAAATTGGCCAAAACATTAATGTCTTATCCCTCAACAGGGCACTTTCCACATGGAGAGGTTACTGGTTTGTCGATATTTTCGAAAGACAACCCCTCTTTTCGATTCTCTAACCTTAATTTAAAACTACGCCACTTCCGGTTTGACGAGAGATTCAACAGCAAACGTGTTACGTTTTGTTTTTCGCTTTCTTTTCCTCCTTAGCGGTACATTAGCCTGAAGAGTCCTCGAGTGGATGAAACGCGGAATATTACGTGTAGCTGAATCGCCATATACATTTTATAACTTACTATATATATATATATATATATATATATATATATATATATATATATATAATATCTCGTCTTGATGGGAGGGGGAGACTAAAACTTGCTGATATTGTTTCAAATGATCTGAAATAACAGCACGATGGACTGAATTCTAAATACAAATTCTAAATTGTATAAATACGCTTTATACACTGTAAAGTTTACTTTATATATGAAAGCCAAGAAAGGGAGATATTTGGAATCAAGTCTTCTATTGCTATTGCTTTACATACTTTAAAACTATAAGCTGGAAGTTTTAATCTCTCCTGCATCAAGTCCAGAGGTTTTGATGAAAAAATAAGATATTTTTTAAAATAATATGCAAAACTAAGAAAACAAATAACAACGAGTGAAATATTGGTAAATGTGCAGTTTGTTTCCACCTTAATTTTGTCTTTTAAATTACCACTATTATGGGTTTTCAAGGGTGCCGAAAACGAACAAAAAAAAACGTTTCAATTTCTAGGAAACGAATAGTTTTGTAGTATAAATAAATTATTGCTTTAAAAAGGGGCCACTTTTCTATAATAATTCAATAGAGTGGACACCAACTTTGTAGCTACATTTGGTAGGGGCCGTCTGTTATTTTTGTAAGAGTTGTGTTTGTTTGGGAATTGTGACATGGTAGACGAATACAAAACGTATTTTTTTTAATAAACTTGTTTTCTAGAGGTTTCGCGTGTGGTGAAAATGAATATCGCATTTAAATTCTCTTCAAATAAGTTTGTTCCGGATATTAAGTAATATAATTCTTTATGTTATAGGTGGTTGCTATTGTTGTACGCGCATATTTTAGCTTAATAACCGGAAATACATATTTCAAAAAAAGTTAATTGAGAAATTTGTTTTCAGCACACCCGAAAACTGTACTTGTTTAAGAAGATTATGTGTTGGTCTAACGGGACATAATAACTACCACAGTATAGTATTATAATCTTAAAAAAGCCTGCAAATTTCTCTGTAGTTTCGCCCCATACAACCAAATATGTTAACATTTCAATATTCAACTTGTTTTTTACGAATTTTTAAGGTCGATATCTCAGCGACTACTGATCAGAATTAAACAAATGAACGCTCGTCTGAAAAGTAATTACCTAAATTGTGCATTGAATTCGCACATTAAGGGAATCATCCATTATCCATTGCCTTTTTTCTTGGCACTTTTTTACAACAATAAATGTTTTTGTAAAGGTGCAGTATCTTTCCACACCCCAAAAAAATATTTTTTAATTATCACTATTATTCGTTTTCGCGGGTACTGAAAACATTTTAAAAAAGGTTAAAATTCCAGGAAACAAGTGGTTTACAAAATTGTACAAGTTATAGTTTAAAATATGGAGGTCAATTCTCCATATTAATTTAACGTGAAATTGACACCCAATTTATGGTCAATACTTTTTAGAAGCGTCTGTTACTTTTTATAGGGGTGGTGTTTTCTATGTTTTAGTAGACCAACACAAAACCTACATTAAAAACTTGTTTTCTATAGGTTCTCGGTGTGCTGAAAACGAATAATTTATTTAAATTTTCCGCGAATAAGTATTTTCCGGGTATTAAACAAAAATATACCCGCGCGTGTGCGTACAACTATAACCGAACAAATAGAAAACGGTTTAAGATAGGTTTTGTGTTGGTTTATCCGGCGACAATTAAAAAATAAGCACCATCTCGAAAAAAAGAAAAGACTCTCTCTACCCCCAACGGTATATATGGAGTTAAATTAATATAGAAAAATCATCTCCAACATGTAAAAACAATGATTTCTTCATGCCAACTCGCTCCCGGGAACGTTAAACGTTATTTTCCTTCGAAAACCTACAATAGTAATAATTTCAAAGGATATTTCCAGTGTGAAAAGATACTGCACATTTACAAATATTTCATCCATATTTATTTATTTTCTTACTTTTGCACATTAATTACAAAATATTTTATATTTCCTCCAAACCTCAGGCCTTGATGGAGGGGAGACTAAAACTTGTTTTTATGGTTTAAAATATTCTGAGATAACAGCAAGAGAAAACTTGATTCCAAATATTTCTCAGATGTTATATCTCCCCTCTTTGGTTCTCATACATAAAGTAAATTTTACAGTTAATATAGATAAGTGGATACTGGAGATATTCATAACTGTACGCCATTCATTAAAGAAGGGAGATATAACATATGAGAATTTGGAATCAAGTTTTCCGATGTTGTTATTCCAGATCATTTCAAACCATAGCAGCAAGGTTTACGTTCCCCTCCATGAAGGCCAGGTGCTTTATAACATAAATAAATATATATATATATATATATACATATATATATATATATATATATATATATATATATATATATATATGATCGCATATGAAGAAGCATTTGAAATATATATCTTCGCACATTTTATAAAGTTCATGATGATTAGACACTTGTTTCGGTATAATCACATGTATATATATTTAAACTGATAATATCACTCAGCTGCTGCTTATTTTAGAGTTCCGATTGTTGTATTTCTACTATTCATATAAACAAAATAAAGACTTCATTTGATTTATAAGTTTCATTAATACACGCTTTGACGAAGTTCTGATTCCGTTTTACAGAAGTGAGTTATATCTGTCAACTTACAAGATCACACGCTACTAACCTCTTATAATTAATATATTTCTGAACGATAAACCTTGTTCGATGTACGAACAAAAAAGCATTACTTCTTACGAACCAAGTATATGTAACTGTTAGCATTGCTATTTTATTTATCTACTCTATAGTTTAACAGTATAATCCTTTTCACTTTATTAAAGAGTTAACTTTAACGCTTACTAGACACTATCCTCGATACAGGGTTGATCAGGAAAATCTAGCATGTGGATATGTTTCCCTAGAAGAAACCCTGACCAAATACTCAAAATGTTCGCAGCCCAAATAAGATCTATTCTTTAAGTCATGCAACCTCAACCAGCGAAAAGAAGTTGAATATTTTCCTAGACTAACTGGTATCTTGTACATGGATTCAGTAAAACCAAGACATAAAAATATATTATAACGTATTAAAATGGTCAATTGAGGAGAGGAAAAGTATGTTGTCAACTTTTGTACTAACCTTGTGTTTAAAAGATGAATACATTTAGTTATACATACGAATATATATGTATTCCATATACAATTGAAGTGTTAGTCCCCGGAAGTTGGAGCCTCTTGATTTCTTGGGAATTCAGCTAAATGAAAATGGAACAGGAGAACTGCGTCCTGCGCCCTCCTCCTCGTGCTATTCTGCGTCTACATCTTTTCGCCCATAGCAACAGAGAGCGGTGTTCGTCGTCGCTCTTTGATACCGCCACCGTCGCCTTCGTAGCAGCAAGCTCACGCACAACTGTCGTCACACCTGCTCGAACACACCTCACCACGAAAAAAGAATAAAATAGACGTAACTAAAAAAAAATTAAAAAATACAAGTGCTAAAAGTTGGCCTTGCCCGTTGATGAAGAACACGGTCAGCTGCGAGAACTGATGCGAATGTATATTTCGACACCTCGAACGCACATTGAGGCTCCAATATCCTTTACATGTCTTTCCTGTTAACAAAAGGACATCTTGCCGTCCCCGTGTTCATTCCATCTACCGCACGGTGGGAACGTCGAAGGAGAGACGAGAAAAGCCAAGAAAGGTGGCGGCGGCAGCACCTCCTTTGTGTTTTCCCGCCCGCTCCGGCACTTTCGTCTCCCGCCGATAGACTGTGGAGTCTTTTCCTCTACGAGCGGGTGCATAAACACAGTGGAGGATGAGCAGGAGACGTCTGTGCGAAGCAGACGAAAGAATACCCCACCGACTGCCAACGCGATTGCCCTCTGCTCGTCTCGCACTCTATCAATAAGAGTGTATGCCTACTAATGGCTTTTGCATTCTGTTACATCGACATTTTACGTAAAGTGTTTCTATTTTTCATTACAATTTGGAATCGTCTTCAAACAAATATGTTTATGAATTAAACTTATTCATATATTTAGTAATTGACAGTTTAAAGACGTGAAAAATTACCCAGCAGCTTGCTCAGTTTTGGAAACGTGGATATAAAATTAAGTACTTAACTACACAGATGATAACAGCAAACTTTCTTTAAAAAACTGAAGGTAATATAAACAGCATATACGGGTTTAGCGTCCCAAGTTTTTAAAACTATTATCCCGATTGTATTTTCATTGAAAGTTTGAATCGTTTTTTAAACCGAAAAACAAAAGAAAATATATAGTTCTAATGTAAAAAAAAACAAACAAAACTACTTGATCAATTTACATTCATAAAAAATATATTTTCTTTACCCACATTGTGCCTGATTAAAACTATCGATAAAAACTTAGAACTTGATTTAAAAATAGTTTTTTTCATCCCAAATTGTTTATTTACGGTTATATAATTTGTGAACTCGTTAAAAAACAAAAACAAACAAACAAACAAATAAGTTTCTAATGTAAAAAGCTACTTGGTCAATTTCTATATGTAAAATTATAATTGTTAATGTTCTCTACTTAACTCCCATGTAGTTTACTTCCTAAAATAAATCATTATCTACGTTTTTAGCCAATACATTTCACCGACTTTTAAATATAATATTAAAGACGAAATTTATTAAAAAAAACTTGCTGTACCCTGCCACGCGTTGCTGTGGCTCAAATTGCGCAATGGTAAAAGTTCCATGAGAAAAAGCATGTTTCTTATTGGTTTAATTTTCCATTTTGCATGGGTACACCGTTTAGGGTGTTCCATTTTCTTAGCTGATGTAGAGATTTTCGTGTGTGGTGACTCTTGAATATGTAATATATATTGTCCATGTGAAAAAACGGCCAGTGTGTAACTGTAACGCCCACAATTGTAAAGATTGTTCCCTGTGCTTTGTTGATGGTTATTGCAAATGACAATAAAATTGGAAAGTTCAATTTCGTGTAATGATGTATCCGGTGGAACTATAGGAATTAATGTAATGAAGATATATTCATCTGTGAAAGTTCCTGTTAAGATTGTTGTTTCTATGATATTGTTTGTTAATTTCTTTTTACTGCAAGCTATGTTCCATTGCAAAGCTTGGATTGGTTTTTATTTCATAACATGATAATTAGTACACCAAATTTCAGTTGCAATACATGCGGTGGCATCCCTGGCAAATATAGCTGTTTGATAATTAACCACTTTATCTGCTTTCACAACAGTGTCGATGGATTTGTATTTGACTACCTCACTTGGAATTTTACATTGAATAATAGCGTTAAGTTCATGGGCATCTTTGTATTGACCTGCAAGAATAGCTCATTCACTCAGTCAAATGAAATTCTTATAATTTGAATATCTTCAAAAGCATTTTAAACTAACTATTCTTTTGATGAAATAACATTACAGAAATTACAGTAGTAAAAAGTCAAAGAATTTTGCACTTAACTCTGATCAGCTGGCACTTTTTCGTACCCAATTTCCCACAGGTGATGCAAAAGTTTTTGTGCGGATCGAGCAGTAAGTAACTGGACATGCATATTTTGAGTTAAGTTTAATATCTTCACATGGAACAAAAAAGCAGAGTATTTGAGGCAAGCATTTATTTCATCTGCTGGTGTTGATTGAAGAATAACAGGTAACATTTGTCTGAAATCTCCTGCAAGCAATATTACTGCATTCCCAAATGGTCTGACAGTGCCGCAAATCTTGCAAGGATCGACCAAGAGCCTCAAGTGATTTTTTGCGTACCATTGTGCATTCATCCTAAACAATAAGTTTGCATTTCTGCAATATTTTTCCCCATATTGGATGTTTTTGAGATGTCGAAGATGGGATTTTTTTAAAAATTGAATGTTTTAAAGTAGAATAAATAATACTTCTACTTGACAGCAAGGTCGCAGGTATTCCTCATGCAGCAAGGGCTAAGGCTATGTCATTTTGTAACCAAATGGCTGTCAAAATCAATTTAATTAGAAAGGTTTTACCAGTTACTTCTGGTGTTGTTCAAGGTAGCAGTAATATCCAAATAACTTCTATTCTCACAGTCAGTAAATTAGGTGACGAAAATAGGATTTATCCATGTTTTGACAATGCCTTATTCACTGTAATTAATTTAGGAGACTAAAATAGGATAAGGGATTAGAGATGGACAGATAGAGAGGAAGATATATAGATAGAAAAGAGAAAGTGAGAGGAAAATAGACAAAGGGAAGGAAATAGAGAGATAAAGGGATTGATAGATAAACAGAGAGAGGGGTGAATTAGAAACAGAGAGGGATGAGACAGAGGAAAGGAGAGAGATGAGGGAGTTAGAGAGAGAAAGGGGCTCAAAGAGAGATGGAGACGGTGATATAGAGAGAAAGATAGATTGATAGAGGGAAAGGGAGAGATGGATAGAGAGAGATATTAAGAGAGGAAGAGAGAGGGGGAGAGAAACAGAAGGTGAACTACACTTCACCGTTTGTTTCCTCGTTCAGTAGAGAAGAAATCTTTCGAGACTGAGGCAATTTTAATGTTTTGTTATTATCCAGAGTACCCCTTTTTTCGGGGTGGGCTAGATTTTCATCACATTAGAAACCGACAGGGTTATCTATACTTTCATTTAACAAATTAATAAAAGAAAAACGGGTTGGTATTACTGTACACATAGATTCGAAAAAGTTGTCAAAAAAACAAATATATTTTATCAAAGGCAAGATAAATTACTTTTCTCCCAAACTGGATATATTTTTTGTGTTTTTATTCAATGTAACATATTTATTCATCTCGAAAAAACATACAGTGTTTAGCGATGTATTGGAACATTCAAGATGGCGTCTGATTCTCTCTTTAACACGGTAAGTTTGGGAAAAGGTGTTAAAAATAAAAACCGGATAAAATACTGTTAAAAACTCGCTCAATATATGTTACCGTGACATATGTTAACATATATTCGGCGGGTTTTTAATAGTATTTTGTATAGTTTTTTTTATTTATAAAAACTTTTTCCAAACTTACGGTGTTAAAGAGGGTGTGAGACGCCATCTTGAATTTTCCAATACATCGGTAAACACTGTATGTTTTTCGAGCTGAATAAACATGTTACATTGAATAAAAACACAAAAAATATATCCAGTTTGGCATAAAAGTAACTTATCTTTCCTTTGATAACATTTATTTGTTATATATTTGTTTTTGACAACTTTTTTGAATCTATGTGTACAGTAATACAAACCCAGAAAAACATATTGTAAAATTTGAATTTAACATGAAAATACTATTTTAAAAAATAGCACGATAACATAAGTGCATAAGTGCCACTTTAAGTTCTCCTTAGGCGTTGAGTTCCATGGCGACCAGCATAATTATTTAATGGTCACTCCCTTAGCCTCCCCCTAGTCAAAGCTAATGCATGCGCACGTAACATTTTTTTTATTTGCTGACTTTGGCTTATTAACAAAACGATTTATTGATAATTTCGTAACCCTTAAACGCATGCCGGAAGATTTAAATTGGTTCATTATTGTTGTAATGAAAAAAAAAGTTTCATTCAACACAAAACCAAAAACATATATTAATGATAAATGATTTATTATTGTATTCATTGTGAAGCGAGGTGCTCGCTGGGCAAAACAACAAACAGCTCACTTAAAGGGTTTGTATTACTGTACACATAGATTCGAAAAAGTTGTCAAAAAACAAATAGATAACAAATAAATGTTATCAAAGGCAAGATAAGTTACTTTTCTACCTAACTGGATAATGTTTCGTGTTTTTATTCAATGTAACATATTTATTCAGCTCGAAAAACATACAGTGTTTACCGATGTATTGGAAAATTCAAGATGGCGTCTGATTCTCTCTTTAACATGATAAGTTTGGGAAAAGTGTTATAAATACAAAACTATACAAAATACTATTAAAAACCCGCCGAATATATGTCAACCTATGTCACGGTAACATATATTGAGCGAGTTTTTAACAGTATTTTATCCAGTTTTTTGTTTATAAAACCTTTTCCCAAACTTACCGTGTTAAAGAGAGAATCAGACGCCATCTTTAATGTTCCAATACATCGGTAAACACTGTATGTTTTTCGAGCTGAATAAACATGTTACATTAAATAAAAACACGAAAAATATATCCAGTTAGGTAGAAAAGTAACTTATCTTGCCTTTGATAACATTTATTTGGTATATATTTGTTTTTTGACAACTTCTTCGAATCTATGTGTACAGTAATACAAACCCTACTTAAAATTAATTTAAAAAAAAAATAAATATTTAGAAAAATTAATTAAAAACAAATAATCAGACTTAGCTTGTTATAATAGGTGTGAATTTATTTGCCCTGGTGTATCACACTCGTGTAATTTTAAACCGGAAATAAAGAAGAAATCCTTCCCGACTGGTCAAATGTTTTCGGCGATAAGTTGGGATGAAACGATCAATTAATTTTCTTTAGAAAATTCATTCGGGTAAGGAGCGGCGTGAATAGACTACTGGATTTTTTTTTGTCTCTTTCTCCGGAAACGGTGAATGTTCAATGTCACTGTCAAAATTAGTTCCGGGGTAGACGCTACAATTGAAATTTACTAATTTTTAATAAAAACGTAAAAAAAAAATTTAATAAAAAAAATTGTTGCTTATGTGCGCATAAAAAACTTCTTTTTTTTTTAACTTAGGTCCAACTTGGAATCACCCCCCCCCCAACCTCCAAATCTTAAGAACAGCTTCCGGAATAAACATCACTTTTGGAGGGGGGGGGGGCTAATAAACACTATTTGGGGGATATTTAAAAAAAATCGATAAAAGACGTCATTTAAAAAAAATTTAAAATCAAATGCTTGTAAAAGTGAGAAATTATTAATAAATGTTTAGTAACATTTTTCGGTGCTAATGCAGAGAGTGATCCGCGCTATTTTTTTAAATCGTGTTTGTTTTTATTCCAAAAAACTGAAAAAGCAAGCGACAGACTATTTTTTGGCCTCATATAATAAAGAAAACATGTGTAAATTAAAAAATATGGAAGATAAACAAATTAATTATGTTTTTCTTTTTGTTTTTTTTTACTTACTAAACAGAAAATGAAATCTTTCGTCAATTCGTGGCTGTGAAATGAATCGAACCGGAAGTTCAGTTTTATCAACAGAACAGATTCGCAGTAACGATTAAAAATATATTTATTTTATTTAATATTTTAATTTTAATAATTCGCGAGGTAAATTTATTTTAATAACATAAAAACATACCTCGACTCTAAAAATGGGTTGTCTGAAATTTTCAAATAATTGGTAACGTAGAAATGTGGTTTTATTCGTTTAGAAGAAACCAACATATACATTTGTATATATATATATATAGATAATAATAATTTTACATTGTAGTGTGGGGATATTTTTTCTTTATACATTTAAGGAAAAACGAGCAACCATTTCTTTGTCACGTAACGGTAAATGGGGCATATTATCGTTGGCTTTCTTTTTCAATTTTAGTGGCGGAAGGCATGAGTATCATACATTTTTAAATGCGTACAAACAATTCCAAATGTGTGAGTGAATGTTCATTTTTTAATAACTTACTTTAATACCCATCACCGTTAATTATTATTTCCTGATATTTTAAGGCTGTAAACAAGCATAAATAATTCCCACTCCCTCCTTGTATTTTTTTTCTTTTAGTTCTTTTTTTTTACTCTTTCTAACGGATTACTCGCCGGATACACAACGGATTTTTTTTATTTAATCTTAGAGCAATAATATTATGACATTTATTATCGAATGTATTCCGTATTTTTTTTCACTGTTCGTCATGTTTGTTTTAACGTGCGCGTGCGTTAAATTGCTGCGCTTTTATACATTCTTTCTGTATACTAACTTGCACTTTCATACATTAAGTAATACTCACTATTTCATAGCTAGCTGCAGAATATACTGACCCAACGTGCTATGGGTATTCTAATTAAATGTTAAATTGCTTAAATATCAATAGTAAAAAGTAATTGTTTTGCCACACTATTGCAGTTGATTTTTAATTATCGTTTATGTTTAATTCTTGATTTGAAACATAGTTTAAATCATATATCTATGACGTCACTTTTATTTATGATAATTTATTTACAAGCTGTACAAGGCGGTGTTTCTAGGTAAAACTCATATTGTCGACCGAAGAGTTTACTCATATACTATATAAGATACATCAAATATCCTAAGTTGATATGCTTTTCCTGAAAGTTGACCATATTAAAAATTTTCTGAAGCATAAAACAGCCAGCTTCATCTATTAAATTCAAACAGGGAAACAAACTCCCATAAATTAAAAGCCAAATGTTTGATGAAAATTTGTTCCGCTTTTCAGAGGAGCTAATCGTTGGTTATTATAATACTTACAAATAACCTAAATGGAATATAAATAAAATAAAATAAATAAATGCATATAATATTTCTGAATGGAATAATTATAAACTTTCTATTACTGATTTCCATTAAAATTTAGAAATAATTATTTAAACCGATTTTCTTTAATGCAATATGAAAATGAGATTACTACGTGAATGTTAATTACTTTTGAATAAATAGTGTGCATATAGAAATAATGCAAGAATAAAAATACATATATATATATATATATATATATCTGTTTCTAGTATTAAAATCTGTTCTTGAAAAAGTTTACTTTTTGTATATATTAATCAAATGGTAAACAAAAAAATAAGCAGGAAATGCAATGTTATTATGACAGAAAGTCAGGTATTTAAATATAATTATAAAAATAATTCTAAGGCGGTCATTTCGAAGAAACTCAAACTGAACATTAAGCGGTTTAATTTTCAATGACCGTACATAATTTTAGACCGAGATAGTATTTATTGTCATTATTAGAGTCATTCAATATATAATAGATTTCTTTGGTATACGGGCAGCTTATACAGATAAAAGTTTACTTGTTTTATTTTTCAACGTAGTTTCCTAGAAATTTCACACACAATTCCCATCTGTGAATAAGTTCCGCATTACCTAAGTGTAAATATATTTGGATTGATGCCTATGACACTTCTTCGTCACTATCAAACTTCACACCTCTTGTAAATACTATCAAGGAATCAATCAAGTGAAATTCCAAAGGGAAAGGTATTGGCTTGTAGCGGAATTGGCAATAACCGAAATGGGGGGGGAAGAACTTACCTCGGATACGTCTGTTGTTGTGTTGAAGGCCGAGTGAAAACAATTCCAATATGGCGTCCACGGGTGTTTATTGGCGTTGCCCCTATTCAATTCACGCAGAATCGCGTGTGCTCTCGCGCGATTATGCACACATATAATTCCCGACTGTTATAAACGCAGGACGCTGGGGAGCAGCCAGGGAGTGTTTTGCATATTGTACGTAGATGGTTCTGGCGGTTAGATTGTTCTTTGTGACGAACCACGAATCTGCGAGTAGCGAATTTTCTCATGCCTTTTTCTTTTTTTCTGTCTCCTTCTTCTTTATGTCATTATAGCGAAGAAATCCCTCTCTTCTAGGGGTGGGCCGTGCAGGCGAAATCAATTAATTTCTATCTTTGTTCCCGATTTTTGCCTACACCATTTTTCTAAGGAGAATAAGGGTAGCAGTTCCCAGACAAACTCTTTGAGGGTCTAAACCGTTTGGACTGCCATGTGAGGCCGTGCGTTGTCCTGTATGCAAGATAACTCCTTCTGACTGATGATCTCTGTGTTTAGACTTTATGATTTTCTAGACCTAGCTTAGCAGTTCACATAAATTTCCACTGTTCTCAGTGCTTCTTTACTCTAAGAATAAAATGGTAGTTGAACCTTGCATATGCACAAAATGTAAACATCACCTTCTTCATAACCGCTTAAACTTGAAATTCTGCTTTACTGGATAGTCTACATGCTTCCGCTCCATGTGTTGCTGTTGACACTTAGGCTCATACTGTCCACTTCTGTCTCGCACAAAAACTCATTTCCATCTTTCTAATAGAAGGAAAACACTGCGGCAACAACTCTACACTTCGCCGTTTCTGCGCTGCAGTAAGAATCTTTGACACCCATTAGAATCCTACCTTGTAGTAGCTAAGGTCATCAAAACTAATTTAGTGTATTGCTCCCACATATATACCCGACATCCTTCCAATATCATCCACTTTTTTTCAGTTACCGATTCGATCATACCAGGAGACCATATATCTTAAAGCCTCTCGGCCCCTTTCTCAACCCAACACTGTTCCGTTTTTCCTTGAATAATTTAGGTCATTTGTAGACATTTTCCGCTGCAACATTTTACACCATACAAGTTGATATTCTCCTATAGAACTACTACAGATTTACACCCTCCATAAACGTAAAAAGTTGATAACTGACCGCTGTTAAATCCGAGAGCATGCTTTTTCGTCGCCTAGCTTTGTAAAACGTCAAAACCCCGAGAGTTTATCTGGAATATCCAAAAGAAATGTGGAAAAGAATTAAAACAAAAAACAAAAATGTAAACGTATATCTCTATTAGAGGTGCATATACAAAAATATCATCTCATTTACTTAATGCCTCTGTAAATATTTTCCATTAATAAAAGTAGGAAATATATGTAATATTTCAAAACAGGACGCATGTAGTAATGTCTTATTATACTTCAAACATACAGGCCTACTGGAAAATTATTAATGACAGACCGACGTTCATACAAACATGTCTTTAGTTATATACGATGTGTGCCAGCTACTTCAGGAATACTCACTTTCAGATTCGACAAGATACACCTGAAGGTATGAGTTTCAACTGGTAAGAACGTTGTGAGAATAATACTTAAACTAATATCTCTATTCTGAATACCCCAAATAAAACAGATTATTAGAAATTAATGAGCAGATATAAATATAATTTGGATGAGCAAAAAATGGCTTTACCCCAATTTTTTGTCTGTGGAACCTAGTTAATCTAATATCAATATTAGTAATGAACCATTCTTATACGTCTCAGTTTACCATAACTATAGAATAATATAATATAGACTAGTATGTTAATCTATGTTACATTTAAAATCATATAGATTATTTTTGCAATGCACAATGTCTCCGAAGGCTTAAGTACTTGCTCGAAATCTAAAATAAAAAGTTGGAATAACTATTCACTGATCCAATCAAATTTAATTATTTTTTTATATTATATGTGTAATCAAAGAAGAAAGTTGTTTCTATTCGTTATTTTACAATTTTATGAGATATTTAATTGGTTATCTTTGATTAATAACATCAGTTATTACTTTCCGATTAGTTAGCAAAGTCTAGAGACAAAACATGTATTATTTTTATTTCAATAACCGAAAGGGATTCATGATCCCAACGATATTTTAATAGTTAGTCATTATAATAAAACTAATCAAATAAGTCATCTGTGCACAACGATCGCTTATAGCGTTTATTTTTACAGGTAATTCAACTTTCTCGATGGATTTCTCTGAGCATCTTCGCCATCTACATATAGAAAATGACGATGAGTATCGACTCAAAGTGTCGCATTTGCTCCCCGGTAATTTTATTACAGCATCTTTACTATTGTTCCTAGCGATTACGTCATATTCAAGTAACCGATTAAAATGTGTATGCAGGTTAAGAGTTAACTGTTTTATAATTCTCTGAGATAAAGACATAGCTTTTTCAAAAAAAAAATATTCGGATATCAACGAGATTATAATTCTCACATCGTTTCCCTCCATATAACATCAGGAATTCTTCAAATGTACCCTGTTGATCTTAGAAAATAATTCTTCTTTAAGTGACTTTTTATATCTATCTATATATCTATAAAAGTGAACGGGCATGTGTATCTTTCTGTCTGTATATCTGTGTGTCTGTCTGTGTACATTTCACTACGCAATAAGTCTGTCAAGTTTTAGTCTACAGACTCGAAAATTGATACACAGGGTACTTTTTTTTGTTCAACATACATGTCCTAATACCCGGGCAACGCCGGGAAACAATGCTAGTATATCTATAAATGTAAACGTGTCTGCGTGTGTATCTGTGTGTCTGTGTATGTGTATATTTCCCTATGCAATACTTCCTGAAAGTTCAATGACTTTTTTATATAAGTTCTTGGGACATGTATCTAACTTTATAACTTGATTTCACTCAAAACAATAAATTTTAAGGGGGCATAATAGGGGGACAATTTAAGAAAAATTGACCTCTGCGGTCTCTACCAAATTACTCAGACAATTTCTGGTCTAAACGTTTAAAATTTTACATAGAGGGTATTCAGAGATAGGGCAAACGTTTCCATCGGTTTGGGTCGGACATTTTTAGTTATCAATATATAAATATATGTATGTATGTATGTTTGCATGTCTGCCTAAAACCCTCAACAGAGGCGGCAGATTTTACAAGATTAGAATTGTTTTAAACTTCCACCTTTCATACTACAAATATCGAAAGATTGTCTAAAAACATTTATATCTTCACCTTCAACTAGGCAATTTTCTACTTGAGGGGGTCGCTTTTTGCGTCGATATTTTTTTAAGTTATCCTCTCCTGTCGATGGTCTAGCGTAAATGTTAACGTAAGTTACTTCAGGTTGTGCGGTGGTCTTAACCGCAAAGACATCATTTTTCCCCGTTTTTTTTCCTCCTTCGAAGTACGGGTTCGAGACTGCTTTCCTACTACCACTTTTTTTTGCTGAACATACCTCTCCAAACACCCGTATTTTTGTCACTAATTCGTCGTTTACAATATTTATGTAAGACACGTTCTCCTGAAAGGTAATAAATACACAACATATTTGGAAATACCAGACTTTTACTCCTTTTTGAAATTGACAATATTTACTAATTGCAAATAAAACGTTTCCCACATAATGAAGCGGATACCATGTCGGGTCATGAATATCGAATGTTCAATATGAGCTACTAGTAACTAATCTATTCGAACTTTCTGATAATTAGAGTTGAACAAATAATCGTAACTATGTATAGATAAAAGTGACGTCAATGATTTAGGATAATGCTATGTTTCCAAACATGAACTTAATCATAAATGATCATCAACAAAAATTAATTTTCAATTTGGTAACTAATTTCATTGGTATTTCAAATTATGTTAGTAGTTAAAAACAAATTGATTTTATTATAAATTTACATTGATCATTACACAATGTAATATTTAGTATATACTAGAATTTGGGATAATAGGGTCAAGAATAAGTAAACACAAAGTTGATTAATATTATAACCATCGCAATTAAAAAAACTAAACATAAGGTAATAATTAATCATTTACTATTAAATTAACTTACATTGCTTGTAATTTTCTGAATAAATTAGCAAATATCTGTTTAAACATTGTACATTGAGATATTTTAGTGCTTTAAACTTGAATTTCCCTGTCTCGTGCGAAAGCCAAAGGAACATGAACGTCGACAATTGTAGTATATAATAATGCCTATGTGCGGATTGTCAATATGTAACATCATGGATTTATAGTCATATACAATGTGTCTGCGTTGTGACATCAAAGACGTGTAAACACTTAATACAGACAAAAGATAATTTACACTGAGTCGTATACAGTGAACACATTGAGTTAAAAGGTTAAGAGAGGCTGCATCAATGTTACACCTGATTGCTCATATCGACAAACTTTATGAAGACTTTGTAAACAGAGTACAATTATCAAATAATCTTTATACACTGTGACATTAACCTCATGTATAACAATCAAATGACCCTTCTTTGGAAATAGGGTACCATACTGAATATCTCCAGTACACTGTGAAATTTACTTTTTGTACGAAAACCAAATGAATTTCTAGTTTATGAATTGCTCCACTATTAAAACTCATTATACACTGTGAAATTACTTTATGCATAAAAACTAACGAAGAATATATTTAACACTAATAAGTATCTGATATAAATATAAAAAAATATGAATAAATTTAAAATAATATAATCTAAGCTTGAAATCAAGTTTCCCCAAGCAATCTTAGAACATTTAGAGTTATATTAGCATGTTTTATTCTACTCTCCATTAAGCCGAGAGATTTTTGAGGATATATATATATATATATATATATATATATATATATATATATATATATATATATACACACACAGAGATAGACAGATAAATAGATAGATAATAGATACATACATAGATATGGAAAAGTAACTGTTAGGTAAGTGTGGGAAATTCTGTACCAAAACTCTATATAAATACTTGGTGTACAAACTTCAAACTTTGAAGGTATAGTATTTGTATTGAATAATTAAGACCCACAGGAGAGTGACGGAAAACAAAACTTGGTCAAGAGCTCGGGGGATGATGTTAATGCGTAGTTAAATGCTAGAATGCAAAATCTCCGGTCAGCGAATTTGTCCCAGATTTTTTAATACCGGTAAAATGTTGACGTAATCTTGCCAAAATAATAAGAGATATGGAACAAGGCAGGGAGGAAGTCGAGAGACAAAATTCAGAAAACGAGCCAGGAGCGTGCGAGCAACATATTCTTCTTCATCACCTCCACCAATCCGTCACACACACCATTAGACTTGTCAATCTTTCAATCAAAAACGGAACAGGGCTATTCACAAATAATGAAAATATTTTAATAACCAACTGCGTTTGTTTTTCTAATATCGCCAACAAGTGCATAAATCGAGAAATGACAAATTAAATAGACTTTAAACACAATTGGCGATTCGGCAATCAGCGAAAATAACACACCCGTTTTGGTGCTGTGACCATGATTGTAATAGCTATGTAGTAGACATCACGTTGCTGAATAGAGATAACTACTATATACTTTATTGGATACTAGATTTTCCGCTTCTCCTTCCCACTCGGTCAGAAATAAGGAGAGCATCCAAATTATGTGTCATTTTGATCAGGAGTCAGAGATGACTGCTGTGGATTGAGCCAGAACTCGGTCCCTGCTGCTGAATTACGCAGAGTCGGCCTAAAGTGCTGAAAACATGAAGAAAGTTCTGTGATGACTCCGGTCCTCTGTATAATACCGGCTCGAAGGAGACATCGTTGTTTCAACACAACACGAAAGAAATTGAATAGAAAGTTTATACAAACACTCGACTACCTATGGCAGTAAGAATATGGCAGGGGCCGTGCATGGTGGCGACAAATAACGACATAAATTTCAGGGTATTATGCGAGGATGGAGGATGATTCCCTAAGGCTGAACATCGCAAATGCTCCGATAGCCCTTATTCGGATGAACAGTGAGTATGTAGCCCATAGCGGTTATATGATGCTGGCTGAACAAGTAAACGGCAACTCTAAGTTTATACAAGTTCAGCAGCTGCATCTAACACCAATAAATATCTTTTTCGACGGTATGGCCCCCATGAGTGAACAGATTTTCAACTTTTTCTCCGAATACGATCCCGAGAGAACTTGAGGGAATGGAGAAGATCCTTACTCACAAGTTATTAGATGCCCTGGTTGAAGTAGAGAGAAAAAAGGGGAAAATAGGTGAACTCTCAGTATGGGTAAATATAGTTGGTAGTATTCGAGTGGTAGGCTTGCTAATGGGCATGGTACTAGTGGACCGAGGCGAATAACTTAGGTGGAGAAAATGAGGGAGTTCGAAGAGAAAACAAATAACACACAGGAGTAAGCGAAGCGAATTCAGGAAAAAGCATGTTCCTCTGAATGGGTGTACTCAAGACAGGGGATTTTTAGATAGCTAAATATAGTGCGGCTAGTAGTATTACTGAGATTAATATGACATATGAATAAAATATTAAGATCTCTGACGAAAATTTTAAAGGAACATAGGTACCTGAAGTATTCAAGTTAGAGTTCAAAAGGTTGCTATAGCGGAATAGTGGTTTGATCTTTACGAAGGATTAGGACATTGCCAGAACTGATACAGTAGAGATGTATATTGATACAGGAACGCATGAGCCCATATGTAAATGTTCAAGTCAAACACCGTAAAAGCAATGGATAATGGTAGATTCTGCAGTAGATTAAATCATGTGGACAGGAGTAATTGAAAGATTGAACAGCCTGTAGATTTTCCCTTATAGTATTAGTAGAAAAATAAGATGGTTGTAAGAAGTTTGTGTAGACTTTAGAGCATTGAATAAGTCACAAAAACGAATATCCGAGAATTACCAGTTATTGACGACATATTAGCCTCGCTTGAGCTTGCAAAATATTTCTCGAGATTAGATTTAAAATCAGGTTACACACAGGTTAACCTGAATAAGTACGATAAAGGGAAAGCAGCGTTAACAATCCACCGGTTTTTTTTTTCACTTTACTGTGATGTCGTTTGGACTAGCAAACGCCTACGGTGACTTCCCGGAAGTAATGCCCATACTTTTACATGGACAGGAAGAGTTTCCGTTACCGTATTCGGATGACATACAAATAGTTTGGAAGGAAGATAATTTAAAATACATATATCACGTATTATATAGTTTACATGAACTCAAAATAAGGTTAAAATTTACACAGACAGGAAATACAGTACCTGGACCTGGACAAAATCAAGTCTATTAGATCGATTTCGACTACATATACTGTAGAATAAGTGAGGGGATTCATCGGTATTACTTCATACACCAAGCAATTTATAAAAAGTAATCTGATATCGCCGATTGACGAGGAAGTATGCGCGTTCTCAATGGGACGACATATACAAGTCGTCCTTTAACAGCGTAAATGTCGTCCTCTCACCCATGTCAGTAGATGACATTTGACACTGTAGATCTAGTTTGGCCGTTCGTTGTCTAGAGGACTTCACATAAATCTTCAGCGTCTCAGGTTTCGTGTCGATTCTGCTGAAAATCAGTTCGCATGCATGCAATAAAACAGAAAAACATACTCGGGAGTTCTTACTACGGAAAATTAATTTCACGAAAATTACATGTTTTTACATACGAACATCGTTCGATTTGATTACACCAGAAACATCAAGATTTTCCAAAATCTTATTCTTTCTTCACCACGATGGCGGGCAGGATGGATGGAGGCGGTTTGTGGCGTTATTGGAGCGTGTATTTTTCTGGATATTTGGCTTCAATCTGCTAAGATCGGCATGGACATTTGCTTAAATACTAAGGAAAAATGATTGGTCGGGGGAATCCGCCAGACCAAGCAGAATCCAACACGTCAAACGAGGAATTCCCAACTCTTTTACGTGTGTGCATCTTTACAGGTTGTCCATAGCCTGCAAATCTGGAACCAAAACTCAATTTCCACTCACACGCCCCAAAAGGACAATCATGTCACTCAGAAAGCCAGAACGTCCGAGCAGGTGTTCCTCAGGCTAAACGGATGTATGATTTCATTCCACCTTTTTCAGATATTTCCTGCCATTTTTTAAACAATAACATATCTGTCTGTTTTTACAAAGCACAATAAATTCATCCTTTTCGATAGGTCACCCGCCGCTGTCCGAGATTCAATCAATGTTTAAAAGACAATATCAACATAATTGACCGGGCTTACTCAGGGTTTTAGAGGATTTTAATCTCCCCAATGGGGAGCGATATCGCTTTTCTAGAGGATCACGTCATATAAAAACGAAGCTCGTAGACATGGTAATAATAACCTATCCCGATATAGATGCTTCCGATCATTCAATTTCGGCATGTTGGAGAAGGAGACGTAATACTGCGGGTCTACGTTGGAAGTTGAAGGGTTAGGTTTAATCGTGTATTTCTTCTGGAGAGTTTTTATCGTGGAGTTTTAGGATTAGTGGAATAGGTCGACAGACTTGATTTGAGCAGGGCAGAGACGGAAGAGAAGGCCGAAAAAGAAATGAAAAAAATATGTTCGTATTTTGTAGACCATGATAAATGATGACGTAAGAATTATCTATTAATATGTCTTCGAATATCCCTAGCAGAAGCTTCTGAATTGTCTGGAATTCATTCAGCAAATGGCAATACAACAGCAATAGTTACTTGCACCTGCTGATAGAAAGGCCTTCCTAGTAATTAGTCTAAGTTTTGTGTTCTTACTATCATGCGGATAATGTCAGCCTAGTAAAACGTTTACTTCCAGCGCCCTTATTAGTGACATGATTACAATATATTGCGACATTTAAACGCAATGATAGTTCCGAAAAAAATATACCAGAGATATAGCATTTTGAAGCGCGAACAACTTTTGAAATGCTTTTTCGCGTGGGAACTAACTGCTAAGATGCCCAAAATTGTAAAAGAAAATTGTTTTTAAATGCGACCTCTGAGCATGAAGATATACGGTATTTTAGTTTTACGTCGCATTATTTTTAACCTTGTTTATCCATTAAATGATGGCTCAAGTATGATTACGTATATGGCTAAAGTGGTGTATGTTTTAGTGTCAATTCAACCTGATGGCACGAAGTAATCGTATAAACTTTTGAAATCGTTTCTATATATTTTGAGTGCATTACTATAAACGATAACGAATTTTACTCTTAATAAATGCGAAACCGGCATAAATTAAAATATATTTAATCGTATTTTACGCTGAAACTTATCTCTGTCCTTCTCTCTCCCTCTGTCGCTCTTTCTTTCTTTATCTCTCACTTTTTGTTTCCTTTATATATATATATATATATATATATATATATATATATATATATATAAACACGGGATATACTATGTGCTTTAATTGTTACATAATTTCATTACGTATTACTTAGTTCTACTCACGCACTGAGGACTGCTGCAGTAAATAGTAAAACTTGATATATAACATTATAACTCTACATACTATTTTATGTTGATACATGAAGTATATATATATATATATATATATATATATATATATATATATATATATATATATATATATGAAAAAGGATCAAATCGAATTATATGTCCAACATTTTCTTTATTGTAAACTTTTTTAGATGAATAAATTGAAAATTTTAATACCAGTACAATATTTTAAAATACATTTGTTATAAAACGTATGGCATTGTACTATTTCAAGACATAAATAGGTCGTTGAAATATATGAAATTATTCTTATTTTTAAAAGGATGACTTTGTTTGATTTCAGAACAAAAGAAGACGTTAGAAATTCAAAAAAAGTTATTGGTTTTGTCACAGGTGCAAGATTGTTTTAATTTAACGTCATATTGCCGTTAACATAGTAAAAAAACCCATATGATGTACAGTATTCCATCGAATATCACGGTAAATAATGACCGAGACAACTGGTGATATTCAAAAATCAGCGGAGTGAGATAAAACCATTATTTTTACCTGATTTATTTAGTCTTTTAAAACCATTCTTGTAATGTTTATACTCCACCCTTTACTATTCAATAATAATAGAAAGATTGTAACACTTCTTAAGTTGTACAATACACACTGAGAGTTCAATACTGCACACAAACAAACTATTACACAAGAGAATTAAACAAGTACGTGCAGGCAACAATTAGGGAATACCTATACAATACATTCATACATATCAAAAGAATTGACTCCTAAAAAGAAACTGCAAGTTAAACAAATAAATAATTATTTAAATAAAATAAGAAAATGATCCAAGCAAGTAGAGAGCACCGTTACAATGAGTATATACGTATGAAAATTGGTTTATAAAAAACAAAAATTACTAAACACCCAAAAAAGAGGGGCAAATGATAAGTACAAAAAAACAAAAAAAAATGGTATGCTTACAATGAAAGAAGACGTGTTAACTTGTATGACAAAGGATTCAAAGTAAAATGATTGCCTAGGCTACAAAGACGACGACGACGACGACGAAGACGATAACGACGACAACGACGACGACGACGATGATGATGATGATGGTGATGATGATGACGATGATGCTGATGATGATGATGATGATGATGATGATGATGATAGTTTGAAGGGTGATGATGGCTATCATTACGCAGCCAATGACTGCTTTTATGACTCTTCTTAAGTTAGGGGCGCCGTATCCTCTGGCACCGCTTCCTGAACACAAGCTGCAAGAACATTTTTTTCGGCGCTCGAAGAACATCATGATCGGTAACTGTTGTCGTTCTTTCTTCATTTTTTCTAAAACGACCTCATCCGGTTGCATACCCCCGTCCAGATTGTTGCACAATTGCAGACACCGTATCATATCATCATATTCCCGCAATGCCATCCTTTTTCCAAAATTATAAAAATTTGCTCGGGACGATAATTCGCCCTCAGTTATAATATCTTCGAACGTATCACGTACGTATTTCTCTGGCGGCCTCCTCACCCACAGAAGCAGTCTCGTCATGCATTGTTACGCTTTTAAGTCCGTATCGTTTCTGGAATTTGGCAGACCACACTTTGCTAGCGACACACTATGCTCTTTTCTTTCTTGAGCGGCTGAGTGGGACTTGTTACAGATCATCAGGGTCTTCTTCGTATTCTTCTATTTCTTCATCATCTTATTGTGGTTCATGTGGTTCCCTTTGCAGCATATACTTTGTAAAGTTTCCGCGCCTTTGTCTGGATCATGTTCGTATCCAACGTAATAATTTTTATTTCTACACTCGCTTATCCATATCGACATTGCCGTTTTCATCATCATAATTGACTTGTTCATTTGAGTTATAGCTCGCTTTTGGGTTTGGTTGAAGGTTATGGCACAAGTTCTTCTAATCTTAATCTCCTCTTTCTTTATGGAACGAACTGTGGATTTGTTCACCTCGAAATAGCGACAGAGGCTGCATACCTTCTTCCTTTCTTAAGCATATCGAGAGGTTTAATTTGCTCGGGGAGAGATATCATCTTACGTTGCTTCTTAGGCTTGGAGGTAGCAGGCCATTTAGGAGTCATTACAGTTGAATAAAGTTCACAATAATCACACTGAAATCATACGCAGCACAGATAAAGTTAAACACACAACGCTAACTACCGGAGCGAAACGGAGGAAGCAAGGTTGGAAGGAATCCGTAATTATCGAATCCACTCACCATGAAGCGGCAATTACGTAACTGTTTACAAGTTCCGATGTTTTCCTCGATCATTTCGTTCTCCGCGAACCAATCACAGATCTCCTTACAATTGATGTCAGTCTCTCTCTCTCTCTCTCTCTCTATCTATCTCTCTCTCTCCCTCATAGATGCTACGGTACGCTTCCTGATGCAGCTAACGAACCGCGAAACTAAGCGTGTGGCGTCCGTGTTTCAGTAATGAATTTATAGTGTATTTTTTTTTAAATATAACTTATTATACTTAAATATTTTTTCAAAATTTTACTATTTTATTCTTGCTATAATATAATTACATTTATAATACACAATTATGTATATTTTCATTATTTTTAATATTTAAATGAATATTTTATTTTCATGGTTTTTATGGATTTATGGTGGAAATCCGCGATATTAATTCATTGTAAAACCCTATGAAGTAACGAATCCGTGATAATCGAATCACGAATTAATTAGGGGTTAATGTAATGATATTCTTTTTTAAATAAATATGGCGGTTAAATTCAAATGGGAACGTGTAACTAGAATGAAATGGGTGTATTTCTGTTATTAAATTTATTTACTAATTATCTGTTTTAATCATTATAAGTGGTGTTTTCTATTGTGTAAGAGTTACCTAGAGTCTAAATTAAATTATGTTTTAGCATAAGTTTTCTGATTAACGTCTAAACATTATGGGAACCCTGTAAATTGTTTGATTAGGTCTGAATTTGTGATAAGCGTTCATTCAAGAAGTCCACGTCGCGGTTTGTTTAAAATAAATTGTTGCTTATTTGAGGCCAGAACTCTGCTTATGCTGCAAATAAACAGATAATAATGCATTTAGATAATTGCTTTTCATTATAACTTTTTTTTAAATATTTATTGAGTATTTTCTCTAATCTACGTTGAGTTACACCAACGTATATATGATGACAATTTTGGCACGATACAGTCTATATGTCTGGATTCAAAAAAATTTGGAGGGATTTTTTTGTATTAAATTACTGTTTTGCAGTGTGTGATGGAATTTGTATGATTGAAATTTTTAGTTTGTTTATTTTTTAAATTATTCTATTTTAGCGTGAAAAAGTCTTACAATAAAGACGTGACGTACATCGGTATATAACTTCGTTTGTTTCTTTTTCATTTCTCTATCTTGTCTCATCATATATGTAAGTGTTTATATAAATATAAACATATATATATAAACAAATATATACATATATATGCATATGTATATTCATGTATACATATATTGTAGTATTGAGAAAAAACTAGTTATAATATCCGCACTTTATTTGTTAAAGGACACTTTTTAATAAAGCACAGAATCTTAGAGCATTATTGAAATGTCAAAAATATGAGAACGACTACAAATATATAATGAATAGTTTCAATAAAATTTACTTTGTATTTACTTTATATGTTTTTTTCTGACTAAATCAATTTTCCAAATGAGTACATATTAAATAAAACAGAAAAACTGAACGTCTCATTAAATAAAAAAAAAAAATACACGGCAAAAATCCAATCGTTTACTGACATTAAATTTATAATTCGATCATGTATTTTTTCATTATTAAAATTATAAACATTGCAATCTGAATTTAGAAAGTATTCTTAGTCCTTAGATATAAATATCTCGGTTATATTTATTGTAACAATATTCCTTTTTGACTGCGTATTTAAACCGCATATATTTCCTCACATTTACAAATGAATACAATGTCATATGAAGGGAGATGTGGAGTTGGTTGAAATATTCATTTGTGTTTGTCAATATAGTGAAGCGATATGTGTAAAATCGATACCTTATTTGATGAAAGATTTCAGTTGTAAACATTTTTTAAAATTTTTTTTCTGTTTTGGCCCCAACAACTAGAGTATGAATGATCATTAAAAACATGAAAATGTTTAAAGAATAACGCCTGGATAAAAGGAGCAGAAACCTGTCGGATAAGATGTCGTCAAATATTTTTCGAGATAAGGCGGGAGGCGCCATGATATTGGAATTGGCATGCGATTGGCTGACGTGGTAGCTGTTGACGGAGATGAGGTTACTTTATCCACATCCCTGATGATGCCATATGAGCCGTGAAAAAGGGTCCGGCCTAATAAACTAATTAAGACGGGAGACATAGAAAACATATGTATGTGCCATATATTTGTTGAAAAAGGATGAAAATATATTGAAAATGCATAGCAGAGATATTATCTGACATTTTCCTGGCTCGCAGGTGTGAGAGATAAGGTGTGAATAGGGCGTATAGCAAAAATTTATGTTGCACATTTTTGAAAATAGGGGGAAAGGAGTGTAATGTTATGACTCTTTTAGCCTGTAATCATAGCGTAGTATATGCTTACTGTGGCAAGCGGGGTCAAACCATAATTATTATTGTTATTGTATTATTATTAATTGACTTGAGCGACGGATGGTTGATCGGTTATTAGATTAGAAGAATAGACAATTAAATTGGGGAAGAGATGAATGATGCGTGAATCGAAAAAGGAATGTGAAAATAGAAAATAGATGTAAACATTATTTTGGGGTGTGAATAAACAAATACCTAGATGAGGACATTAGGTTGGAGACACATAATTAGGTGACGTAAGAGAACCCGTGATGTAGTTAGTTTTGGAGATAGTC
The DNA here is from genome assembly GCF_053919585.1 of Euprymna scolopes. Classification (NCBI taxonomy): domain Eukaryota; kingdom Metazoa; phylum Mollusca; class Cephalopoda; order Sepiida; family Sepiolidae; genus Euprymna; species Euprymna scolopes. Next base: position 92,904,823 of record NC_136499.1, on the reverse strand, counting down.
AGAGAGTTGATATTTGACAACCCAAGCAGACAAACGTCTAGACAGGGGTGGACAGATAGCTAGGAGCTGTAAGAATAGAACATGTAGACGAACTGCAAATCCTGTGAAAACCATTTGAGACAACTGTAATAAATTTATATTATAAAAATAGAAAGAGTTGGTTTATGGTTTCACAAGTAAGAACAGATGTCTCAATTGGATGGTGCTGATCGTTTCATGGTTCGTCACGGAACAGCGGGAAGATAAAAGAACTCTTCAAGAAAATGGCATCAAGTATATATTATTCTTTTTATGAATTGTAAAATATCCCGTGTGATAAGTATGATTCAGTTTACACATCAATATCATGTCCTCCAACATAATACGATTAATACGTTTATTATCTCTCTGTTAAAAGAAAAATATCTCACATCTACTAGATAACACATAACACGTTTTAATATATCATCTCCTCCAAAATGCTCACGATATGCAACACTTTGTCAATATAGGGTATCCTCTTCATACTGAGACAATTACTATTTATTTGGATACTGCCAGAATGGCTCCTTATTTGGGGGAACTGCTTTTATCTCACATAAAAAACAACAGCCTTGTGTCTACTTTGCTTCCTTTGGAAGTTTAAAAGCATCCTAATTTCTGCAAGTAATCTTTTGCTTTTCATTGACTACGGTAAATTTGAACGCTTTCGTGTCATGAGAGTAGCAGCACGACGTGAGATTTTCCTGCCTTCACGTAACGGGTTCGAGGTTGTCTGCCCACTGCACGTTTTTTTCAAAACACACAACATCAAACACTCAGGCCATACCGGACACCCAGGCTAGTTAAATATAAATATAGAAAGTTACACACACAGACACACAGACACACACACACACACACACACATACACACATATGTATATATATATGTATATATATATATAAATGTGTGTGTGCGTGTTCGAATATATACGTGTAAACACACACGCACACACAGTGGAACACAAAGTGGCACACATACACACACATATATATATATATGTATATATATCTATATTTTTATAAAGTAATAGGGTTCGTGTGTTTCTGTCTGTGTGTACAGCTCTCCATCATCAACGAAATATAAAGGAGGTAAGAGGGTAGATCTCTCCTGGTAGAGAAACATTAGAACCCATTTTAGGATGTTTCTGTTATAGGAGACATAAGAACCTTTGCCTAATTTCTTTATATACTAGTCTACAAACCACCCCCATATCGAATGACTTATGCTCATTTGCATATCACATTATATTAAATCTCTTTAACTAATTACCTCGACCTTATTACATATTGGAAATATTCTAATCATTTCAACTGTACTATTTACAAAATCTATTTAACATTTAATTATTTAATATATTTTCATTTAATTTTATATTCGATTTATTTCACTTTACGTATATTATCAAAACAATTCATTGGCGAGCAAAGCTTTATGTTTTGGGATTGTATTGAAAATGTAATGGAAATTTCAATTTCGTTCCGTTTTAATCTTTTATATTTTACTTGCCAATATAATTGAAAGAATACAATTCAACTATCGTAATTTTATATAAATAAACAAAAACAAATATTTTAAAATAAAACTTTATTAAAAAAGAAATAATTTTATTTTTAAATGAAAAAAATCAATTTAGTAAAATAATTGTATTAAACACCCCCAGCCTTGTCAGCAAACCTGTAAACCTATAAAAGTTAACATTTCGAATGTAAACAGTGATTTTTCGATTTTGTTAGCGCTTGCCGCAATTAAACACAATTAAAACGGAACTAACTTTATTTCCATTCTATTTTTTAAACAACCCCCAAAACATAACGCTCTCTTCCAGTTATAGCCAATTTTTTTTTAATTAAATAAAACAGGTCAAAATAAACAGATAAGCGCATTTTCTTTTACATTTTTCTTACAACCATTGTCATTTAACCAACTGCAGGATACCGTTACTTTTGTGGGGTTGTTTTGAAAATGGCACGGAGATTATAATTTCGTTCCAATTTAATCTTTCTGGTCGAGCCTATTTCGAAAGCCTGTTTATCATAGATTTGAACTACAAATAATTTATTACATTTTGATTATTACTATCTTAAGACTTAAAGCTTATATTTATTTCATTTTTCTATTTATATATTGAATTAGTTATTTCCAGTCTTATTTAAACTTAGTGCTTTCTTTAAACCGGATGAACCTTTTATAAAAATATGAGTTTAACGTAAAGAACACGAACAAGGTTTTATTCAACTGAATTTCTTCCAGTTTACTAACAAAATATATAAATTTAAAAGAGATATAAATAATAAAATAAAAAGGTTATGTAATTTAAAAGAAATACACGTACTCACAAAAGCAGAACTTTTTTTTACACATTTTTTTCTTTAAAACCATAACAATGAGACTAACAATTACCTAGATCTTAGTAATTATTTGTTTTAATAGAACTGTTTTAATTGTACTTACTTAGTTAACCTAAGTTGGTATTACATTTATTTTACATTTACTTTTTTTTTTAATTATTACTTTTAGACTGTGACGTTTACACCCGGAAGTAATGAGTCACACGTAGGTCGCTTTTGTTCATTCCTTTTGGTCAAGATCAAAGTGTAGTATCTGTTCTTCAGATGCTGCACTTCATTTTCTTGTTCTCTTTCGGTGGAGGAGAAATCCTTCACGACTGAGACAATTTTTATTTTTGTACCTTTTCTCCACGTTAAAAAACGACCCTGGTGTCTAACTCTGTCCCGTGGGGAGGCATAGTAAATAGGTACAATATAATTGTTTATAATTGTACTATTCAGAAATATTATTTATAGTTCGTCCATTTCAGTTAGTATACATTTCCTTTACGCTTAATTAATTTACAATCATTAATATCGTTAAACAATTCCGTTTAAAACCGAAATTATGCCACCCAAACGAAGTAGAAACGAAAGTGAGGAAGAAAGAATGGAAAGATTGGAAGCTAATAGACTAAGAGTTGCTGCAATTCGCTCCAATGAAAACAATTCAGATAGAGAAAGACGTCTAGAACTTAACAGGATACGTCAAAGAGAAAGGAGAGCAAGACTGTCAGATTTGGAAAGAGAAACCCAACGTGAAGCTGACAGAACTAGACATGCTGTAAGGCGGTTAAATTCATCACAAGATGAAATTCAAGAAAGGCAAAGATATGCACTGGAAAGAGAAGCAATATTACGATCGAATGAATTATATGAGGTAAGTAGACGTACACAAGGTGAGTTGAGAGTGGCTCAACGACATCAGAATGAATCGGAAACCCAACGAAGCTTTCGCCTATACCAAGGGCAACAACGAGAGGCTGCATGGAGAGAGAGTATGACTTTGCCCCAGCAATTGACAGAAAACGAGGCAGCTAGACAACGAATGACTGCTTTGAGACACCATGAAATAGAACACTGCAATAGAAAAGGATTGCTCAACAACAAAAATGACTCTCTCACTACAGCTGATATAGGAAAAATGGACAAAGTATGTCAACATTGCTCAGCTGTAAAATTTAAAGGAGAAACCCCTGGTTGTTGTTGTTCTTCTGGCAAAGTTGTGCTTGATAGCTTTCCACCACTGCCTCAGTTGCTTCAAGATTTGCTCTCCGGCAATGGTCCCATCTCTAAAGATTTTCTGCAAAATCTACGCAGTTATAACAATTGTTTTGCAATGACATCATTTGGTCACAAAATTGCGGCAGTACATGGGTGGAATCCTTCTTTTAGAATTCGAGGCCAGGTTTGCCACCAGATTGGGAGTCTTTTACCACCTGAAGATGAAACAGCAAAGTTTATTCAAGTCTACTTCTTGGATAGTCTGGAAGAGGAACTACATAATCGGGGACGTGACAGTAGACTCAATAGAGACATTCTCCAAAGTCTGACTGAATTTTTACATGAGAACAACAGCTTTATTTGTCAGCTGAAAACAACAAAGGAGAGGATTGAAGAAGAACACTTGGTAGAACATAAAGTTGTCATAAGGGAAGACCGAAGGCCGCAAGAAGAGCATCCACGGCGATTCAATGCTCCAACAACAACGTATGAGATTGGAATATTAATGAAGAATGAACCAACAGCTAACCGGGATATTGTCTTGCGTTTTAGAAATGATACATTAAAATGGATCTCCGAACTACATCCCCTCTACGATACTTTAATGTACCCGTTAATGTACCCCTATGGTTCTCCATCTTACAACATCTACATGAAGGCATCCAATGGGCGAAAAGTTACCCAACAGCAATTTTATTCGTACCATTTAATGACTCGGCCTGGAAACTATTTTCTCTGGTACCGAAGGCTATTTCAACAATGGCTGGTGGATGTGTACTGCAAGATTGAAACAGAACGTTTACAGTTCCTGAGGCGTGAGCAACAGACCCTGAGAGCTGACAATTATAGCAACTTGAGAGATTCAATTCTTAGGGAGGATGGGAATCCAGAACAGTTTGGTCAACGAGTTGTACTTCCGGCAACTTATACAGGAGGCCCTCGATACATGTTTGAGCGTCAAAGTGATGCCATGGCATATGTTCGGCGAATGGGCCGAGCCGACCTCTTCATCATGTTCACAACAAATCCAAAGTGGACAGAAATTACAGAAAATTGTCTTCAAGGGCAAGACCCTCAGGATCGTCCAGATATTGTTGCCAGGGTTTCAGGCAGAAGCTAAAAAAGTTACTTGAATTTATTAAAAAGGGAGGATTTGGCAGGTTGAGGGCTTTCCTGTACAGTATTGAATATCAAAAAAGAGGACTGCCGCATGCACACATCCTCACCTGGCAGGCCCCAGAGGACAAACTTCTACCAGAAAAATGGATCTCTGCAGATATGCAGAGATCCCTGACAAAGAGGAAGATCCTGATCTTCATGCTAAAGTGATGGCACATATGGTGCATGGACCTTGTGGACCATTTAATCCAAATTGTCCATGTATGATTGACAACAAATGTTCCAAAAAATACCCAAAAGAATTTCTTCAGTGTACCAAGCAAGGCCAAGACTCTTACCCCAATTACAGGCGAAGAAAACCAGAAGATGGAGGCCAGACTGGTACAATAAGGATGAAGAGAAATGGTCGGTATGTTAATCAAGAAATAACAAACCAGTGGATTGTTCCGTACAACAAGGTCCTCCTTCAGCAGTTCAACGCTCACATTAACGTAGAAATTTGCAGCTCGATCCAAAGCATCAAATATGTCCTCAAATACGTGAATAAAGGATGTGATCAAGCAGTGTTTGAACTACAAAGAACTGATGGAGCAGCTAACCAACAAGGCCAAGTACAAAGTCACATTGTGGATGAGATCCAGCAGTTCCAGAATGCAAGGTATGTCGGCAGTTCAGAGGCAGCCTGGAGGATATTGGAACATCCCATCCATGAACATTTCCCTCCAATTGTACAACTTTCTGTTCATCTTGAAAATGGGCAGCGTGTCATGTTCTCAGCTGATAATGCTCTGGAACGAGCCCAAGGTCCACCGCCTGCCACAACTTTGACAGCATTTTTTCAACTCTGCCATGAGGATGACTTTGCAAGGGGTCTCAAATACGTAGAAGTCCCTGAGTTTTACACTTGGAACAAATCGACAAAGAAATGGATGAGAAGAATGCGTGGGGTACAAGTTGAAGGTACTGAAAATGATGATGTATGGAAGGCACCATGCATTGGGAGAATCTACACGATTAGTCCAAAAGCAGGGGAGTGTTATTTCTTACGCCTGTTACTCAATGAGGTTGCTGGTCCAACTTCATTTCAAAATTTGCGAGCATACAATGGTCAGGTGTTTGAAACATACAGAGCAGCGTGCCTTGCTCGAGGCCTTCTAGAAAATGACCATCACTTGCATCAAGCAGTAGGAGAGGCAAGTGCCACTCAATCACCTTCAAATTTGCGAAGCCTATTTGTGATAATTTTAACAGCCTGTGAGCCAAGAAATCCTCTTGAGATCTGGATGGCTTTTCGTGATGTAATATCTGAAGACATTCTTCACAGATACAGGCAAGAAGTTAACAATCCAGAAGCAGATTTTAATGAGGACATCTACAATAAAACTCTTTGTCTAATTGAAGAAAAAGTTCTCCTTATGTGCGGTCAACCATTGGCAAGCTATGGATTACCTGCACCAATGCAAGGGAGAGATGAAAGACTCGCGAGAGAGTATCAACGTGAAGTTACTTATAATCTTGAAGAACTTTCCCTACAAGCAGAAAATATGCAAGAAAAACTGACCGATTCTCAAAGAGAAGTTTACAATTCATTCATGGCAATGTTGGAAGCACAAGGTGAAATGAACAAAAACATGATGTTTCTTGATGCTCCAGGTGGTACGGGCAAGACTTTTGTAATCAATTTGATCCTTGCAAAGATTAGATCCATGAGAAAGATTGTGCTTGCAACAGCATTCAGTGGCATTGCTGCTACTCTACTACAAGGTGGCCGCACTCTTCACAGCACTTTTAAAGTACCCTTGGATACTCATCGAATGGATCAGCCAGTTTGCAAAATTACTGGTAACTCAGCCTTGGCAAATGTAATTAGAGACACCTCTGCAATCATTGTAGACGAAGCCCCAATGACGCACAAGAGTGCTTATGAAGCAATTGACCGAACACTGCAAGACATCACAGGAAACAAGAATCCCATGGGTGGCATTCCAACCTTATTTTGCGGTGATTTCCGTCAAATCCTCCCAGTGGTTAAAAATGGCACAAGGGCTAACATTGTCAATGCAAGTTTGAAACAATCCTATCTCTGGAGGCACGTTATAGTGAAGAGACTGACTACTAATATGAGAGCCTATATCTCTGATAACACAGCTGCAGCAGACTTCTCAAAATTGCTTCTCCAAATCGGTAATGGTCAGTTTCCTATCACTTCTTCACCTGACACAATTAAGATTCCAACTGCGCTTGGTAAATGTGTCGGTAATCAGAAGCAACTGAAAGACAAAGTGTACCCAGACCTGCAAAACAATGGAAAATCACCAGATTGGCTTGCTGAGAGGGCTATTATTTCGCCATTAAACAGCAATGTGAATCATTTGAACAATTCAATAATGGATGAATTTCCAGGAGACAAAAAGCAATACAAGTCAGTTGATTCAGCTACTAATGAATATGAAGCTGTTCACTACCCTGTGGAGTTTTTAAACTCTTTGGAGATATCTGGAATGCCTCCACACATTTTAAATCTCAAAATTGGATCGCCAATCATGATTCTTCGATCCTTGGAACCGCCAAAAATAACAAACGGAACCAGATGTGTTATCACCAGATTGCACACCAACGTACTTGAGGCCACCATTTCCTGTGGTCCCTACAAAGGCGAAACCGTTCTACTGCCAAGGATCCCCTTAGTTCCATCGGACTCAGTACTTCCATTTAAATTCCGGAGACTCCAATTTCCTGTGAAGGTGTGTTTTGCAATGAGCATAAACAAAAGTCAAGGTCAGACATTTAACACCATTGGCGTAGACTTGACATCAGACTGCTTCAGTCACGGTATGTTCTACGTCTCCATCAGCCGGACAGGAAGTTCAGAAAAACTCTACATTCTGGCTCCAAATCAAAGCAGCAGAAATGTAGTTTACCCTGAGGCTCTTTAGTGAAAAGTTCGAGAAATGGATATGAGGAAAAACTGACATGATCTGATTGTTGTAAGTTTTTAGTATTGAATGTGCAAGATAAAATTTAAGCAAGAGTTGAAAATGACTTCAATGAAAAATTTACTATGTAACATCAAGTAACCTTCCTTTTTGATGAAAATGTTTTGTGAAGTTCCTGATTGAATTTCAGTCACTACAAGAGGTAGTTAAAATGTTAATCACCTTATGCAATCGTTGCTCTTACAACATCAACTTACTGGAAAGGTGCCCACAGATTTTGGTACCCGAGTGCGCAACAAAGCTCCGTGCGAAGTACGGGTATCTTTGCTAGTATATATATATATATATATATATATATATATATATATATATATATATATATATATATATTAGTAGAGGGACGTTTCATCGGAATCGGGAAACAGAAAGCCCGGAAACATTACTGGGTATAGTAATTTGTATTGAAATCTGGAAACATTACTGGGTATAGTAATTTGTATTGAAATCTGGAAAAATTATGCCTATTGTCGTATACCAGAAATGTTTCTTTTAATTGTTGTTTTATTTGATTTTGTCTGAAGACAACTTTTCCACTGATGGCAGTAATGATAATATAATATATATTTGTTATTTTTAAAACCACCACTTAAACGAGAAACTACACCTTTACTAAAGTGTTTTTTACGTTTAAGAAAAGTATTGAACATTTAACATGTGTTGGTATGGTAATCAGAAAAAAGAACAACTCTATAGTAAAATAATTAGAGATTTATACAAAATCGTAATCGAAATCGGTAATTGTATCGGAATCGGAACTTTAGTACAGAACCTGGAATTGGAGTTGAATCCGAATACATATTGCAATTTTCCATTCACGAACATACATGCATACACACATGCATACACATATTAACACACACACACACACACACACACATATATATATATATGTATATATATAACTAATATATATATATATATATATATATATATATACATATATATATATATATTGCAAAGCTAATCAAGAACCTTGATTCCAGTAAAGCAACTGGCCCTGACGGCATCCGAATTATAGTGTTAAAAAAACTTCAACCAGAACTTGCTCCCATACTTACGAAACTGTTTAAGCATTGCCTTAAGGAGAAGTGCATTCCGACTCCCTGGAAAATCTCATCAGTATGCTCTGTATTCAAGAATTCAGGTGATAAGTCATCTCCCTCTAAGTACAGACACATAGGCTTCCTGTGTGTTATGAGTAAGTTGCTGGAATCCATATTACATAGAGAAATAGTAAACCACCTCAGCAGAAACAATCTTCTTAGTGACACACAATATGATTTCCGTTCTGCAAGATCTACCGCAGATGTGCTAACGGTTATATCTCACATTTACTCTCTTGACTTTCTTGACAAAGGCTTGCTTTATTGGGCAATTGCTCTTGACATATCAAAGGCCTTTGACAAGGTATGGCATAGGGGCCTACTTCACAAAATTTCAAGCTACGGTATAACTGGAAATGTTTTCTCAATCATTAAATAATTTCTCTCCGATAGGCTCATAAGAGTAGTGGTCGATGGACAAAAATCAGAGGCTTGAAGTATTAATGCTGGAGTCCCTCAAGGGTCAATCCTGGGCCCAACTCTCTTTCTGATCTACATCAATGATCTCGCTAAACACATACTTAAATCATTCGTTGACATCTATGCTGATGACACGACCATCTACGGCAACACATCAAAGGCTGTAAATGATAAAGCTCTCTCTGATTCTCTCTCCTCCGATCCCGAGCGCGTGGTTAAGTGGGGGAAGTATGGCTGGTTACCTTTAATGCATCCAAAACCAAACTCCTATCTTTACATCATCAACGCTCTGATTCCCATCTGGCATCAATTAAATGGATGGCTCTCGTCCGGGAGAAGCCCCGTGTTTTGACAAGCTTCTGGGTTTGACCTTTACTCCTGATCTGAAATGGAACACGTACATCAAGCATGTGGCCAAGGTCGCTGGAAAGATGGTGGAATCCTTCTACCGCTCCAGAAGATATCACACTACTGATGCAATTCTCTATCTATATAAAAGCCAAGTACGTCCAAGGATGGAATACTGGTGCCATATCTGAGCATGAGCTGCTAAAAACGCCTATCCGGCCTTGACAGAGTACAAAATAGACTTCGTGGCTAAGTGGGGGATGCCCTTTTCTCTACCCTTCAACCTCTCTCCCACAGAAGAGAAGTTGCGAGCCTATCCTTTTTTATGGTTATTTCCATGGCAGGTGCTCGTCTGAACTCCAATCTCTGGTCCCGCCCTCGCCAATCTTTCACGAAAAACACCCGTCTAGCTGAATCCACTGTGCAAAATGTCCCCCACTCTTTATCTGTGCCTAAATCAAAACGTGGATTCAATTAACAAAGCTTCTGTCTTAGAACTGCACGCCTGTGGAACTCTGTTCCGTCTGCCTGCTTCCCACCTGACTACAACAAGGCTGTCCTCAAGTCCAATGTAAACAAATTTCTAATGAACCGCACCCTTAAGTAAACACTTTATCAAATCTCCACACTAAACTACTGTACTTGCAATAACCCTTATCCCTGAATTGCTTCCGGGCCTTGATAAGTGGTGACCACCGTGTGATAAAAAAGATGGCATTAATATAACTTTAAACAATGAAGCTTCTCTTCTGCTTTTGGTCGGATTCATGGTATAAGGCCCAAATTATTATTTTTTTCTTTTTATATTTAATGAATTATCATTCTTCTCATGAGTCAGGGCGGGAAATATTCCAAAATTGACATAAGACTTATATGATTGTTTCTTCGTTACGAAACAGGTGTTGCCAAGGATTGCACATGTTACTATGCTAAAAAGTGTAAGCGGTAATATAAACCAGATCTCGGCCTTTGGAATGTAAATTTTTTGCCATTTTTTGTGTATGCTTTGTTGTGGTATTTTACCATATATGGAGCGTGATAAATAAAATGATTGGCATGAATAAAGGCTGAAATATATTTACATCAGGGTATTTCATATAACCACACACACACACATACCCACACACGCATACACACACAGTTATATATTTATATATATATAAATATATATATATATATATATATATATATATATATATATTAAGTGGAAGTTTTTTTTGTTTTTTTTTTACACAGTGATCACCACTTATCAAGGCCCGGAAGCCACTCAGGGATAAGGGTTATTGCCAGTACATTAATTTAGTGAGGAGATTTGCTGAAGTGTTTACTTAAGGGGGCGGTTCATTAGGAATTTGTTAACATTGGACTTGAAGACATCCAAGTTGTAGTCCGGAGGGAAGCAGGCAGACGGAACAGAGTTCCACAGACGTGCAGTTCTAGGAAAGAAGCTTTGTTCATGGAATCCGCGTTTTGATTTAGGCACAGATAAAGAGTGGGGGAAATTTTTCACAGTGGATTCAGCTAGACGGGAGTTTTTCGTGAAAGATTGGCGAGGGGGGACCAGAGACTGGAGTTCAGACGAGCATCTGCCATGGAAATAACGATAAAACAAGGACAGGCTCGCAACGTCTCTTCTGTGGGAGAGAGGTTGCAGAGTAGAGAAAAGGGCATCCCCCACTAAGCCACGAAGTCTATTTTGTACTCTGTCAAGGCCGGATAGGCTGTTTTTAGCAGCTTCTGCCCAGATATGGCAACAGTATTCCATCCTTGGACGTACTTGGCTTTTATATAGATAGAGAATTGCATCAGTAGTGAGATATCTTCTGGAGCGGTAGAAGGATCCCACCATCTTTCCAGCGACCTTGGCAACAGGCTTGATGTACGTGTTCCATTTCAGATCAGGAGTAAAGGTCAAACCCAGAAGCTTGTCAAAACACGGAGCCTCACCCAGACGAGAGCCATCCATCACAATTGATGTCAGCTGGGGATCAGAGCGTTGATGATGTAAGGATAGGAGTTTGGTTTTGGATGCATTAAAGGTAACCAGCCACATCTTCCCCCACTGAACCACGCGCTCGAGATCAGAGGAAAGAGAATCAGAGAGATCTTTATCATTTACAGCCTTTGATGTGTTGCCGTAGATGGTTGTGTCATCAGCATAGATGTCAACGAATGATTTAAGTATGTGTTTAGGGAGGTCATTGATGTAGATCAGGAAGAGAGTTGGACCCAGGATTGACCCCTGGGGTATTCCAGCATTTATATTGCAGGCCTCCGATTTTTGTCCATCGACCACAACTCTTATGAGCCTATCGGAGAGAAATTATTTAATGATTGAGAAAACATTTCCCGTTATACCGTAGCTGGAAATCTTGTGAAGTAGACCCTTATGCCATACCTTGTCAAAGGCCATTGATATGTCAAGAGCAATTGCCCTAGAAAGGAAGCCTTTGTCAAGAGATTCACTTATCTTGTGGGATATAACCGTCAGCACATCTGCGGTAGATCTTGCAGAGCGGAAACCATATTGAGTGTCACTAAGAAGATTGTTTCTGCTGAGGTGGTTGACTATTTCTCTATTTAATATGGATTCCAGCAACTTACTCATAACACAGAGGAGACTTATAGGTCTGTATTGAGAGGGAGATGACTTATCACCTGAATTCTTAAATGTAGGGCAAACTGAAGAGGTCTTCCAGGGAGTCGGAAAGCACTTCTCCTTAAGGCAGCGCTTAAATAGTTTCGTAAGTATAGGAGCAAGTTCTGGTTGACGCTTTTTTAACACTATAATTGGGATGCTATCGGGGCCAGTTGCTTAACTGGAATCTAAATTCTTTATTAGTTTGGCGACCTCCTGCACGGATATTTGTATGTTACCTAGCTTGTTCTGTGTTATAGGAGGAAATATGGGGAGTTGATGGCCTTCGTCGCATAGGGTAGAATTAGCTGCAAAGTTCTTTGCAAATAGTTTGGCCTTGTCTGACGCTGACGAGATGACCTCTGGTCCATTGATAATGGTTGGTATAGAACGCACACTTCTGTTCAGGATTTTATTTGTTATTTGCCAAAACTGGTGGGATCTAAGTCGCTGATCAGCTACCTTGGATTTAACAGACTGGGCATATTGCTCTCTTGCATTTTTGATTACTCTTTTACAGTGGTTGCTGGCAGACCTGAAAGCAGCTTTAGTTTCAGTGCATCTATTACGTTGGTAGCTATGGAAAAAGTGATTTCTGTGCGCGATAGCAGCAGCACGTTCTGGGGAGAACCATGGCTGGCTGTTGGGTTTTTGTTGAAATTTTTTAGATGGTATGAATTGGTCTATGCCTACAATTAACCATTCGGTCAGTTCTGATACTATAGAGGACACATCCTTTTTAAACATGGAGTGCAGAGGTAAATCAGATATGAATGTACGGAAGCTATCCCAGTCAGCCATAGAGTATCGGTATACAGTACGGTGGAGGGGTACGTCTGGGGGCTTCTTACATTTCGTTTTTATCTTAACTGATACGACGGAGTGGTCGGAGGATCCTAGAGGAGAATGAACAGAACATGAACATAGCTCAGGGGAAGTTGAGAGAAAAAGGTCTAAGAGGCTTGCATATTGACCGGGTGTATCGGTCACACGGGTGGGTTCGCGAACAATCTGAGTGAGGTCATAAGCAATGGCAAAATCATGACAAAACCTTTCCTCGTCATCTGTCTTATTTGAATGGGTCAGCCATTCCACGTTATGGACGTTGACATCACCACATATGTGGATGTTAGCCGAGGGATGTGAAGACAGTATCTGGTCAATTTTCTCAGATATGCTCTTAAAGATAGTAACTCCGCTGTTGTGGGGCCTATAGAGGGCAAATATAAATGCAGTGGTGTTAGCAAGTGCTACCCTGAATCACATATAGGGTAAATTAGGATCTTCTCTAGAGATATCCCTGCCACACGGGAAGCCATCCTTAATGTAGGCACATATTCCATGCCCATGGCGATCTTGGGGGTCAGATTTAGCTGTTAAATTTGAGTATCCGTTAATTATTAACTCGTCTAGGGTAGTGGTCGGTCCTATTCCGGTTTCACTTAGAAATAATGTCCGGTTTCGTCTCCTGTATTTGGGTTTACACCTCTGGAAGGTTGGAACGTATACCCCTGATGTTGGAGAAGGAGACCTGGTAGTAGGGGTCTACGTTGAAAGATGGGGTTCTAGGTTTAATCGAGTTTTTTTCTGGATATATTTCATGTTGAGGTTTTGGGATTTGTGGAATAGGTCGGCATACTTGGTTAGAGCAGTACAGTAAGAGAGAAAAAGACAGGACATTTTTTTTGTAGCACACGAAAAGGTAAAGCCGTAACAATTACCCACTAGTATGGCATCGAGAGGCCCCACCAGAGACTACTGCATGGTCCAGATCCACTCACCAAATGGCAATATAGCAGTCCCAGTACTTTGAGCCTGCTGATAGGACAGCCTCCTTAGTGGTTAATCCAAGGTTCGGGTCCCTGACTATCAGGCGGATAACGTCAGCCCAGACAAACGTTTACCTCCAGCACCCTTACTAGTGACATGGCCACAAGGACAGAGAGAGACAGAAAAATTTCCGACATCTCAGACTACTGGTCACCAAGTACTACCGACCTTTAAGCAGCTTTTTCTTCACCCTTTGTCAGAAAAATCACTCATTGAATGAGGACTGAATGACAAAATAGGAGAAGCGAGAGTTACTGGAGCTGCCGATAACACATCCACTGTATTATCTACTCTCCATTTAAAAAAAAAAAAAGAGTGGGGGGATGGGGACAAGTGACTTATCTATATCTAAGTAGTAAGTCCGGTGCTTAATTAACAATTCAGGACACTTTTGATGATAATGTCCCCCCATATTAATAGGTGGAAGTGTCGTTATCTATCGAGTTTAAATCATTAGAGTTTCATCTTATAAATTAATTAAAATCCAATAATTAACTATTATTAATTTGTAAAGTCAGCTTAATATTACTTTACATTCGAGTTTAGACAATTATTCAAGGTTTTACTTTAGGAGGTTCGTTTTCATAAGTAACTGTTTCTTTGCACTGTATTATAGTTAATTACCACAGATTATTTCTGTGCGATATATTTGCGAGTATTTTGGTTTAACTTTTTTTCAATCAACCTAGCCATAAAAATAAATACAATACACCAATCAACATGTTTTAAATATGGAATGTGACTAAATATGTAAATTCTCTTTTACGAAAAATACTGCTAAATAAAGAATATTGCATTTCGTCATGGCGAACAATATTCTATTAAATGAAGTCTCAGTAACTTGAGGTGACACCTGAAAAACAATAAATTGATTGACCAAAATGTATCAACGAACTATTCATGAAACGAACAAATGTAAGAACGCAGCATGATCTGTAGACGGGCGTTGTCTGAGAAAACTGAAGACCTCAATACATGCTTTTTCTTAATTCTGTGTAAGAAATTTTAGTTTCTCTTTTTGTAAGCAAAGTACTTGTTGAAATGTACCCGTGAATATACTTTATCATTAATAATGAACATTTCTTTTTACTTATAACATATTTCCGTATAAGACAGCTTCTCATCCAGTAAGAGTAGAGGGGAAAACTTCCTTTTTATGCTTTAATACATAATTAACTCTACAGAAAGGAAGCCATTTTTTACTATGGATAAGAAAAGACACATATTTGCATTATCGCTTGACTATGACGTTATACATATTCACTAATTATTCCATAAGCATTCGAACAGTTGTGATTACATCTAATAAGTATTGCTAGGACAACGGAATATTGTTTTCATAGATTTGGCTCTCAAGCGTGTAACCATTTATATTTTATATGCTTTTATATAGAGTGATGTGGTTCTCAGTTGTGTTGAAAAAATGTGTCTAATTGTGCCGGATAAATATACGAGAGTCAAAGCAATTATAATATACTGTTGTCATCATACTACTAAAAAGTTAACGTCTCATTAGATTTGAAAATTTTTAAACAATAAAACTAAATAAACTCGGTCGTAAACAATCTCGCTTTGTTCCTATATAAGTTATCGCATGCTCCAATCTCCTGGTGTAAAACTGAAACTAAATAAGATCATTAGCTCGCAGCTGATGGACAAGAATTGTTTAAATATATATAACAGTCTAAAAACTGTTAAATGTATTTCCCTCCTAAATATTCTGGGAGATACTACCAACACTACTTCATGAATAAATGCACCGCAAATAACACGCAAGTAATCAAAGCATCCCTAGAAAGGAAATAAAAATGCTCCGATAAATTGCGCCCCATTTCATTTTAACGTTGTCATTAATTCGAAATAGAAAAAGCGTACCGTATTTTTTTAAAATTATTACTAAGCATAGGTCTGTGAGGCAATATAAGAACTAGCAAAAGGAAAAAAAAAACAGTATATTAACTATCATCGCACAAAATTTCTGAAAATTATTTAAAGTGTAAAAACTGATAAATTAATATCCATAAAAAGTATATTCTTGGTCTATACGAAAACCCTTCATTAATTTTAATAGCTTACTTTAGAAAGGATATCATTTCATATCTCATGGAAAATATGGAGCCGAGAATCTCGCTTAATTTCTGCAAATATTTAAGTAGAGAATTAGTTTAAATATAGAGAAATTTGAATTGAAGTTACAGAATACATATCTGGAAATAAATAATAAATAGAGCGATTTTATTAAAGAAAAAGTCGGAAAAAGTGTGTTTGCATTTTTTTTTATTGTGGATCTATGAAAAGTTAAACTATAAAGTCACAATAAACGATAGTTTCACAAAAAAAAAAAAAAAATCGTTGTCTTACCCTCACAGCATAAACCATTTTAATTAACTGGAAATACGTTGATTACATTTACAAATACGTAATAATTTTATTAAATAATTTTTCAAATAAGAAAAGAATCCAGGTTGTTCTCGATAGTCGAACATCAAGCATGATATAAATGTTAGCGTACCCCAGGGACCGATCCTTGATCCTTGGTTATTCCTGATATTCATAAATAAAATCCCTGATAAAATGATTCCTGAAACGGGTATATTTGTTGTCTACCCGACTATCTAAAACAGACAGGAGAGAAAAATTAATGAAGGCATATCCAAGGCAATCGCGGAAACCCAAGAGGAAAACCTCTAGTCGGAGGTGGAATGTTATATTTAATGCTGTTAAGACTATACTTCTTTCTTTCAATAATTACAAAAAACTTTCTCAACCGCAAATAACCGTGGCAAAATATACATTACCTGAAAGTGTTTCAATCAAACTCCTTGGCTTAATATTCACATGGAAAATTTGTTCGAATAGATACATTTCCAAAGTTGATGCGAAATGAGGTGGTCTCTCTCTACCGTGCTAGAATATTACTTACGCATGAGAGTTTCCTTTGCCTCTATAAGGCCACCATTCAACCATATATGAAGTATTGTTGTCACATTTGGATTGGTGATTTTTTAGCTAGTCTCTCACTCTCAGACCAGGTTCAAAAGATAGTTACCTATGTAATAGGTCACGCACTGTCAGCTAGGTTTCAACAGCTGACCCATCGATTAAATGTTATATTCCTCTGTCTGTTTAACAAGTATTTTAATGGTTAGTGCTCCGGCAAACTAAACACTTGTACCACCTCGACATAAATACCGCTAACAAACAGGATAGGCAGAAAAATCCCACCTCTACACAGTAAAAACGCCAGGTGCCAGAACGCCTTCTACTCTACTAGTTTAAGATTCTCTTGCTTTGGAATTCCCTTCCGAGAGCCTGTTTCTGTTTCATTGACTGTACTGCAATGCAGAATTTCTCGTGTAATGTAAGCAACCATATTGCTGCTAAATCCCCTACATAGTATCCCTGCAAATTATCTCCCAGATAGAAGCCCCCGACATCAAAGTCGCTATCTGGCTTATTTGTGGTAAAAATGCAATAAAAAAAAATTCTTGTAATTATTTATATTATGATTTTTGTAGTTATTTTTAAATAGTGATAATTTTTAAATTATTGAACTGTTACAATTAGTACGCTCTCTGAAAGCAATAACAATGCACGATCTATAGTCGCTAAGATAATATGCACATATTAGCGTTATCATAGTGGCCACATTTAATCGGACATAAGTAAATGAATAATTTATTATTTTTTGTACTATCCCCCCGCCAAATATATTGCTACTTGGACATAACGGGAAAAATTTTGCATCATGTCAAATATGAAACTGGGGGAGTAGGGAGGCAAGGTGTCTCTTCACACTATTTTTTACTTTTTGTGATTAAAACAATCAAGTGAGCAAGAAACAGAGTGAATTCAAACGTCTAGTAGTCAGATTGAAAAACTTTTAAGGTAAACTAATCGTCGCGATATCTGAACATCAGCAATGAAGCGGAGGGTGGGGTTATTTGTCGGGCTAGTCGGGGATATGTACGCTTAAGTTGATACACATGATAAGAAGTGATCAGTTCAGTTCATTTTTATTGCAAAATTCTACCTTACAAAGTGAATGTTTTCACTAGTTCTAATATCCTCACTTTTGGAATCTACAATACGTAAAATATTTACTTAAATATATTCAGATTAAAATGTCTGTTCTTTTTATTGTAAACCACACGCCTCCTGGGGTTGCTCGACGGAGAAATATACATAAATTTGCAGATTTCTTACTATGGAGCCGATTCTCTATTGAGTCTATCTGCTAGGTTTGATACCAGAATCTTAAGCGCTCCAGCATTATGCGTTATTTATCCCTTCAACTTCGTTACCGACCGCGCTATCGATTAATAATATAGATGAAAATGTAAGCGAATTTATAATTTGTCGCCTGTGCAAAAGTAAAAGCATGGGGCATGTGTTATTCTACTGACAATGCTCACTGCGTTCGTATCAATTTTAACACCTTAGCAGCATATTTTCCGGCCCCAACATTAAATGATAGTGTTCTATTGCCCCACATACCCTATATATCAAATTTTAACTCTGTAGGCAAAATATACCGACATTTTACACTCGAACACACACACGGATCATGCCAATAATTTATAGAGAGAATGGTAGAGAAACATTCCCGTGCGCTAGAACCTTATCATTTTAAAACCTTCGCAATTAAGCAGAATACAGAAACCATATATAAATAGAATTACGCATACTAGTGAAAGGAAACCAAGAAATTAATAAAAAAAAGCATAAAATAATAAATACATATTTTTTTTACATAGGCATCACCACATTATCGAGGCTAAGAGGTCACTCAAGGATAAGGGTTAAAGAGTGTACAGTAGAAATTGGACAATATAGTAATCATTAGTAATGAAAATTTGGTAAATTTGATATCTGATATGGAACGGCTCATCAAGAACTTATTTACGTTAGACTTGAAGACAACCATATTGTAGTCAGCCGGAAAGCAGGAAAACGGAAGACAATTCCACAGGCGTGCAGTTCTAAGAAACAAGCTTTGTTCATGGAATCTACGTTTAGGTTTAGGCACAGATAAAGAGTGGGGGGAATTATTGATAGTGTTTACAACTAGACGAGTGTTTCTTGTGAAGGTTTGGCGAGGGGGGACCATAGATTGAAGCTCAATCGAACACTTTCCATGAAAATAACGATACATCATAGACAAACTCGCAACATCTCTTCTGTGAGATAGAGGTTGCAAGGAAGAGAAAAGGACATCTCCTACGAGGCTACGAAGTCTATATTGAACTCTATCAAGGCAGGACAAGTCTTTCTAGCAGCTCCTTCCCAGATGTGGCAACAGTATTCCATCCTTGGACGTACCTGGCTCTTATATAGATAGAGAATAGCATCAGCAGTGAGATATCTACCGGATCGATAGAAAGATCCCAGCATTTTTCCAGCGGCCTTGGCAACAGATTTCATGTACGTGTTCCATTTAAGATCAGGAGTAATGGTCAAGCCCAGAAGCTTGTCAAAACTTGAGGCCTCCTGAAGACGAGAGCCATTCATTTCAATTGATGCCAGATGGGGATCAGAATGTTGATGATGTAAAGAGAGAAGCTTGGTTTTAGATGCATTAAAAGTAACCAGCCACTCCTTACCCCATTGTTCTACGTGCTCAAGATCAGAGGAGAGAGAATTTGAGAGAACTTGGTCGTTTACTGTCTTAGATGTGCTACCATAAATGGTAGTGTCGTCAGCATAAATGTCTACAAATGATGTAAGCATGTGATTTGGAAGATCATTAATGTAGATCAGGAAAAGAGTTGCGCCCAGGATGGACCCCTGAGGGACACCAGCATTAATACTGTGAGCTTCTGATTTTTGCCCCTCAACTACTACTCTTATGAACCTATCAGAAAGAAATGATTTAATAATTGAGAAGACATTTCCAGCAATACCATAGCTAGAGATCTTATGAAGTAAACCTTTATGCCATACCCTATCAAAGGCCTTAGATATGTCAAGAGCAATTGCCCTAGAAAGGTTGCCTCCGTCTAGAGATTTGCTAATCATATGAGATATAACTGTAAGCACATCTGCTGTAGATCTAGCAGAACGGAAACCATATTGAGTGTCACTAAGAAGGCTATTTTTTGTTGAGATGGTTGATTATTTGTGTATTTAACACAGATTCCAGCAACTTACTCATGACGCACAGGAGACTTATTGGCCTGTACTGAGAGGGGGATGAGCGATCACCTGAATTCTTTAATACAGGGCATACTGATGAAATTTTCCAGTGAGATGGGAAACTATTCTCCTGAAGACAACGTTTTAAGAATTTTGTAAGTAGGGGCGCTAGTTCAGGTTGAAGTTTTTTGAGTACTATAATTGGAATACCGCCAGGGCCAGTTGCTTTACTGGAATCAAGTTTTTTGATTAGCTTGGCAACATCACGCACAGATATACATATATCACATAGCGTGTTTCCTGATACAGGAGGAAATATTGGGGGTTGGCGGCCTTGATCGCAAAGGGTAGAATTAACTGCAAAGTTCTTTACAAAGATTTTGGCTTTGTCTGATGCTGACGAGATTACCCCAGGCCCATTGATAATAGTTGGGATGGAGCACACGCTTCTGTTCAGGATTCTGTTTGTTATTTGCCAAAACTGGTGGGAACCAGACCGCTGTTCAGATACTTTGGACTTTACAGATTGAGCATACAACTCTCTTGCATTCTTTATTACTTTCTTACAATGGTTGCTGGCAGTCCTGAAAGCGGCTTTAGTTTCCATACATCTATTACGTTGGAAACAGTGGAAAAAAGTGATTTCTGTGCGCAATGGAGAGAACCATGGCTGGCTGTTAGGTGTTTGCATTAATTAATTAATGCAGTCTCGGTTTTTAGGGAAATATGCGGATAAGTATATGTTCATGTACTTACTCGCGTATGCATGACTTAGTATATAAGAAGTTCGTTTGTATAATTTTAGATAAAAAAAGTAATATTTTGATAACAATATTAATACTTTTTAGATATAGTGATAACGTAAAATATTTTTTGGAATTATAAATTAAAAATACGAATATCAAATGTCAAACAAACAAGTGGTTGTTGAGCAAATGAACTCTTCCCGTTCTCTCGTCGAAAAATTAATACTTTTGTTACCAGAATGGAACAGCCTAGCATTTGGAAAAAATAAATCGGTCTTCATTACGAATGTAGTTGTAAGAATTGTTCTATGTAATTGAAAGGCCAAACGTAGCTTAGTCTACAGGGTGGAACGTAAAACGTCACTGTACAATACATGTTCTATACCGATCCATGTTATAACAACAAGGCCATTGCCAGCTTCATCGAAATGAAGATCTGGACGGTTCAGCGCGTGAAGGCAAAGCTCAACGAAGTTTTCGGTCACGGTAATGGTCTTTGGCGTGGTTTCCAGTGGAGGCGCAATCATGTTACCTAACGTCTTCGTAGTGGGCTTGAAACTCAACAAAAAAGTGTACCTGGATGTGCTGAAGAGTGTGGTGATCCCCTGGTGCAGTCAGGTTGCTGCTGACAGATCCTGTGTGTAACAGCAGGATTCAGTGCCTCCCTAAAAATCCATAGAACCCAGGTTTGGCTTCAGAAGAACGCTAAGCCTATTTACCCTTCTCTTACTGCCCCCTCCCTTCTCCAGACCTTAAACCGCTAGACTACTTCGTTTGGCTATACGTCGAGAAAATCTCCAACCTGATGTCCCACAACACCAAAGCTAGCCTGGTTGCCGCTATCTGCTGAGCATTTGCGAGATCCTGCAGACGCTTGTGGAAATTGCATGCTACCAGTTTCGAACCTATATCGAAACGGTAATTGGGGCTAAAAGCGGCTACATTTTATAGATGTCAGCTCCAAATTAATTAAACTGAATTGTTTTTTTTTTTCGATATAAATTTAAAAATACATCCGTAATGTTGGGCAATAAATTTATCGTTCCACCATTTATTCATTGCATCAAGGAATGATTTCTTTTAACGAAAATATTATGGTTCTAAAAATATTCATACCAAATGAAGCAAAACGAAATAACCATTTTTAAGTAAGAATAATACAAGTTACTGTTATCAAGAATTGGTATTTTTACGCGAACTGGCTAAGAGAATATATTTGGAATAAATAGTCCAAAAGCTTCTCCTTCGCCCAAAATTAACAGATGTGTATTTAAGATAAATATGTAGAGCAGATAATAGGCAATTACAAAATCGATTAAATAATATAAACAGTGCTATTGGATTACAGTTAGTCAATTAGGGATATTTCTGGTAGACTTGCAAGGCAATACTTTTAGCGCCGTTAATTAATGACAATCTTCAGAGGTGCTGTTCGGTCGATAAACATATCGACACTAAAATTTAACAGCATGAATGTCTATTTCTAGATAACACGTATCAATGGTCTGGTTTACCACTTATTTAGATTTACGTACGTAACTAGTAACCTTCAGCCAGCAACGATTTTTACCTTATTCTACAGATATTAACGCACTTAAACTATACTACGGACATTAATGCATTAAAATTATAAATTAAACGATTGAACAATCATCAACATTGCTGCCTAATACAATACATCTGATACATAATGTGAACAATTTTATAAGTTACTACGCGCAATTCTACTCTTTAAAACTCTTTATCTCAATTAATACACTCGGGATTCTTCACGTGCACATGTTCATTTCAAGAGTGTCGCCTGCGAATACTATGGACCGAAATCTCGCCTATCTGCTATAAAATCCCAACCGCCATACCCCTCGTTTGTGAGAACCAACTTGATGAAATCGATATATTATCTGATTTAAATAAATAGTAGAAAAATATAAACCACTGGGGATAAAGAAAAAGAAAAAATAATTTAAAAATCTTTAATGATATCTTGAAACTATCAAGTGAGTTCAAAACAGTACGTTTGTTTATTTTTTTTTAATTTATTAATGGTGCTTTTTTATTTTTTTGCCAACTTCCTTAATATTTGTATGGTCATGCGTCCAAACGGTTAATAGTGAAAGGCTCTTTACAACAACTCAGCATGCAACTAAAACCCCTGATACGTGGACACGAGTATTTTACTTACAAAATAAAATACAACAAACATCCTTACATTTCTGATGTTAGATACTTTAGAATCCAAAGTTCCTGGGACATTTTTAATTATAAAACGAAGAAATATAAAAAAAATATATTTTTAAAAAATCTAATGATCTATTTTTCGTTTAATAACATCTTTGCACTTTCAAGTACTTTAAAAAAAGTGTGTCTGTTTATTTTCTAAAATGTTAAATTGCTAGATGGTGCTTCTTAGAAATTTCGCAAAGAGTATGTTGATTGGTATTGATTATTTAACGATAATAAAGTCAGGTATGAATTGTTTACTCCTACGAGCCCAACAAATGGAATTTTCCCTTCAAATGATCGTTTATATTTTTAGACGCACACATAAACACACACACATACATATATATATATATACTTTTTTCTTCTAAACACATGTACATCCACGTGTTCGCCGTATTAACAACTTAATAAGCGAATCTTAATCTATTAGGTTTCCGATCTTCATAATCCCTTCTCTAGAATGTTCGAGGTCCAATAAATGCAGCTATTAAAATGAGTCGTAGATACGGTGATAAAGGTAAAACACGTGCTCGTATATAATAATTATATATATTTATATATATATATATATATATATATATATATTAAATTGTGATTCAATAAATTTCAAAAAACCATTAGTGAAATGAAGTGGTTGTGTTTTTTTATCAAAGATGTTTTATTACTCTACGCAAGACACAGAGTACTTTAGAAAATTAATCTCCTTAACCTATAGGGTTTCGATGTCTACAATCTCATCAGAGGAGAGAAAATATTAGCAAATATGCATAAAGGTATGTACCCTATTTGCTAAAGTCAGTGAGAGATGAAAAGTCAAATTCAAAATAATTAATTAATAGGAATTCCTGTAGCAAGAGGATGTGAAGAATAGGATATGAAAATTGATGATCTCGATTTCGTGGTAAAATCCATGGTGGACGTTCTTTACAGCAGTTCGGTAATAAGATCCAAGCTGTATATTTGGTAATGCGCATAACTGAGTAAATATCCGAATCGGACAAGTTCTTTTATAAATTTGTTTGTGGGTCCAGAGAAAATAATTCAAAGTCTGGCGGAAGCCTTATAGTTAGAAATCTATATTATTATTAGTGCAATAAAGCGATGGACAGTGGAAATTCCTTGATAACGAATAAAATGTAATAACGTTTGGGAAAATACTAACCTTAAAGCAATCAATTGATTATATAATTTATATTTTTCGTGACATATATTTAGTGAAATATTGGTGTTTTAGTAATCTGCAATTGACGCAGTATATATATATATATATATATATATATATATATATATATATATATATATATATATATATATATATATATAGTGGAAATGGTAATTAATAAAAACTGAAGAAATTGCTCATTACTGTTGGAGAGCAAGTATGCGTTTTATTTTTTATTACCGTACCTCCTGCTAAGTTATATTATT
This sequence comes from Euprymna scolopes, assembly GCF_053919585.1. Lineage (NCBI taxonomy): Eukaryota > Metazoa > Mollusca > Cephalopoda > Sepiida > Sepiolidae > Euprymna > Euprymna scolopes. The sequence goes on along the minus strand of NC_136499.1, from coordinate 92,880,262 downwards.
GTTTCAGCTACCTGGTCGTTTTTTTTGGCCTCTGTAGCTTCCTCAGACTCTTACAGAAATGTTCGCTATATTGGGATGAAAGGGTGAAAGAGTCTTTCACTCTTTACTCCCAAAACAGCGAACATTTCTGTAAAACTCTGAGGAAGCTACAGACGGCCAAAAAACGACCGAGTAGCTGAAACACTAATGTACCCTAACAGAAAGATACGGTAATAAAAAATAAAACGTATATATATATATATATATATATATATATATATATATATATATGCATACATACATATAAATATATGTATACATATATATATATGTATATATATATATATATATATATATATATATATATATGGGTGGGTGTGTTTAAGCAAGAATTATATAATCGTATAATGTTATTTTCAGTTTTGTTTTGCAAAGTAATATTAAAATATCATTGCTTAAGCATCCGCTCATCTAATAATAGTAATGTTTTGTATTTTCATGAATCTGTATATTTATTATACTATTACACACAGTATGTAAAAGTATTTTGTTTATTATGGAGAAACAATAGAATGTGTTTATGTCTAGAACGAACAAAGGTATTGAACAATGTCATGAACAAAAGAAAATAATAAACCACATCTGGTGGAAAAGAAAATATAAATAAGCTGCAAGAGAAAATGGGATAAATCATGTCTGCTATCATTTTTGAAAACAATCATTTTTAGCCCACAGTCTTGTTTTCAGTCGTATAATTAACCACGTGGAAAACTATACACACACACACACACACACGCACACATATATATATATATATATATATATGTATATGTATAAACAATAAAAAATACTAATCGCAATACCTCTAACACATCCAGTCGTATCAGGAGAAAGACAATTATTTGGTTTTATCCTCCATTTAGCGTAAATGTCAAAACTATGTACCTAAGCAATTCTTCAACATTGTACAAAACTCATTCAAATACCCACACAGATATAGTTCTATTTTTAATAAAAATTCAATCAGGATTTCTTATTCAACAATGCCTAAATAAGCACAAAGAATCTTAACATCTAATAACAAAAAAATTAAATCAGCCCCAAAAATCCCTTTCCCAATTAAACACAAAACTAACTGTAATTGTAATAACATACATCTTTGCACACTCAATAATGATTGCATCAATAAAGATGTTATATATTCTTGCACTATTACTGAGCTCCCACGCAATCCTCCCATAACAGACACTAATATTTCGTCTTCAAGTTATTTTCTTCCCATCCTCAATCTGATATAGTTACTAATCCAATACACCACTCGAGTAGTCCCTCCATCAACAATCATACAACTAGTAATAATGATGATAATAATAATAATATTAATGAGAATAATAATATTCTTCTAACAGCCATCCTGACACTAACAATACTCATAATCCCCTCCGAAATAGTCCTCATACAGACATTGTACCACCTTTTGTTGAACACTATGAACAAAATCCAAACAATTTAACTCATACAAATAAGCAAATTAATATTAATACCAGATTCGAGCTTTTAATAAAGTACGTACATATATCGGCTCTAGTTCAACATTAATTTAGAAAAGAATATCAAACCACATTTCTTCTTTTAACAACCATAATTCTAATAATAACCAAGGAACTTCTCTGACCACTTTAATTAAACAACTTTACTCTAACAATACCCCCTTCTCAATCAAATGGACTATCATAAAAAAAGTTAAGTCTTATACTCCAGGCTCTAAGTCATGTCTCCTTGGCAAAACCGAAGCTATAACTATAATTACTTCCCATCAAAGTAACAATATAATACATTCTAAAAATGAACGTATCTCTTTCTGTGAACATAAGTCCCAATTTAATTATGGCAATTTTGAAATTACATAGTTATTACTTTTACCTTTTATATAGATATATTTTATTTTTTCTTTGACTTGATCGGTTTTTTACATACTTCTTAATACTTTATAATTTAATAATCCTTTATTTATTTATTACTCCTTCTTTGCATAGCCGTTTTTTATCTGCATTTTCTGCTTTATTCTTTAAACCTTCCTATCTATCCAATATATCAAAAGTATACTTTCATATCTTGTATGCATATTTACTTATATTTTACTATATGCATTTACTTACTTTTTTTCTTGCTTTTTCCTGAATTTGCAGATTCCAGCCATCCTCTCCCCTTAAATAATTTCAGTTTTTTTATTTTATATTTTTATGTTATTTTTTATTTATTTATTGTTTATTTATTATTTATTTTCTACTTATTTATGTATTGATTTATTTTCCATTAAGTGTCTTCTAACTACTCTTGCTGACATTTTTTAAGTGATGACTTGTACATTTCAGTTGACCTATATTATTTTGTCCTATATATTTTTCGTTCCTTTAACATTTCCTGTCTGGGTAATTTTGATATCTGTTTCTCTATTTTATATTTCATTCTATCACTATTCAATTGTTTCCTCCTCTTTTTCTTCCCTGATCTTTCTTGTTTATATTTATGCCTCGGCAGTAGATTTAAAAGCGTATCTTATTTTTCTTTTATTAATAATATGGGATTTTTTTTTCTTTTTTCCCTTGCACACATTTTTGTGAATTATGGATTATTTTGGACCATCTTCCAATTACGGGATTTTACTTGTGAAAATGGAAATTCAATTAACTTTCCTGAAGTGATATATTTAGATTTTACCGTCACGGGATCATTTATCTTCCACCAGACTATCCATTCACGTGTAATCACGTTTATCTTCACCATATTCCCTCCGCTTCACTTTTTTTGTTATCAAGTAAGATCTTTGACTTATTTGTTGTTTCATCCAATACTTTTGCATGCAAAATCCAATCCCGCATTTTGCTATTTCCTACCCTCTGATGAGAAGGAAAGTATTTCTTCGAACCTCCGCGGATTAAGGACTATCTACTTATCTAGTGTTTCCTTTTCAGATTAAATATATTTTAACTCATTTCAAAGTGGTTTTTAACATTTTTATTAACAATTTGCTCGTATATTTATATATATATATACATATATATATAAATATACACACATACATAAACATATACATATGCACATATATATGCATATACATACAGACATATATATATATATATATATATGTATATATAGTAAGTTATTAAATATATATGGCGATTATACTATACTGAATGTTCCGCGTTTCATCCACTCTAGGATTCTTAAGGCTTATGCGAGAATTTTTTAGTTGTCTCACGTTTTTATATACGCATCTTCTATTTGTTTTTTTGTTAGCCAATCAGCTTTCTAGTATCCGCCGCCTCCTTCCTAATCAGCCAATGAATAGACACTTACAGGACAAATGCTCATTTAACCTCCGTCCGACCCGTTCCTTTGTGTTTGCTATTTAGTGTAGATATCTAGTGTCTTGACATGTTTTAAATCTAGGTTATTTTTTTTTAATTTAACTCATATGTATGTATATATATGTGTGTGTGTGTGTTTTAGTTTATGTATATGCATGTTTATTTATTTATTGTATTTTTTATTTTCTATTGTCATTGTTAGTTTTAAAATTATTTTTAAGCATAGTTTACCAAGCAACCATATGTGCGAAAGAAAACCCGAATAACAAGAAATATTACGTAAGTATGACTTCTTTAGATTTCAAAACTCGATAATATGACCACAAAAGTTCATTCAATAATAAAAAAACGCTGTATGAAAACAACGCTAGAAAACAAATACTGGGAACTCAAGGAAAGCAGACGTTCGTCGGTAGTCGAATGGAAAATAGTAAGACAGGCAAACACATGTAGAGACCTAGACAATGCATATAGATTATGTCTTCACGAAAAATGTGCTATCCTATACTTTAAAAAACCTCAATATCTATTAGAATGTAGGAGAGAAATAGCGAATAACTGTGTTCACAGGATAAACTTTACTCGAGGATAGAGATACAAAATATCTTTTAAACTCGCAATAAGAATAGGAAATAAACAAATAAAATAAATAAATATACATGCATATACATAAACTAACACACACACACACACATATATATATATATCTGTGTGTATATATATGTATGTATATATAGGTCAATGCACTAGATATCTACGCTAAATAGCAAACACAAAGGAACGGGTAAGCCATTTCTCAAATGGCCCTTTGTCCTGTAGGTGCATGCTTATTGGCTGATTAGGAAGGGTACGGTTGATACTAGAAAGCTTATTGGCCAACAAAAAAATGGAAGATTCGTATATAAAAACGTGAGACAACCACAAAATAATCGCATAAGCGGGAAGAATCCTACAATGGATGAAACGCAGAATATTCAGTGTATCATATATATATATATATATATATATATATATATATATATATATATATAGTCTAATGGTGTGTTATACTTAACTTTAGGAACCCACTGAAACATGTATGCACATATGGTACCTATAAGGTTTGTATAATAAACGTACTATATACCAGATATGTCCTGATTTGACCAGTTTTTAATAAGTATGTGAGTTTCAGTGGATTTACATTTATTAAATTAATCTCGAGGCAACCATTATATAAATACATTTATGCATATATATATATATATATATATATATATATATATATATATATATATATATACATTTCATTCAAAAACTATCTGTCATTGGATTCCTGGGCATTTATTATGAAATGGTGTATTTATCGTTTTGTCAAGTTTACTATAAACATTTCCAGTTAGTTAGAATTACACGGTAAATGTGGATAGATTTCTGATCAGGAATACAGGTCGTTTTTCTAAGGAGCGTCCAATCGTATCCATCCGCAATCCTCTTATTACTAATTAGAACAATTCAAATAGAAGTTTCTATTCAAACATAATTAAATACTAAAATTTAGAGATTTTTAAAATATTTTTGATTTTAATGTTATATTCCCAGTTGTTTTCTTTCGTTTATTTTAAATGTCCAGAGAGAAAGGTCAGAGAGAAAAAAAGGGGTAGAAAGAGAGGGGAATAACATCGTCAGTAATAGACGATGTTAAAAATAAGGGCAACCTACAAAAGATATACAATGCAATTGTGTGTATGTGATAAAATGTTACTCTCACACGTGAATCAATCCTTAAATCAATCAATATTTTTTAATATATTTTCTTGATAATTCACTATACAAAGTTGTTTACTGTCATTTCTATTGTTTATTGTGATTATATAAATATTGAGAGAGATACTGGACAGAATTAAAGTGACAAACAGAGACGATATGTAAGCGATATTATGAAACGGAAGATAGCATAATTAAAAGATAACCCAAACATATTGAGTAAGTAATCGATAGTAATGTAATACGAGAAATGTCAAAGGAAAACTACATTCTGGAGTATTTTACATGCGATTCTACTGGATATTAACTTTCGTTTATTATCTTTTTGGGGTAAACTTATTTCCCAATTGTTTATCCTCAAAAAATAAAGTCATTTTACAAATTAACTTTCTTTTTTTTTTCTTTATCTTACTCGTATCTTATTTTTCCATACATTTTATTCATATTGTATAGCATACTATATTTTCTCTCAATGGGTGTTTCAGGTTTTGTGGAGTTCTATGAGAGTTTTGCAATTTAAAGTTGATGAAAATTATTAAAATAGAAATTTTTCTTCAGATATAACTCAATCTTTAAAGCTAAGAAACATTTTATCATGTATTTTGTTTGGTTAGGTATGCAGAAATATATTATTCAATGAAAAAATGTTGATATAATTATGTTTACAACTGTGTTGATAAACGCGCAGATAAAACAGACGTGTGTTACGAATGGACCGGTTCTTGTATTCGTGTCTTCGCGTGCAGATAATTGCAGGTAAAAATGACAAGCGAAAATAATGAAACAAATAAATGACTCTCGAATATTGACAAAAACTCATCAGTAGCAATTATTGTTGTATGATGTCTAAACGTTCTTCGCCGTTCAACGGAACCGTCCCACTTTAACAATGACTCTCTCCCCTGTTATTAGCAAAGAGGCGAGGAGTACGTTGCTGCCCCTACCCCTATAATTAGCAATTACACCGTTTTTTTTCGCTACGTTTACCAAGAAGTGTTCGACTCATTATCATACAAAGTTCAAGTTGCCTTTGCTCTTAAAATGAAAAATGGTAAAGCGGCTACACACGTTTTTCTTTTCAATTGAAATATTAATACTAAATTTAGTGTTTTACAGGACTATTTTTAATCGATTTTATATTTTTTACCTAAACCATTATTTCAATATGAGATATTATGAGTTGCTTTTTAATCCGCATAATGTTCAATTTATTTTTCAATTGACTTTAAAAGTATCCCCGACTGGAAAGAAATACAATTTTAATATGAACGGGTTTTGTTTCTGAATATAACTATATTGAATTAGAACAAATCGTTACATTTAAGTAAATAAATGTAAACATTAAAAATATCTTAAAATACAGATATTCTTTTAACATATCACCCGGAAATTCCTTAAAATAAAATAAAAAATATGAGTTCATCAGCACTAAACGAAATAAGTTCACATAAATAATATTAATTATGAATATAACAGTAAATAATATCAAATAAATTAATGAAATAGAATAAATAAATAATTAATAAACAAGTGACGTGAAAAAAGATAACAACGTGCAAGCAGCGTTTTCAGTAAATAAAAAAAAACAGATATACATCAAAGCTGAATAGAATCGAATATTTTTCAACATTGAACAAACTTCCATTATATATAATTTGAAACCGAGAGAACCGATATTATCGGATCTTCCGTAAAATTTATATATATATATATATATGCCACTAGTTCACAAATGCTCACTCCTATATATATATACATATATATATATATATATATATATATATATATATATATATATATATATATTTACCATTGGTGAAAAAAACGGACTAGAGTGCAACATGGGTAGCCAGGGCAGTATATAGGAAATTTATTACTGTGAGTCCAGAATGAGTTTACATATTGTTTCAGCTAGAGGAAGATCCTCAAAAAGAGGAAATATCCAACTAGCATCGTCAGAATTCATAGATGGACTAAGTTATAATATCAAATAGGAATGGAAAAATCGTAGATGAAGGGGAGTTAGAAAAATAGGTCAGTAGAGCAAGATCTGTTTTTAATATTACAACCTCAAGTGTATTAACTTAATTCATTACAAATTATTACACAGGATAAAAATTTCCTCCATATCGTCAGAAGATTCATGTTAAAATAAAAATATAAAAGAAATATATTTTTGTCTTATTATATAGGATATTAAAAATGAAGATAATATAAGAAAAGAAGAGAAAAACAGAAAGGAAAAGGGAGAAGATGGGGGAAAATTGGGGAGAAAGGAATAAAAAGAAATTAAATTAAGATTTATAAAATTATAAAGATAAGACAAGGCAAGAGAGAGATAGAGAGAGAGAGAGAGAGGGGGGGGGGAAGAACTAACAAAGATTTGAAGGATAAATGAGTGCGTCAAAAAAGTAGGTTGGATTCTGAATTATGATATGCACAATTCGTAAAGCCTAAACGTAGTTGAAAAGTACAATCACCTATGACAACGGTGGTGGGAGTAAACAGAAAAGGCTACGATAGGTCCAGTTCATATGGTGAATAGTTGCGCCCAATATGGCTTATATAAAAAATCTTTGGGTAGGAAATCAGTTACAGATTCTGTTAGGTAGATTTTAGAATTGAAGCCGAGTTTAGGGAAGGAATGGAGATAGATAAAATTTTATAAAATAAGAATAAATGGGTTCTTTGGAACTGATATAGTAGGCGCTATAAAACGGTGTTGAATTAAAGAGGTGTGAAAATGATTTAGGGATGTTTGATTACAGGAAAGTATTAAAATAGATTAGAGGATGAATTTTGAAAAATATGGAATTTCTAGGAATGTGGGATGTTGTATTGGTTTCTGGCATTTAAAGTTTTAAAGCAATAGGTTAATAATTTTATTTTGTACGTGTTTGGAGTTATTAATTTAGAATATTACGCATAACTATGTTTGGAATTATTAGTAGAGAATATTACGCATAGATATGGGAGAATATGAAATTACATTTTTTGGAATTTGTCAGTTGATAAAATGTGCACCAATGTAAGGTATTTGGAGGATGAGATCATTTCGAAAGTGTAATATTGATAATTAAAACTTAAAAATTGACGTAATCTGCTTGGAAAGTATGAAGTAAAATATTGTTAAATGTAATAGTTATGAGTGTCTATATGTAGTTTAATAGTGTTAAGAGTGTGCATTCATTGGGTTGAGGGGGTTAGATCATATGAACTTCGGTAGGGTGTGAAGTTGCTAAGAAGGTGGAATTTGTAATGTCTACAAATAATTGGCGTTTTATTTCTAATGCATATTAATATGGCTCTTTGTTTAAAGTTTCAAATTTTAAAAAAATCATGCAGACAAACGAAGCAGGAATAATATAAATATGTACAGGTATTATCATTTTTGAGTATTTCCCATTTAATAGTATGGTGTGAAGTTATATATATATATATATACATATATATATATATACACACACACACACACACATATATATATATATATATCAAGAGGCATATGTAGTAAAATTTTCTGATTATTATTTTTCTCGTTTATTTCATTTCTCTATCTAGTACATTTGTATCTTTTAGTTTACTGATAGGTTCTAACTGTAAAGTCATATACATCTTTATCTGTTAGATTCTTCAAATTACTGTTCTCATTTTGAATGTCATTTTTTTATGTTTTACATTAGTGTCACGTTTATATTCTACATTCCAATTCTTCAGGTTTATCTTGCCGAACACGACATTGTTCCTGTCAAACTCGGGAATCCGGCCGGAATATGCTTTACGATGGCAGCATGCTCTCGTTCAGTCAGCCCCGACTAGATAGAGGTCCTAAGTAATTGGCAATTCTATTCATCGGTCGCTCACACTGAGAATTGAGACTTCATCCCTTAGAAAAATATCACTAGCAAAGGCCTGTGGCGCAGTGGCTGGAATATTTGCAAAAATCAATTGTATGACTAATATTGTAGATATTTCCTTTCGTTTGGTTATATTGCCCTTTTAGTTATATACACAAATACTTGTTTTATGCGCAATCCTTTTTAACCACTATTGCATCTCTTGAAAATCCTTTTGATAGGTATGAAAATACATTTATATATTTCTTCTCCGGAGTTTCCTTGGGTTATTTACAAATTTTGAAAAATACTTTCGGAAATATTCTACATGCGGTATTATCGCATATTAACTTTCGTTTCACTTTTTAAAGTAAACCTATTTTCCATTGGTTTATCCTTCAAGGATTTAAGTTATTTCATTAATTTCTTATTTTGTATTTTCTTTTTTATTCTTCCCTTGTTCTTTTATCATACACAGGCTGCCCTACTTTATTTATTTATTTTCTCTCAATGAATTTTGGAAAATAATTGCTTAATTTTTTTTTATAAAGTCATATCATTTTTAATTTAATATATAATATTTTATATTGTTCTTTTCTTGCTAGTATTTTTTGTCTCCATCATATTATAGTCTCTATTTTGACCTTTCTAATCTGAATGGTCATAATATCGGTGTTGTTGTTGTATTTTTGTCTTATATTTGTATATTGCCATGTTCTCTCATTCTGACGAAAAGCGTTTAGCTTCGAAATGCCAAGACCTAAAGATATTTCTTCCTCATCCCCGTCTCCTGCAACCCTATGGTCTTTATAATTTGATAAAGTGTTTTATGTAACTTTATGTTTACCCTTATAACATGCTGTGATTTTTTTATCCTATTAATTGGGTAGATATTTTCCTTATAGGTTTGCTTTATCATTTAAAACATTATAACTTAATTTTATAGCTCTATGCACGCAATACACGTAATATATATATATATATATATATATATATATGTATATATATATATATATATATATATATATATATATATATATATATACCTGTTTCGGTGGAGTATAATTTCAACAAACGAAAAAAGAAATTACTCGGTTTATGTCATCTGTCAAATACTATAAAATCTGAATTTAAAAAATCCACCAAAATTTATTTGAACTCTTGGTATATTTGTTAATTAATGTCGTATGACTACAGATGGATTTGATACGACTTCAATTTTCAGATGGAAATTGTGTTCATATTATGCCAATAAACATCCCTTGAAAAAAAATGGTGTTTAGTGAAAGCATATTATGCTTTTATAATAATCGTACATTTCTTGATTTTAGGAAATTTTTATATTTCTTCTTTTCTTTTACTTGAATAAAAATTACTTTAACTAAATGTAGCATACATTAATCAATATTTCACATTGATATTGAACGTCTTTTTTTTTTCTATTTATTAATTGTTTACACGGATTTTAAGATACTAAGTCATTGATATGCAAGCGACTACATAAAATTAAACTAAGTTCAATACTTTTGAAAAACGAGCGTTGATAAATCATTATTCATTATTGCGTTTGTTTCACTATCTATGCTGAATTCGATGTAGGTATACATTCCGGACACTTGCGCAGAATTTACAATAAAAGCGTTCTAGCAGACAAGATATTCACACATACACATGTGTGCGTGTGTGTGTGCAAATTCCCTTGAACAGCAAGAAGAATTCCTGTTTGTCTTGCCATTTGTATGTTCCTGCCCAATGTGCAAACGTTCTGTTCAGTATAGAAAGAAATCTAATATAGCTGCGAACGTTTTTAATACCTAGTTGTAGTTTTGAGGCAATTATTTTAATATTAACTAAAGAATAATAAAATATATCGTATCTAAACACATTCCCCTCTAAAGAAATAAAAAAAACCCTCTAAACTACGTTCGTCATTTATTACAAAAAATCCCAAACGCCAAGTTACTAATACCTAATCACCCGACACTCGGCTACAGTTAGCTGAAAACTGGTAACGCCGTGTGTTTTCAAATGCCTTATAGGGGAGTGTGTTTTCAATGCAATTAATATATAGGAATTACCAGGACTAGTATTTTCCGCTGGCTTACATGCACCCTGGCTTTCCAGAAAAAAAGTTCTATTAACCAACATTCGATCCAATAATGTCGGATGAAGGTAATAAAATAATTTCCTTCAAAGTAATAATACTATATTTTGCTAAACATGCTTTTTCGGCCTTGGAAATCATGGCAAGAAAATATAGACAAGTTCACAAGTCTAAAAAAAGAGAAACCTGAGTAGCAAGACCGAGTATGAAGGGATGCGATCATTGTTCTACTGAACCAATTAAATAAGTATGTATTAAACGTATATAGTCAGCAAACTTTTGATCAGAAAAATATCATTTTCCGTTTTATCATTTAAAATAGATAATTTGTGTTTCTAGCTTTGGTTATAAAACTGGGAACCTTATCTTGTTTGCGCAGGTGCATTTTTTCTGTAGTTGCCAGTTATAGTCGTAAAACAATAATTAGGAATCTTCATTTTTACTATGAAAATGATCGGGATAATCTTTAGAAAACAGCGTTTAGAATTGGAAAGATAACATTATCGCAAAACAATTATATGCAGTATTTGTGGAAATATTTTACGCCATAAGGAATTACGGATGCATCTGGATGATACTGGCACATTTACTGGCACATCAACACTAAAAGCACGTGCCTTTTTAATAAGCGAAGTTTATAAATGTAGCTTGATTTGAAATCCCTTTCCTATACGTGATGAAGAATATTTAATCGACTGAAAAACTTTGAAATTGTAGAACATTTTATGTGGTATGTACGAGTTGACTGAAAAAAAGTTTCTAGACTTTTTTGTACAGGCATTTAGTATTATCAGATACTGTTAAAAATCAGTATGTTATTGATATACATCTCATGAGATGACTGAAATTTGTTTATGATTTCAGTTTCAAACGAACAGCTACAGCAGGGATATATATATATATATATATATATATATATATATATATATATATATATATATGAATCTTATTGGTTCGAAATACATCGTATGTAAGTTAATCTATATAAATATAAAACTCAAATGACCTTGTAAAGAGTGATGTAACCCACTTTCCGGTGTACGACATCCGGTTACGCATACGCGCATAAACATTAACCCATAACAACGTAAACAAATAAACATAAATCGCTTCTTTTGCAGATTTTGATCTGCGCACTGAAATATTAACGTTATTATTTCGAAATTATTATTTAACATTGGAAGGGTGCTGGTATTTTGCAACTATATAACTTTATTACAACTATATTGTCGCTATTTTCTTACAACTAAACAACTTTAATCTGTTGAGAAACATAAGAACAATTGTAGTAAAGCCAAGACTACTACTACTACTACTACTACTACTACTCTCTATCTCTCCCTTTTCCTTCCTTCCTTCTTTTTTATTTTTGTTTACATTTCTATATAGTATAGTGGGGTGTCATAAAGGATATTGTATCATAAAGGGAATAGTGTCAAGAAGGAGATTCGTGTACGTGATCGTCTAGTTTCTAATCTTATTGTTCATGTCTTCGTGGGTGGGTGTTTGTGTACATGCATTTCTTAACATACCTTTATTCATGTGTCGTCGGTTGTTCCTCTGGTGTTCATCGTCTCTTGGAGGGGAGCTGGCCTGTTGGATGAAGAATTCCTTCCAAGATGATAATTAAGGTTTTATGTTTTTATTCACCTTCCAGAGGTCGACACAGAATGGAGGTGAACCTTTCTTGCTTGATGGTACACGTCAGCGTCCTCCCCAGCCCAGGGGGGGCAGCTGAAAAGCCGTCTGTCTTCTTCAACACCCGAAACCAAACTGCCAAGAAAAAATCAGCTAACCTCACCACATGACACCACGTCATCTGACCCTTCTTCTGCAAACGTGTCCACTGTCCACGTTATTCACCTCTCTCTCTTTTCCTCCCTCTCCCTCTCTCTTTCTCTATTCTCTAATAGAGACAGAGAGAGAAAATAGAAAGCGTAAGAAAGCGAGAGAGGGGGGGAGATGCTCTTTAACATAGATACAAAATGGTTGTGTGAGAACGGTTAATTTGTTGACAAATTTACTAATCTGTTTCAATATTAGTTTTATTTTATTTCATTTATTTATGTTTTATTTTTTTTCTTCAGGTTTTATTATTTTTTTCTGAGATTTTACGTTTTTATAGCTTGGTTGAAGGATTCCAATATGGGGTTTTCATTCTTATATTTCTCATCGGGACGGTCATGTGCGTTTTTGCTGCTAAATATCTTCCGTCGGCGTTCGTTTCGTAGGAAAATCATGTTTAATTTTTGAATTTTGAGCGATTATTCGGAAAAATAGGTAACTTTACACGAATAGGGAGGATTGTTTTTCATGTTTGAGTGATCCGTCCGTGATTTTTCATATTAATATACTTTCATAGAAATGTATCTATTATGTAAAAAAACACCCCCCAAACAACTATTTTCTTTACGTCACAAGTGTAACGCTCGTACATGAATTCCATATCTAATATAACATACTGGCCCAACGGGTCACGGGTAGACTAGTTATTTTAAAGATAGTAAATCTTTGAAGTCTCATCAGGTAATGTATGTTTCAAAACCAAACAAAGGCTCTGGAGTCGTCATTCTCCCCCAACTTGATGATGCTACAAAATGTTTACATTACGACACCTACAACAGAAACGAAACTAAAATATTTTTTTTATATTGCTTATCAATTCCACCCCTAGTTACGCCCGTTTGTCTTATTTGCGATTTTAAAGACTGAATTAAAGTAATAAAGAAATAATATTGTTGAACTGAATCTTAGTTTCGTCTCGTTATAACACATTTTATCTTTAATAATGTATGTTGGAAATATAAAAATTTATTTGAAAATTATAATAATGACATTGCGCCCTCCATTGTTCAAATGATATATATAAATAAGATAAATAAACCACACCTGTTATAAGGTAGTGTTTATTTTAATATTTAAAATCTCTAAGGTACAACATAAATAAATTATATCTAATTTGCATTCCAAAAATACTACACGAACTGAAACGTAAAAATAAAAAAAGACAACGCAAAGTATGGAATGGGATTTTCTAAAATAAAAAAAAGTACATGAGCAGAATATTCAAGGAAACCTCTAGACACGTGAGAATAGCTGCATATTACTTTAAAGATTTTGGCTTGGCTGACATTTATACAGAGGAAGAAGATTTGTTCTTTTTTAGTTCATTTTGGATTCCCTTAAATTATCAAAGGAAAACATTTCTAAACAGCAAATTATTCATAAAATACTAATTATTCGGACCGAACTCTATATAAAAATAATTCTTACACTAAAATACCTGTCCATATTAAACATAAAATTCCCTGCGAAACAGTACTGTATGTGGATGACTATATATATATATATATATATATATATATATATATATATATATATATATATATATATATATATATATATAAAGGATTTTAATAGCACTGGGGGAATGCCATTATTGAAATTGGGGACTTCTTTTTACGTTTAATCGATAAGAAATACTACAAAGTCTGAAAATCTAATCTCCAAAACCAGTATGTAGTTCAAAATTATTTGCACCGAATGAAGGGCGAAAACGTATGAAAAAGGCGGATAAAAAAAGATGTATATGTTTGCAGACCCAAATACATATATATATATATATATATATATATATATATATATATACACACCTATATGTACACCCACATACACACATATACATATATATATATATATATATGTGTGCGTGTGTGTGTGTGTGTACATATATGTGTATATTTATTTTTGTGTCTGCAGTCTGCATTTATATATATATATATATATATATATATATATATATATAGTGCAAAATGTTGTTGAAAATTCAAAGACTCACGTTTGCTTTTTTATAACCTGCGTTTATTCCCTGCATTTTTCCATTACAGCTGTTTCATTGATGAGTTTACAGTTTTACGATTTATGTTTCCATAAAAATATCCAGTCCACACAAACTTCTTCAGATGTTTATCCATTAGATTTATACAATAAAAGGTATATTTTTAACATCCTGGACATCGTATTCGGGAAAAAAGGATTCCCAACGCCCTGCTTCCTAACTTCCTCCATCTTTTGGTGTTATGTAAAGATAGTTTTCCGTTTTAATCCGTACTTTCGTATTTTTATTTTTATTTAGTAATTATTTATTTTTGTTTTACTTTTCCCTTTTTCCTATTTGTTTTTTTCTTATTATCATATAATTTTATATGATTTTATTCCTATATTTATGCGTGTTTATTATAATATTGTTTTTTTGCTTGGTGTTTGAATTCGTATTATATTACCCGATGCAGAGGAGGTCACTCTCGTGGTATCATTTTTTATATCTTGGATTACCTCCCTTGCATTTTTCCTAATCTGCTCTAGTGCGTGAAATTAAATATCTGTTTCTGTGCAAACACCCGTGGATTACATCTAGCGCGTTGTTTAATAATTTAAAAAAATATTTTTTATCTATGTATATGTTTGTGTGCGTATGTTAGTTTATCGACTTTTATTTCTATCCAAATAAATATTTTTTATGGCCGTGACATTATCATACAATGTTTAGCTCAAATAGTTATGAATAACCGACGACATCCTCAGACAAGGTAAGCACTTCTGTTTAAGCGTTCAAGTTGTCAAATGAATACTGAAAAAAAAACAAAAATATTGCAATGAAACAAAAACTGGCGTAGTTATCTTTTTAAATAGATATAATGACGGAACAAAGAGAAAACGTAAAGAACAGAAAAAAATTAAATTATGTAATCAACTGCATGAAGATGTATAGGAAAATATCTAAAAATATATCCCTTACATACATTTAATTTTAAAGTTTAGAAATTTTACCTGTATACATATTTATATAAATATTGACCTATGGAGAAAAACAAATGCCTAGTTTCAATCACATAGTTATTGTGCAGATTAGTTGCTTTTAGCATAAAAATAAACGCTCCCAAATGGAAAACAACAGAAGACAAGATATTAAAAAAAAATTAATAAATTATTAGCTTAATTCTGTTCCGATATAATTATAGTTATAATTAGGGCAATAACAACAACATATTCATTTCATTGTTTTGTCCGGGCAATCGTTACTTTTTTTCCCTAACAATCAGATAAATGACGTAATCTGCCATTACGTAATGTATAACATCGTATAAAAGCCTGTTCTTGTGCAATTATTTTGTTAGTTTATATATAAATATACATATGTGTACACACATATATGCACGTATATATACACATATACATACATACATACGTATATGTGTGATCGTTTATGTATATTCATGTTTATTTAATTAATTTATTTTATTTTCTATTGTTTTTGTTAGTTTTAAAACTATTTGGTATCGCTATCCTACAGTAAATTTTATTTTGTGAACACAGTTATTTGCTATTTCTCTTCTACAGTTTAATAGATGTTGTGGTTCTTTAAAGTACAGGATAGCAAATTTTTCATGAAGGCATAATCTACATGGGTCGTCTAGATGCCTACACGTGGTAGTTTGTCTTATTATTTTCCATTTGACTACCGGCGAATGTCCGCTTTCTTTGAGTTCCCAGTATTTATTCGCTAGTATTGTTTTTATACGGTGTTTTTTTATTGTTGAATGTACTTTTCTGGTTAAAGTTTACGCATAAATCTATACTTTCGTATATTAATTTTATGTGAGTTAATGAAGTATATATATATATATATATATATATATATATACTCAAAGACAGAAGGAAATAGATTAGTGTATACTCAAGTAAAATGTAAAGCAAATTGTAAAATAATCCTAAGATAAACAGCACCAATTATCTCAGCGTGCATGAATGAGAACAAGAAGATAGACAATAAAAAGATAGCAAGAAAAAGAATTATAGGCCTTAATAAAACATTAATTGTCAAGAAAGAGAGTATAATAAAAAGCCTATTAGTACTGCCGGCCGTGTCGTATTCCTGTGTCCTGATAGATATTTAGATTTTATCCTCGGGAGACCTATGAAACATGTTGATATCACTTACATTAAGTTAGCATCGTGTTTATTGTCGATAAGATCACTAGCTAACCAATGTTTATTCATTTTACTATATATTTCTTATCATACAGATTAATGCTTCGTGAAACAAAGTCATAAAATACAAAGATTATTAATTGTGCGTTCATTTAATCTACATTTAATATACTCGATTATTAGTGAATAGTGTATAATTAGACACATGTATAAATATAAGCTTTATAGCCTGGACAGTACTAAGCATGCAGAAGAGAAGTGACAATTTTAATCATAAATAATTGGTGAAGCCGGTTCTTATATTGGAATCATTATGCCTAATAGGCCGATTAAAAGTTTAAATGAGAGTTTATATGCTTAAAAAAAATCAAATAAAAATGTTATATTTTAGCGCAAATTTGACATTCTGACTTCCTGCGGTCTATGCTGGGTTTTCTCTTAAAGTTCGCCGAAACAAACTCTATAGGCACTTAGTAACTTATTTGTATTGCCGGCTGTTTAGTTTTAGCTTCTGCTGAATATATTTATTTACGTGTTTGTTTCTGTCGTATCATTTCATTTGAAATCGATGGATCCCGACTTAAAATCAATGGACCCAGACTTGGGTCGTCATATTAGCTATCAACATCCGAAACCATTTATACGTTCATGTCTTATAATAAACAATGTTGTAAGTTACTTTTAATGCTATTAAACTCTAGAAACAAGCGTTTTATAAGTTAAAATATAAACTCTAATATGTATAATCTGTTTTAATAAGTTTATGCTTATGAAGATGCTGAAGTCTTCGGAATTATTTTTGTTGTTGCCAAATAAATTTATATATTCGCTCTGTTGTGTTGCAGGTGTTAATAAGACGATTATAGTGTGGTGAGTTAATCGCAAATAGATTTTTGAAAAGTATTTGGTTAGATTTCATATATTTGATAATCACATTTTGTAAGGTACGCATCGCTCAGTTATAGTATTCGTTCGCAAGTATATTAAGTGATAGAGTTAATTTTGATTAATAGGCTGGCATAAATTGGGTATGCTTATTAAATGTTTTCTTTTTATTTCATACCTATCATCATTATTACAGAAGAGGTGTTGCGAGCATGTTTTAGCTTTTTTTTTCATGACAGCTGCTACATTTTTCGCTGGGCTACACATTCACAAAATGCGCTTGTCGAGTTAAACATGCTTTCAAAATTTTTCGCAAATCTCAATAGTTTTCTTTATCTTGACAAATTCCACGAAAAAAGTGTTTTTCTTATAAATGCCTGCTTGTAAATCTATTTCCATTTGCTCCCTTTCCAGCTAACTACAACATTGTCATTTTCACATCAAGTGAAGACAGGTTCTTGTTTAGCCGCCCCATTAAATAATCAAATTCTAAACAATTTTTACCACTAATCCTAACTACGTTGCTGTTTTGGTGATAATCTTACACTCAGAAACTGTTATATTTTCATTTAAATTGTTTTGTCATTACTATTTACAAAAAAATGCAAATTCAGTTTTTGTTACGTGATTTTGCACGCGTTCCTTTTTCTTTAAAAACTGAGCTCTTTCTCTCTTGCTTTAGTAGCTGTTAATTTTGTTCAATAAAGGCGTGAAAAGAGGTTTGTTTTACGTCTTCATTCATTTAGAACACTACAATTCATTGAACAAAAATGTATTTCCCTCGTGGAGAAGATCATTCGTCTGGACAAATTTGACGTATCCTCGGCAGACCCTCAGGTTAGCAAACTTTGGAGATTGTGGTATCGTAACTTTAATTACTATTTATCAAATATTGCTTCGTTAAACCCTGATAAACTCGAAGTTCTCTATTTAAACATCGGTCCCACAGTTGCTGACGTTATCGATGGTTGTTCAGGATTTGAACACGCTGTCGAATTACTGAAAGGTTTTTATGACAAATCTCCAAGCGTTATTCATGCTAGACATTTGCTTTCCACTCGTCTGCAACAAGAAAAATAGTCTGTCGACCAATATCGTAAAATCTTGTATTGACTTGCCGCTGACTGTTACTTTAAAGACGATACTGCTAGTACTTACAGGAATGAATCTGCCCGCGATGCATTTATACGTGGTCTCCGATCCTCAGTAATACGTGCTAGCCTACTTGAAACTGATACGCTAAATCTCAAAGAGGCTACTCAATGTGCTAGGGCTTTAGAACAAGCTCACCTTTGTGGTGAATCATACGCTTCCCCGATTGGAGCAGCCGCTGCCACTACTACAACTTCTATTAGAACTAACAAGGTGTCTACTGATCCTCCTGTGAAGGCCACTATTACCAACATTTCTGATTCTATTGGTTCTCGTATGGAGTGTGACCCTGTATAATTTACTACTGCCCTTGCTGCTCATGACAAGTGTTACAACTGTGGAGAGAAACGTCACTTTAAGGATGATTTCCGTCATAGTCCTACCCGCGATACGGTATGTCGAAACTGTGGTAAACTCGTTCATTTCTCCTAAGTTTGACGTTCTACTATGCTGACATTTTCACGTTCTACTTCTGCTATTATGGTAGCCTATGCTAAAGGTGGTGATATGTGGCCGTCCATTACTAAAATTGTTGAATTGAAAGGAAAGAAATAACTGCCCTCATAGACATCGGCAGTTCTGATAACTTTATCAGTGCTCGTATTATTAAAACAATAAAACTGTCTACTTCAAAACGTAATTCCGTAATTTCCATGGCATCTTCCGCCGTTTCGCTCAACTATCAGTATATTTCACGGAGAATATTTCCTTCAATGGTTGCTAGTATAAGGAAATTGACTTTATAGTGCTTCCTGATTCCTGTATGGATATTATATTCGGAGTGCCTTTTTTTAAAATACATCAGTATATCACTATTTCTTTTGGTGGACCTCAGGATATTCTAAAAATCTACGCCCTAACCAAGATCAGCTGTGCCTCTGTGAAATTGTTTCGAAACTTAACCCCTGACTGCAAATCTATTACTACTCAATCCCGAAATTACCGTGCAGAAGATGCTTAATTAAATGAAAAGGAAATTCTACAAATTTTATAGGATGATGTAAATGAATCAAGTTATTCACCATGGCGTTCTCAGATTGTTGTGACTTTGTCGCCTATTAAACAGAAACGATTAGTAGTTGATTTCTCCCAAAGTATTAACCGTTTATGCTTACTTGATTCATACCCTTTGCCTCGGATTGAGGATCTCGTATACCAAATAGCCCAATATCATATATTTAGTACAATTGATTCATCCAGATCGAAATTTGTGTCGAAGATCGGGCCTACACGGCCTTTCAAGCTGGAAATCGTTTGCACCAATTCAAACAAATACCCATGGGTATCACTAATGGGGTTTCTGTTTTTCAACGGTTTATGAATTCTTTCATTTCTGACAACACATTATCTGGAACTTTTCATATATAGATTGATTCCCCGCTCATACAATATAGCATCAACCCGACAAATATATTACAAATAAATAACAAACATAGAAAACCCTAATAAACAATAATTTTCTCAATAAAATTTTCGATAAGCACAAAAAACTCTAAACTCACTCTACAACAAAAACATAAACCCTAGCTCTAACAAAAACGACACATCAAGGTATACTATAAAATCCAACTACACGCTAACTACAAAACAGATGTATAACAAACCTAATTAAAAGATACACATAGCCCATCGACCAGAGCAAAAAGATCAAACAAATAATACTCCGAGTTTATCATTAAAAACAATAATAATACTAACACCACACTAAACCAATTTAATGTATTGTATGGTCTTATTTACCCCTTCGAACAATGCCTCCTAACCCCCTCTAAAAACTAATACAGCGCATACATAGACCGCAGCACAACAACCCACTTCAGACGGCAAATTAATATAAAAATGTGATACACCACTTCTTGAAACAATTCTTTATATGTGGGAAACAACTCGTTTCCTGGAGTTTGAAAGGATATTTCATTTTCAGCAGCCTCGAAAACTTATAATAGCGGTAATTTCACATGATTTTCAGGGTAAAAATATGCTGCACCTTTATCAAAATATTTGTCTGTAAAATGCGCTTGAATATGATATTTTCATTAATGCAGATTCCGTATGTATCATTATAACATAGTGGACCCCATACATAGTAATGATTTAAGAAGTAAAAAAAGAAGCTTTGTCGTGCGCCACAGCCGAAAATGGAAGCCAAAATGTTTTGCTTACGATTGATTTTTCCTTTGCCGTTAATGCCTGAGCTTAGAAGACATGTTTGCTGCAAGGCTAAAGATTTAAACATGAACCAATAGCTATTATGTTACACAAGCATATCTGTAGTGTGTCATTCGATCTTCACCTGGCAAATTTCAATTTTTTTTTTATTTCACTCTTTTGCGCCGATTTTCCCCTGGTAAAACCCAAATTTAAAGTTTTTCATGGGTTTGATTACTGTATATATCATGTTTCATGTCTGTAGACTGACAGTGAGGCGTGGAAGGCAATTTTTAAAACACACACACACACACACACACATATATATATATATATATATGCCCACATAAATATATATAGCGAGTGGTTTGTGGTTATTTTAATATTTCTCGCAAATATTACGCAAGTATAAATCATGTAGATTATCTGCATGAAATAATTAGACGTAATAGTAAACTAAAGATGATCGTCCCATGAGAAACTGAAAAAACTAAAAGGGAATTAATTAAAATGCATGTTTAAAAGAGTATGCAAATTGGATTGACCTTTTGAAGATGACTGCGATTCCACTACCCATATATAAAAAGTTGTATTTTCTTTTTAAATAAATAGAAATATATATATTTTTTAATATTAATATCGATACACAAAAAACTAAATTTATGGAAGTATAGATATTGTTATATTTGTACTCGTTGTCAAATTGAATATTAAAATGTTGATATCTCTGGTTAATATTATAAAGTACATGGACATTTGCAGGTTGTTTGCAGATTATAATACTATTAAACAATTAAAATGTCCATGACAATTTGTAAAAAACAATCTATATTTAAAAAAACAGTAAATATATCTAATTTTGCTTACATTTGCATATATAGTGTTATTAAGTAAATGGCGGCCAATGTCGCGTAGAAAGTATTTATTTAATAATCTGTTTATCTATCTACCTATATATCTATCTGTCTATCTAATTGTCTATCTGGCTTGCAAAGAAAACAAGAGAAGCCTCTGCAGGAACAGGTATGTCGTTATAATGTACTGGATGTGAATAGATATAGATTATATGTAATACACACACGCACTTACGACCACTAGACGAATCACAGGCCGTTAAGTAAATACGCATACGGATATCTGAGCGCAATAGTCTGTTAAAAAAGTACTTAGTAACACAGTTTGATAAGAACATAAAACACAGCAAGCCACAAATTAAAAAAAAATAATGGTTACCTCGTGCAAAAAAAAGAAAAGGAGAAAACAAAGTAAAATAGACACAATGAAATACATTGAGATTGTATTTTCAACTAGACACACAGTAGAAAAATAGACAACACTAATCAAAATAAATCTATAATGAAGAAAAACACTCAGACACAAAGATCAAAGAAAGAAATTTTATAAAAGATGTATACAAAAGAAAAGGAAAAGAAATACTGAATCAGAAATCACTTGTTGTCGTAAAATACATTACATTTTTCAAACTTGTGCCTTTTTGTGTTATCTAAGCGGGAAAACGGGCACATGTTATTGTTCGTTTTTTTTTTTTAAATGTAATATTTTTTTTTAGAGAAAGCTACTAACTAAAATGTTGGAGTTTAAAAGGAGTGTTTTATATATGTTAAAAAGTAATAAAACAAATTGTTTTATAACTGTTTTTAAATAGTTGGTGATTTTCTTGTTATAAAAATATTGTTAAATTTTGTCGTTTGTGAATTGTCATTTGTAAATTATGTATTAAACATGAGCGTTTTATTAAAAAAAATGTGCGAAAAAAAACGAGAAAGAAGGCGTCGTACAGTAGCTGATTCAATAGAGAGAGATAGAGATATAGAGTGAGAGTGAAGGGATTTTTCGCAGTCATTAGGTTAGTATGACGGCGTCCATTTTTTTTACAAGGTCACCACTTATCAAGGCCCGGAGGTCACTCAGGGATAAGGGTTATTGCATGTACAGTATGTTGTACGTTAGTGTTGAGATTTCATAAAGTATCTACCTAAGGGGGCGGTTCATCAGGAATTTGTTTACGTCGGATTTGAAGACATCCAAGTTGTAGTCAGGTGGGAAACAGGCAGACGGAACAGAGTTCCACTGGCGTGCTGTTCTAAGAAAGAATATGTGTTCATGGAATCTACGTTTTGATTTAGGCACAGATAGAGTGGGGAAAATTTGACAGTGGCTTCAGCTAGACGGGTGTTTTTCGTAAAAGATTGGCGAGGGGGGACGCAGAGATTGGAGCTCAGGCGAGCACTTGCCATGGAAATAACAATAAAACAAAGGCAGGCTCGCAACGTCTCTTCTGTGGGAGAGAGGTTGCAGGGAAGAGAAAAAGGCATCCCACACTAAGCCACGAAGTCTATTTTGTACTCTGTCAAGGCAGGATAGGCTGTTTTTAGCAGCTCCTACCCAGATATGACAGTAGTATTGCATCCTTGGACGTACTTAGCTATTATATAGATAGAGAATTGCATTAGTAGTGAGATATCCTCTGGAACGGTAGAAAGAACCCACGATCTGTCCAGCGCCACTGGCAACAGATTTGATGTACGTGTTCCATTTCATATCAGGAGTAAAGGTCAAGCCCAGTAGTTTGTCAAAACATTGAGCTTCTCCTAGGCCAGAGCCATCCATTACAGTTGATGCTAGATGGGGATCAGAGTGTTGATGGTGTAAAGATAGGAGCTTGGTTGTAGATGCATTAAAGGTAACCAGCCATGTCTTCCCACACTGAACTACACGCTCGAGATCAGAGGAGAGAGAATCAGAGAGAACTTTGTCATTTACAACCTTTGATGTATTTCCGTAGATGGTCGTGTCATCAGCATAGATGCCAACGAATGATTTAAGTATGTGTTAATGGAGATCATTGATGTAGATCAGGAAGTGAGTTGGGCCCAGGATAGACCCCCTGAGGGACTCCAGCATTAATACTACAGGCCTCTAATTTTTGTCCATCGACCACTACTCATATGAGCCTATAAGAGAGAAATGATTTAATGATAGAGAAAACATTTCCAGTTATACCGTTGCTGGGAATCTTGTGAAGTAGGGCTTTATGCCATACATTGTCGAATGCCTTTTATATGTCAAGAGTAATTGCCCTAGAATGGTAGCCATTTTCAAGAGATTCGCCGCCATGCTGCATCCAGTATCCGGCCCGCAGCATCATATACATCTTATCATCGTAAAAGTGTCTGAGACTGCGTATTCGACTGCTGTGGGTGTTCGAATCGAACCAACTGGAACTACAGTTGTAACCAGTTGAAACCACGGTCTTTCTCGTGTATAATTTTGGCTGAAAAAATCGGTCTCCTCTATCGTGGTATACTAATCGTAATTACTAATCCTAACACTAATCCTAAACCCAAACAATTAACTCCTAATCTACACCTACCAAAAATGGCCGATGCGTTAATTACAAGAGCATCTTAGTTTTTAATCGCATGAATAAAATTCTTCCTACTCATTTTCACAAAAAAGCAAGCAATATTTCTTTCTTAATTGTACGGTGCGCTTTTTTTTATTTTATTGTATTGTTTTCATACTTTTTTATTGTAATTAGAATCCGATAAATTGATTTTTTTCTGTTTTCTTGTGTTTTAATTTTTTTATTAAAAAAACTTTTTTTGCAACAGCATATTCCAGATGTTTACGCTATCAACTGACCGAACATGAGACGTCATTTAGGAGAATCCGGCACTTGACATTTTACAGTCAGTGAAGACTACCTCAGACTTACCATCAAGCTTTGCAGATGTCAAGAGTGTATAACATACGAATGTGCCTCGGTAATATGGAGCCGGCATGTTGTCACGTAGATGAATCGCTAGCGGATTCTTCAAACGCGGCGCTTTCAACGATAACGTAGGATGGATCCTTAAATTCGTATGCTCACGTTGATTCTTGAAGATGACATTTCAATTATCCCCATAGCCTAATAGTGTGTTGCTTTCAAATGGAAAATTACTAAAATGTCATGTCTTTTATTGATACGTTCGCGTCCTTGCCAGTAACACAAATGACGAGACCCTTTAGCATATAAGAGAATAAATTAAGGAAAACCCGGGATGAAATTACACCGGCTTTTCTCAAATGAATTATATTCAAATAGATTGAAGCGATTGGTTTCGTTGCACTCGATATCATCAATAGCATTGACATATTAATTACAAGACACCTGTACTGTACGTTAAATATACACTGCAAAATAAATTAACGAGTTATTATGAATTATGAAACACTTATGCTAGACGTAAGGGTTATAAATGTGCATTTTATTAGTTAGACTTCTATTTATATAAACGAGTATTTTCTGTCGACATTCATTTAAACAAGTTATTAAAGCAAATGAATAATCAAAAGAAATTGATGCTTGATATGTTTAATGGCGTTCATATTGATAAACTGTCTTTACTCATTATCCGTAATATCACATATTACGCAGTATTATTGAGTTTTATTTTAAAATTATGCACATGCAATATAGATCAATGATCAAACACAAACGAGCCCATACATTTATATATAAACGTATGAGAAATACAAATAAAGTGATACAATCCAACCTAATCCTGTTGCTAGAATATATATATATATATATATATATATATATATACATATATATATATACATATATATATATATAGGTGGTGTGTGTGAAGCTTAATCGCCATATATTTTTTATAAATTACTATATATATATATATATATATATATATATATATATATATATATATATATATATATAGGATTGGTATGTAGTTTGCTTGAAGCATTGTGTGGGATAATTATGTAAAAGAGATTTCGAAGGCTGTCACAATGCGAGGAATGAATTATAGTCGTTGTTGGTAAGAGGAGACCAGAAGAAGCGGCGATTTACAAATCAATAAGTGCATACATATATATATATATTTTAATTTTATATATATATATATATATATATATATATATATATATTCAGTTGTATGGTAAAATGTCTTACTTACTTTCTTTGAATCGACCTGTTACGCACACCATTTGAAAAGGGACATTTTTTCCGAAATTAATAATAGAATACGTCGCAGAGGCTTACAAGTAAGACATTTTACCATACAACTGAATATATATATATATATATATATATATATATATATAAATAAATTAAAAATATATATATATGTATGTACTTATTGATTTGTAAATCACCACTTGTTCTCGTCTCCTCTTATCAACAACGACTATAATTCATTCCTCGCATTGTGACAGCCTTCGAAATCTCTTTTACATATATATATATATATATATATATATATATATATATATGTATATATATACATATATATATATATGTAGCTTAATCGCCATATATATTTTATAAATTACTATATATATATATATAAATATATATAGTAATTTATAAAATATATATGGTGATTAAGCTACACTGAATATTCCGCGTTTCATTCACTCTAGGATTCTTCAGCATAAAGAATCCTAGAATGGATTAATCGCGGAATGTTAAGTGTAGCTTAATCGCCATATATATTTTATAAATTACTAACTAGAGAGAAAGAGTGGGATAAGAAATGAAAGAGAAGGAGAGGCAAGCAGTAAATATTGTGGCGTTTACTAGAGAACTGAAGGTAGACATAGAAGTTAGTTGCCGAATACATGTCATGTGAAGTCTGACACCCTTAAAATCCATGCGGTCTAGGAGGGGGGCGTTGTTTGCAATATCTAAGATGCGGCCTTCCAAAGTAAGCTTAGTTACGTCCGACTTACATGCATTTACCTACTTAAGGGAAGGATGTAATGACTCGTCTATAAAATGTCTTTAAGAAATTAAGTAAATTGTCAAAATTGCAAGTTATGAATGGCATTATATAAAATAATATGAACCTATGAAAATATGTATGTAGACGGTATAAATAAATTAAGGACAACAACGACAACAATAATAATAATATTTATAATTATAATATTTATAATAATAATAATAATAATAATAATAATAATAATAATAATAATGATAATAATAATAACTAGCATGACCCGTGGAAATTCCACGGTAGTTAAAATCTTTTAAAACACATCAGTAAGAAATTCATTATTGTTATATTACAAAAATTAATGTATGGAAGCAAGTAGAATCCCTTATAAAAATGAACGTATGGAAGCAAGTAGAACAAACAAATAATTATAGTTTAAACTTTTATTGAAGGTCAATGCGATCGTAACTGATGCTGTTGATATTGTCAGTAAGTGCTGGTGATGATTGAGGCGGTGACAGGGACGCCGATCAACTGCTTGGAGTGAGAATAGTGGTCACTCAGCAGGTTCTTGGGAGTCAGATTGTGAATTTAAAAAACTGTGTGACATTGTTGACATCGATTTTGTGCAAGTTCTGATGACCCCAAGTTATTTAATATTTCAGGACATTTTGGATTACATGTGTAAGTAATGAATAGGTCACAGAAAACTGCCATTGCATCTTGATAAAGCTGTTGTAGATTCCTAGGACTTCCTGTAAGTGTAGATGATAGAATAACTGGTACACCAGGATAACCATCTTCATTCCTTGCTAAATCATCCATTAAGCAAGAATATTGAGCAGCTCTTAGTTGACTTTGATGGCTTTTAATGAAGTTAAATAAACAACTGTCAACTTTTACATATGCAATAGACTTTTCTATTTATTTTGAATTTTATTCAATGAAGATTTGGAAATTCACAAAGATTTTTAAGTCGAATTATTGATATAGATTTCAATTAATGCATCACAACTTCCTGATAATATAAATAGAACACTTTGAATTTTCTGTACAAGTTTTTTTTCCATAAAAACATTGTAATCTGTTATAATATTCAGATTCTTGTGTATTACATGCATAGAAAATGAAGTGTTTCTGTAAATCTTACGAAGTACAGTTAACTTTTGATTTTTCGATAATCAAAATGATGTGAGGTAGGTTATACCTATCAAATTTATTGTCAATGTTATATAGTTAAGTAAGCTGGCTAATTGGCTATAAAGTAAGTTATTCCGAACTTTGATCTAACATTTTAATTTAAAAAAAAAAGAAGCTTAACATTTTCTTGTATCCTTGTTTTTTATATTAAGAAAAATGTAAGCATCATGCTGAAATAATAAAATACCATTTTTAATAAGGGGAGAGGGTTTGACTATTCTAAACCTTCACCTAAATAATGATTTAACGAAAAAAATGTTTAAAATGTTCTTGTATCTTTTTTATAATTTTTGTTAAATAAGAAAAATCAATAAACTTTGATAACACTATTGTAAGAATCATGCTGAAACCCATTCTTAATATGAGGAGGGGGTTAACTATTCTGAAACTTCACCTAACAATGTAAAAAAAAGGGAAAATATATGTATGAATAATAAATATTTCTTCAGTTAAATAAAATATACTGTAAATCTTTAAATAAGGAATAAATATTTATTTAAACCATAATTATTGAAACAAAGCATTTTACTGCATGAAAAAACGGTTATGTGGAGAAGGGTTAACTATTTTGAACCTTCACCTAAATAGCGATTTAATGAAACAAACATTAATGGTCTTGTATCTTTTTTGTATAATTTGTTTTAAAATAAGAAAAAAAAAAAAGGTAAATATCCAGATACGCTACTACAGAACACCGACCACGCTAATTTTTTTTTTAATAGGTAATTGAGGTCGCTGACAACGAATCTGATAGTCAAACTTGGGGCAAATTTACCGTTTGCATGGTATTTACCCCTGAACCCACGAACTACTTTCCACCATTTTCCAGCTTCCGTTTATGCTACGCGCATGCACGTTGTAGCATAAATGACGGCTTCACCAAGCAAACTACGTTGGGGGTAGGGGATTTTTTTTTCCAGGACATAGAATTTTCTAATTTTCAAAAATGCATTATAGCACTTTTTGGGTGGAAAATTTAAAATTAGCTGAAAAAGAAATAAAACAAGAAAAGGGAAGCACTTCAAGTTGGAGTGGGGGGGAGTAATTTATCTGTTTTTTTTTTTCACCTGGAACATAGAATTTTCAAATTTTCAAAAAGTAACGCACCGACATTTACCAATTAGAACACCATTTAACATTTTCCGAAGATTTTACTGTGTACATTGGCACACGCGCCCCAAAATCACATTCGCCCCCCCCCGCTCGCACCCCAAATGTACACAGTAAAATCTTCGGAAAATATTAAATGGTGTTCTAATTGGTAAATGTCGGTGCGTTACTTACGGAAAAACGTTTAACTAAACTGCAAAAGCATCTATTAAGCCACATAAGTTCTATAATTGAATCCCCCCCCCCGCAAAAAAAGAATGAAAAACATAAAGATGTTTGGTGCTTATGTTTTTGTAAACCACATTAAAAACTATGCGAGACAAAAAAAAAAGTCCCTCAATTTGTTGTACTTTTCTATAACTGTAAGTCATTAAAAAAATGTCAGTCCGTAATCTTTTGATTGGTACGCCATGTGAGAAGGCAGTTTGCGAGGTGAAGCAAAGCCGTCGTTCATGCTGCAGCGCATGCGCGTAGCGCGTAAACGGAAGCTGCAAAATGGTGGAAAGTTATTCGTGGGTTAATACCATGCAAACGGTAAATTTGCCCCAAGTTTGACTATCAGATTCGTTGTCAGCGACCTCAATTACCTATAAAAAAACAAATTAGAGTGGTCGGTGTTCTGTAGTAGCGTATCTGGATATTTACCAAAAAAATCTTTGATACCGCTATTGTAAGAATCATGCTGAAAGCCATTCTTAATATGGGGAGGGGGTTAACTATTCTGAAACTTCACCTAACAATGTAATAAAAATAATGGAATAATTCTTCAGTTAAATAAAATATACTGAAAATCTTTAAATAGGAAATAAATATTTCTTTAAATAAATTAAATCGTAAGTAATGAAACAAACACTGTTTTATTTCATATTTAAAAAAAAATTGTTGTGCCGCTGGGCATTAGAAGATGAATGCCTGTAAAAGAAGCAAAATAAAATGAACAAACAACTATGTAAACAACGTGAAGCTGTATAAATGTTACAAAATTACTCGATTCGGCATTAAATAACACGAAAAAGGATTGATATGCCGTAAAACCAAAACAAAACAGAACAAGACGTAAAATATGTTTTGACTCTGTATTTGCAAATGGTGACTTTGGTGATTTATTTAATAAAGTCATTCTTGACTTTTGTAACATGTATTTCTAAACATATTTTTTGTTGTGTAAATAAAAAGTAAATAAAAAAACATAAAGTGGCACAGTAAAAAACAAAAAAACGTACTCGTAGCGTTAAATGTAAAAAATATATTTATTACTGAATAAAATAGAATAAGCGTTCATACAATAATAAACAAAAGACATCGTTAAAAATGTAAGTAAAATACTATACTATTTAAAGTGTGGAACGATACCTTCTATAAATAATTGCCTTTAAAATAATCCCGAACCATAAATAGACAGTTATTATTATTTATTTTTTTGTTCGGGAATTTTTGGGAAATAAAAAGGGTTACTGATTTTTAACTGATAAAGATTGAACAATAAAGGGAGATAATTAACATTAATTCATGTTTGTGATGATGATGACGCGTTTCATTAATTAATGTTTGCGATGATGATGACGTGACACCGTACGTACAAGCAAATTAATATATAGATAATAATAATAATAATATGAAAGGATATGAAATAAGATTCACTAAGTAATTGTATAAATACAGTGGGTATAAGATAGAGAAATAAAAAAGAGCATCCCAGTTGCTAAATGTGGCCACACAAAATATTGAGAGTTGATATGTAAGTTAATATTGACAAGTTTTCAATTTTGTTCCCAGGGATTTAGCTTTTAATAGCTATATTTTGCGTTATGTTGAGAGGAAAATAAATTAGTTCTGCCATAAATGCTGTAGAATGACTACGTTTTATTGCATAAAAAATCATTAATTCAGTGTTGTCATATGAAGAGTTATACTTAAATATTTGAAAAAAATGAGAGGGGTGTACTCACAAATCAGTTTTTCTAGTCAAGCTTTTTGAATTGAAATTAGATAAAGCGGTCACTTTAGCAGATGTTCGGTTGTCGTGATGTTTAATTCACAGGATGACCTTTGATCTTTGGAATGTTATTGACGATTTATATGAATTTTAATTTAAACTACATTTTTCGCTGAAGTTGACGTTGGGCGAGAGGCGTGTTCCTTGAATTATGATGTTAGAGATGACTTCTCAGTCGGTCGTAATTGAAACCTCTTGCACTAATGATTTCCGAAAGTATGAAACACTAGTGTCTGTAAGCATTAAAAATATTTATAATAACAATTATATACGCATAGATGTATATATATATATATATATATATATATATATATATATATATATATATATATATATATATATATATACGCTAGAAGAAAACCCATCTGTGTCTTTGTTCCTAAGCCAGGTTCAACCAACGATTGAGTACTTTTTCCACATCTCGTAAGGAGCTGCTAGAATCAGCTTATCCTGTTTTGACCGAGTTTAAAATAGACTTCATAGCTTAGTGGGGGATGCCCTTTGCTCTTTCTGCAACCTCTTTCCGACCGAAGAGACTTAGCTAACCTGTCCATGCTTTATCGTTATTTTCATGGCAGGTGCTCATCTGAATTTCAATATATGGTCCCTCCTCGTCACGATAAACGACTATCAACAATTTCCGACATTCTTTATCTGTGCCTACAACTAAACGTAGATTCCATGAACAGGGCTTTTTCTTAGAACTGCTTATCTGTTGAACTCTATTCCGTTTGCCTGCTTTCCAGCTGACTACAATCTGATTGTCTTCAAGTCCAACGTGAACAAGTTCTTATTGAACCGTCCTCCTAACTAATACAAGTTATAAAATTCTCACTAATGCTTACTACGCTAAAATCACAATCACAAATGTATACCCATTACCCCTTATCCTCGAGTGGTCCCTGGTCCTTGATAAGTGGTGACTCCCCATGTAAAAAAAATCTTATTACTCATTCATTTATAAAGTAGTTTATTGTAATGCTGAATTCGTCGTCGGAGACCAAATAAATATTTACATCTTCCACATATATTTAAATAATCTATATTAAAACTGTGGTATTCACAACAACGAAATAACAAGAGGCTTATAATTTATAATAAGTCACATTATTTTAACATGTAGAAAACGATTTTAGAAGAATTATTGAAAACTTGTGATAGTTAACTTATGCAGATACTTCTCTTCCGAAAGTGAGTATTACTCCCACTTAAAATTAGTAAAAAAAATATAGTGGAGTTCAAATTATTTGTATTATTCGGTATACTACGAAATCAGTAAGTGTTATACTCACAATCTTTGGGTCAATTGAACCCATACACATTTATGTGTTGCTTGTGGAACTCCGGAATCTTTCCATTGAACTCGAACTCGTACCGTCGATCTTTAGAATCTGCAGTATATTCGGACGGACAACTTAATTTAATCTGTATTCGTCAGCCCTTAGTAATTCGCCAATAGATCAGGATAATCGCAAGGGGTAAGTGTTGCACAGGGGACAGTCATATTGGGGAGACGGCGCTGATGAGGGGGGGAAGACATTTATACATTTTACAGTCTGTGGTTTCTTATAACATATTGTGCGAGGAGATAGAGTGATCAGTTCTTGTAACACAGAAGAGGGGGCCGGCATTACTTATGATGGAGAAAGAGAGAGAGACGTTCTGATGATGTTCTTTTATTCCATTTGACCGGTCGAAATGATAATGACATTCAAGAATTCAAAGTCGACTAACTGATTAAACATTGCTCCCTCGCTTCCAAAGAGACCCTTCTCTGACCATGTCAGTTCAGTCTCCTATCTTCGCCTCCAACTTTTTCTAACTCATGTTCGACTCTTGCTCCTATAATGAGAATTAATTTCTGCCATGACGTCATACGTATGCCCAAAAAACGTGATCGATCCACGTGGTCTGAACATGCGTTGTTCGCACATGTTTCCAAACCATTTCTGCAGACAAAATAATCTTACTAACCTATTTTTCGACCTAACTTATTTTTCAATGTTTATAATTTGCTATTGTTCGTTCTTCTCTAATTGACCTTATTTTAATTAAGTTTTCATAAAAAGAATTGAGCAATTAAAATTCCTTTTACAACAACATGTCTAACTATTTTATGTGAAACTGAACAATGCGAAACCTATTTCTGAACCTTGCTAACAAAGTGCGTATCTCGCTCTATCTAATGTTTTCTTACTTAAAATAAAAGGGGAGCCTTTTCTGGCAACATGAGTATTAAAGATTAACCTTCCAAAAATATGAACTTTCAACTGCATTTTACCAAGTGTATTTTCGCAGAATAATCCAATCATTACGAATCATAAATTCTCATCTATAAAAATTTAGATACTTTGTTAACAGAGTTTTAGAGTGGATTATTATATATATATATATATATATATATATATATATATATATATATATATATATATATATATAAATGTAATTCTTGGTTCATTGAAGTCGATGAAACCATATTTCTACATTACCAATTCATTTGAAATTTTCAGAAAACCGTCTTTAGAGTCGAGTGATGTTTGTTTGTTATTAAAATAAATTAACATCGCCAATTATAAAAATCTTAAAAAGAATATTTTTCGTAAGTCGATACTGCGAACCTTTTTTTTGATAGAACTGAACTTCCGTTTCAATTAACCAGGATTTTACGAAACGAATTAGAAGATTTCATTTTCTGTTTACTCGATGAATAAAAAAAAAGCATAATTCATTTGTTTATCCTCCAATTTTTTTTAATTTAAAATGTTTTCTTTATTATATCAGGCACATAAAAGTTGCTCGCTTTCTTTTTTTTTTTTTTTCGATAGAAGGAAATGTGATCTCTTTTTTATTATTAACACTATAAATCGTAAGGTGAAAGTACAGGTTTTTTTTCGAAGAAAATTTGCGAATTGGTAACGTGCTTAAATAATATAAGGTGTTAAGGCAGAGAGTTATCCGCGCTATTTTAAAAATCGTATTTCCACGTTTAATTAAAGTTTTATGATACGTTTTTTTATTCAATTGTAAGGTTAACATAGAGATTAGGTACAAAACCCCATCTTTCCCCATGTTAAGAATGACTTTTTAAAATATGTTTTTAAAATAGTAACGTTATTATTTCAGCACAGATCACTCTCTGCATGAGTACCGTACTTTCACCTAACAATTTAATAAAGAAACATGGTACTTATGCAGAGAAAGTACCGTGCTAAAATAACACCATTATTTAAAAAGCTATTCTTAACATGGGGAGGGTGTTTTGTAACTATTCTATACTTTCACCTAATAATTAAATAAACAAAAGGTGGTACTTATGCAGAGAATGTTCCGTGTTGAAATAATGTCATTAAGAAATCCATTCGTAACATGGGAAGGATCGGGTGTTCTGTAAAAATGTTATACTTTCACCTCACAATTTAATAAACAGACGATACTTATGCAGAGAAGATACCGTGCTGAAATAATACCGTTATTTAGAAAGCTATTCTTAAAATGGGGATGGAGTTTTGAATCTATTCTATACTTTCATCTAACAATTTAATAAACTAAAATAGATAGTACTTATGCATAGAAAATACTGTTATTTAGAAAGACATTCTTAACATGGGACGGTATTTTGTAACTGTTCTATTCTTTCACCTAACAATTTAATAAACAACACATGGTATTATGCAGAGGAGCTACCCTGCTTAAATAATGACGTTACTATTTAGAAAGCCATTCTTAACATGGGAGTAGGCTGTTTTGTAACTATTCTGTACTCTCACCTAACAATTTAATAAATAAAAGTTAAACTTAAGCAGGCAAAGAACTGCACTGAAAAAATAACATTAATATTTAGAACGCCATTCTTAACATGGGGAGGGAGGATGTTTTCTAACAATTCTGTACTGTCGGTGCTAATGCAGAGAGTGGTCCGCGCTATTTTTTAAATCGTATTTCCACGTTTAATTAAAATTTATGATGTTTTTTATTCAATTGTAAGGTTAAAGTACAGAATAGGTACAACTCCCTTCCCCATGTTAAGAATGGTGTTTTAAATAATAACGTTATTATTTCAGCACGGATCGGATGACTCTCTGTATGAGTACCGATGAATGTTTTGTTTTTTGCTTTTTTTACCGTAGTTTTTTTAAACAAAAATTGAAAGTACACGTTTTTTCTTTTTATTTTACAAAAGTTATTTTTATATAAGAAAATATGAATGCATTTTCTTTATTAAAGAAATTAGGTACTCATGCACTTATTGATCTGTGCTGAAATAATAACGTTATTATTTAAAGCGGTAAATTTTAAGATTAGGTCCACCTCCACAATTTTCTTCTAAATGACGACTTTTATAAGTTTTCGACCATGCTGAATAAGGAAATCGCATTGAAATTTTGCAGAAATAAGTAGTTATCGAGATATAAAAAGTTGTATACTGCATTGTAATCTCTGGCGGCCATCTTTTTACACGCGTGCGCGCATCATAAACAAATCTACGCGCGTAACAAAGATGGCCGCCAAAGAATATAATGCATAAAACAACTAGTTATATCTCGATAACTGCTTATTTCTGCAAAATTTCAATGCGATTTCCGTATTCAGCATAGTCGGAAACCTATGAAAGTCGTCATTTAAAAGAAAATTGTGAAGGGGGACCTAATCTAAAAAAAATACCAGAAAAACATAAAACTTTAATAAAACTTGGAAATACGATTTAAAAAATAGCGCGGATCAGTAAGTGCATTAACACCCATTAATCGACTAACGTGACCTTATTGCAAAATAAGCTCCATGCGAAAATGTTGAACGCGCCGTTCAAGTTGGGTTTTTTTTTCAAGTTAAATTAAACTTTCACAATATATTTTTATTTCTTTATAATTACACGATATCTTTTTTCTAATAATACATTGTTAGTTGAAAGCACAGAATAGTTACAAAACACCATCCCCTCTCTATGGTAAGAATGGCTGAAAAAAATAACTATTAGGTATTCATGCAGAGAGTGATCCATGCTGAAATAATAACGTTATTGTTTTTTAAAAAAAATTTCTTAACATGGGGGGGAGGTGTTTTGTACCTATTCTTTACTTTAACCTTACAATTAACTGAAAAAACATATTATAAAACTTTAATTAAACTTGGAAATACAATTTAAATAATAGCGTGGATCAGTGGATCATTAGCACCAAAAAATTGTTAGCTGAAATACAGAGAAGTTTCTACCAAGAAAACCGTTATTTTTTTAGCCATTCTTACCAAGGAGAGGGGTGTAGTTTTGTCACTATTCTGTGCTTTCAACTAACATTTCATTAAAAAAAACAAAAGGTAAATTTTCACATTAGGTCCACCTCTACAATTTTTAACATGGGTAGGTTGGGGGATTATTCCGAAAGCTGTTCTTAACATGGGGCGAATGGTGATATTTATTCCAAAAGCCGTTTTTAACAGACGAAAGACAGGTAAAAGGTAAAAACACGTGGTTAGGCATGGGTGTTGTTTATTCCGAAAGCCGTTCTTTATATGGGGAGGTTGGGAGTGTTTATTCATGGACACTAGTGAATTATAGTGCATAGTACAGGTCTTTATATCTCGAAAACTAATTGCCTCTGCAAATTTTAAATGAGATTTTCTTATTCAGCATAGTCGAAAATTGTGGAGGTGGACCTAATTTAAAAGAAAAGTACGCTCCCCCAAAAAGCTATCGTGAAATTCAAATTTAAGCGTGGTACCAAAAATAAAATTAGACAGAAAAATACCCCCTTTGGGTTTTTACTTGCACAAAGTCTTGAAAAAGTTGTCAACAAAAACACATATATAACAAGTAAATATTTTTAAAGGCAAGATAAGTTACTTTTTTACCTAATCGGATAATGTTTAGTGTATTTATTGGGTTTGTACTATTGTACATATAGATTCGAAAAAGTTGTCAAAAAATAAATGTATAACAAATATTATCAAAGGCAAGATATGTTACTTTCTTACCAAAATGGATATTTTTTTTTGTTTCTTTAATGTAAAATGTTTACTCGGCTCGAAAAACACAGCGTTTACTGCTATATTTGAAAATTACAAATGGCGGCAGACTGTGTTAAACACATTTGTTTTGGGAAAATGAGTTAAAACTACTATACAAAATACTGTTAAAACCCACTGAATACATGTCTGTCTATGCCACGGTAACATAAATTGAGTGAGTTCCTGACAGTATTTTGTATATTTTTTTAGTTTTAACGCATTTTCCCAAACTTACCGTGTTGAACACAGTCTGTCGCCATTTGTACTTTTTCAAATATACAGATAAACACTGCATGTTTTCGAACCGATTAAACATTTTACACAAAATAAAAGCACGAAAATCTTATCCAGTTAGGTAGAAAAGTAATTTATCTTGCCTTTGATAATATTTATTTGTTATATTTATTTTCTTACAACTTGTTCGTTTCTGTGTTTATTAATAAAAACCCTTTTTTATATACTGCAACGTTTAGTCGGCTCGATAAACAGTGTTTATCAGTGTATTTGAAAAATAGAAACGGTGGCGGACACTGTTGATTATGTTAAGTTTGGGAAAATGATTAAAATTAAATACTATACAAAATACTGCCAGAAACCCACCGAATATGTCAGCCTATGTCACGATAACATATAATCAGTGGGTGTCGTAGACCGTTTTGTATAGTTTTAACCGATTTTCCCAAACTTAACGTATTCAACAGAGTCCGCGACTATTCGTTTTGTCAAATACATCTATAAAGACTGAATTTTTTTAGCCGATTAAACATTTTACATTAAATAAAAACACTAAAAAATTATCCAGTTAGGTAGAAACTTTATTTACCTTACCTTTGCTTTCATTTTTCGAATCTGTGTATAGTAACCCCCCTCGCCCAAATATTAATTAAAAACTCATATTTTTAATACAATAAAACAAAACTCGATTTAGCGTTTCAACGTTTTAGCAACTTTCGGCTTAATCCACTGGATATTGGTCGAGCCCAAGCCATGATTGACGGTAACTCCCGAGGATCCGGATCCAATTCTGCAAGAGTACCGTTTTTTTTTTTTACTTTTTAGATTGGATTGCTGTACTAAGAATATAAGAAACATGCATTTTCTCTTTTTATTCGAATTTTGCATTACACCAAATTGACCCACAGCTACGCGTGGCAGGGTACAGCTAGTATATATATAAGCTATTCGTTAGCCGGTTAATAACGGTTACATTTATAGCTATTAAATAAAAATGTGTGTTTTCTGCCAAATGGATTGTAAAATTTGCTTCAATTTTCGCGCATTGTTTCATTAAATACGTAACTTTATGAATCAATATTATTCTTTAACTGTGCATTCAATAGAACCATACGTAGTATGCTAAAACTTACTTTAAATACAATTCAGTCACATCGATTCAGTAATTTTCGAGAAAACTTCTAAACCAGATTTGTTATTGTGATGCCCAATCTTTATGAATTCAATAATACTTGATTGAGCCTCGAACATGTATGATAATAAATACTTCGATACATATTATCATAACAAGTGCCCATAACTAATTTCAACAACATCAGCTCAGTAGTTTTCGGGGAAACACTGAACAAGCAGATAGGTTTTGATAGTAAGAATATATATATATATATATATATATATATATATATATATATATATATATGTATGTGTGTGTGTGTGTGTGTGTGTGTGTTTTAAACAATAATCTTCGGGCATGGATGTTTCAAGGTCCTACCTCTA
Organism: Euprymna scolopes; assembly: GCF_053919585.1. Lineage (NCBI taxonomy): Eukaryota > Metazoa > Mollusca > Cephalopoda > Sepiida > Sepiolidae > Euprymna > Euprymna scolopes. The sequence goes on along the minus strand of NC_136499.1, from coordinate 92,841,263 downwards.
CTCTGCGTAGACTATCTGTGTGTCTAGGAATCACATCCAAGACAATATTTATTACAGTCCGGTGCGTTAACAGTTACGCTATGAAGTCATTGATAAGTTTACTGTTTTTTCATCGTTCATAAATTTAGGTAGATCTTTTGTTGATTTTTTAAAACAATAATATGATTAAGTACCGTGTTATCATGACGAATTTTTTCGTAGAAAATCGCCAATATTTTATGTGGTCGTAGACATATAATATATTCATATATATTCTTTTTTTATTTTAAGCAATAATCTACGGACATGTATGTCCTAGCTCTCTTCATCAGTGAATACGCTACTTAAACGTTATATTGTTTAAAACAATACAAGTATAAACATGAGTTTATAAACGAGAAAAATGAACAGTAAACTCATCTAGTACTTCGTAGTATGGCGTTTAACGCAGCGGACTGTAATATATGTGGTTCGATTCCTAGAGAGAAACAGTTGAGCTACGCTGATCAAATGTATGAACTCGAAACTTATATGTACATAGATTACTCATTTAAGATAAAAAAAAAAAATAAATATGTTTGTCTAGGCCTAAATGAAACATGGGCGACTTTCTAAGGAGAACATCTTCAAGGTGAATACGCTACTTAACCGCATTATCGATTACATATATATATATATATATATATATATATATATATATATATATATATATATATCAGGCCGCCCGCCGTTGCACAGTTGTACAAACCTAAAGACAGTGAGCTTAGTACAATAGTCATTTGTTCAACCTTACACAATCTTTATCCAGTGTTTTCAAACCTACTTATTCTTTACATATGTAATCTGTCATGGAAACCATTCACATACAAGCATTCCTGAAACAGTTTGACAAACAGATAAAAGTCCTATGACCCTCCGTCACAATATTTAAATTTTTATTCCTTAAAAGCCCTATTTTCCGGGGGAATACTGGTTAAAAACTGTCTACATGTCTAAATACTCTATATACCAAATTTCACGTGTCTAGATAAAAACCGTTGAGTATATAGGTTGAGGCCTGTCCTCACACCCACTTTCTACTTATATAAGAGAGAGCGAAAAAGAGATGCGTCGGTATCGATCAATTATGCTTGCATGCGTTGCAATGTAATTAATATTGTGTTATTGGATCAGCGACGCACATATGTGTATTAAAAATCGCATGTGCCAAAGACGTGGAAATTGACGCCAAAAACTTTTAAGTATGTCTGCAAGAGTAATAATTGTTTTTTTTTTTTGGTTTGGCTTAGGGCATCGTCTCTCTAAATAAAATCTCGATCGCATATTCCTTGGATATAGATATATTTCCAGTAAACACGATAATACTATAAGAAAGAAACAAATGGATATAATAAAGATGATGCCATTAGATGCAAAACAAATGTTATTCCAAATTCAAGCAGATGGCACGAAAACGTGAGATGTTTAAGTGCTATATATAAATTAAGCCTGATAGATGAAAGATATGCTATTTACATATAAAGTCTGATGAACAACAAACACGCTTTTTTGAAGGGTGCCAAATCAATAGGCGTAAATAACTTGCAATATGGACAATTAGGTTTATCTACAAATATCTATTCAAGGGCGTGTATTAACATTTCGAAAAAAATTACATTTTTGATACAATAAAGTCATTTTATCCCGGATATGTGGTTATTTTAGTAGCAATAGCTCTACTAAATCCAATGTATGTTCTCTCTGCAAAACTTTCACAACAAACATACAATCGCCCCCATCAATGTATACACTTTTCTTGAGATACTTACCTAGAATTTCCCGTAGGTGGAACGTTATACTGTCGTGATACTTCTAGCTTAACAACAAGATGCTCATTTTTAAGTCTAATCAAACCAATTTTTTCTTGAGTCATATAGTTAAATAATCATATTCCTGTCAATATTCATAATCACGGTGTTGTTTAACATGCCTCACTTATCAACTAGTGAATTTGGGGCGTTTTAAATCGGCGAATCCACTGTAAAACAAAATTCATTTTAAATTGTTAGTTCGACCAAGTTTATATATATATATATATATATATATATATATATATATATATATGTGTGTGTGTGTGTGTGTGTGTGTGTGTGTGTGTGTGTGTGTGTGTATAGAGAGATAGAGAGAGAGGAGAGAGAGAATAAAGAGCCAAACATTATATTCCATTAATTCAGTTGACTTATACAATTCTTGGCAGTATCTGTTTCGTAGCGCAAAATCAAACACTTTATTGTTATTAATTATTATATCAACCAGTGAATCTATTGTACCCTTAACTCATCAGAAGAAATAGCAACAATCAATCCGTCCAAAGGAAATGAAGTGCGATATTACACGATTAAAATCCGAAATTGGAGGTGAAGTTGCAAATAGCTTTATATTTTTCCATTTCGCCATATTGAATTTTTATCAAACAAAGTCATTAAACCCAATTCGTACTACTAATATACATTAAATAATGCATCTTCTACCGAAATGTTCTAGTTAGTAATTAGTAAATTTATTAATTCTAATTTGTGTGTATAAATTTATGAAAATATTATCAATAAATTGTAAACTATTATACATGTGTGTATATACGAAACTAAACTAAGTTAAACAACGATTGATCATTTCGGCTATCATAACAAAACAAGTAATTTGAATTGAAAAGCATAATAAGTTGCTTCTATAATTATATTATATTAAAATCGAGCTTATTAATCATTACAATTATAATTTTAAAACATCTTACAATTCAAAAACTATGCTTATGTTTTGTTTAGTTTAAAAATAAATTGAAAACTCCTTTTTTATCGTAATTGTAAATAATTAAATTTACTTAATCAAAGTGAGGCCGAATTACCTCCCTTGAAAGAAATCTAACGAAATATTAGCTTTACTTTTCTTTATATTTTTATTTTATTTAACATTCATATCATAAACACTCACAACGCATAGACATCCATACCAAACTAATAAGTAATTTTAATATAGTTTTAATTTCTTTCACTTAATACTATTTTAAAAATTCAATCCATTTATATTATAAATTAATTCACTAAATTTTCAAATATACAATGTTAGTATTTAAAATTATTTAAATCGATAGTCATAAGTTATTAAGTTATACTTCATATCTACTAATGTTGAATTGTAAATTAATTAGTTATTTAAATTTACTTTAATTTCTATTTATTAACTTATATATTTATTCATTTATCAATATCAGCACAATCATTAATTTTTATATTGAAAGTAATATTCTTAATTTTTATATTTCACAAATTGTACACAGTTCTACATACGACAATCTAGTATTAATAAACATTTTCGAAATTGTTACTTATTTAAATATAATTTTTGTTTATCATTGTACTGATTCTATAAGTATATTTCAGAGTTTCTTACTCTGATAACCTGTTATTGTAATTATAATTAAATAAATGTATATTTAAGTGAAAACTAATTCTCATTTAGATTCAAGTTAATAAGATTTATAAATATTGTTTGGACTTAAAACTATATACCATATTCAACTTCGTTCCCAAACTAATAAATCGATCATTATTAATTATGTGTATATACCTGTATATTTGTATGTATTGGATTCACTGTTAAACTAATTAACCGATTAATTATGAATTGTATTTATGTGGATATATTTGTATAATTGTATTTATTGGATTCACTCCTAAACTAATTAACCGACCATTATTAATTTTAATTATATGTATATGTTTATATATTTGTATGTATTGGATTCATTCCTAAACTAATTAACCGATCAGTAATAATTTTAATCATGTGTGTATGGTTATATATTTCTATGCATTGGATTCCCTGCTAAACTAATTACCCGATCATTATAGATTTTTATTATGTGTATATGATTATGTATTGTTGTGTCTTGGATCCACTCCACTAATTAACTGATCATTATGAATTATATGCAATGTTTATGTTTGTATATGTCTATAGATGTCATATTCCAAAAATCACACACAATTGTCACTTACTTTGTTTATGTATTTATGTGTACAAATAAATCTATTCAAGTAGTAAGGCACTTGTACAGTATAGCACTCATATGAACAACTTATGTAAAATCATCGAGTAGTTCCATCTTTATATTAGAAATAAGATACTTGCACAGTATCCTACCCAAGAAATAAGGTACTTGTGCAGTATAGTACTCACATGCAAACCAAAGAATATCTTACCTGTGACGTACATAAGTTATTAAATCCGTACATCCCGTTAAATATTTGAGTAGTATGACACATAAAAAATAATGTGTTTCTTCACTATAGCACACAGATAAAAAACAAGTTCTTATCCTTGACGCAGAGAAAATTTAGCAAAACAGAAAATTTCATAAAAGTATTGAGTTCTTTAATTTTTAAATTAGAAAAAAGATACTTGTACAGTATCTTACACAAAAATAAGGTACTTGTACAGTATAGTACCCATATGAAAAAACAAACGACATTTTACTTGCGGCGTACGTAAAAGTAATCAAAACCGAAAATCATGTAATATATTCGAGTAGTATTACATTTATATAAGAAATAAGGTGCTTCTCCACTACAGCACTCTGATGTAAAAACAAATTCTTACCGGTTACACACGGAATAGTTAGCAAAACAGAAATGTCTGTAAAATGTTCGAGTCGTTTCATCTATATCTTAGAAATGACATACTTGCACAGTATCCTATCCAAAAATTAAGATACTTGTGCAGTATAATACTCATATGAAAAACAAAGAAAAGCCTACCTGTGACGTGCATAAAAGTAACTAAAACCGAAAATCATGTAATGTATTCGGATGGCATGACTTGTAAATGAGAAATAAGGTGCTGCTTTACTATAGCACTGTGATGTATAAACACACAAACTATTACCTGTGAGTAAATTATCGCAACAGAAAATTATGTAAATTATTTTAAATGTGTGTTATGCATTACCCGCCCTATGTAAGGGATTTTTTCCATATAAGTGCTGTAAATTTCCTGTCCTAGGAAAGGTAAAATTATCTCATACATTTAATACTCGTTCTAAAATAGGTAAAATATGCGTTTGCTCAAGATGGCAAACGATACATAGACATAAAAAAATCCTCTATTCTAAGAACAACAGACATGTTAAAAATGTTGCTTATACGGTCCCGAGAAACGCCGGGTTACCTTGCTAGTATATAATATAAGGCTCCCAGTGCTAATTCTGTCTTAATAACTAGTGTTGATTGTTCATATCCAAGTCCCAATTTTATCTCACACATTTAGTTTCCCGTATACGCAGGTAATCTCTACAATTATATAAATGCAACTTTATATACATATATATATATATATATATATATATATATATATATATATATATATGTGTGTGTGTGTGTGTGTGTGTGTGTGTGTTAGTTCGTTCTGAAATAGCTGAAGAGATCTTCTTTAATATTTACAGAACTTTAGTATATAAGTCTGGAAGTTATATGAGTTACGTTTTGTCTCAGAATACCGTCGATCATTACCAATAATCGATAACTGAAACCGATATTTAAATATATCTATCATCAGCAAAACCAGTTTTCCATATCCTCGCTGAGCAACAATGATAGAATGATGAATTTTGAAAATTCTTCCGTGGGTAAATTGATAGCGTTTTTTTTTTATTTTGCATGGCGTAGTTTGTCGGTTCAAACTCAGCACTTAAATTTCTTTTTTTTTTCATTTATTGCAAAGAATGTTATAAGACTTGAAAATTTAGGTTTTTATTTATTTATTTTGTATAACGTGGTCTGAAGGTTCAGACCTCGTACTTAAACTTTGTTTCTTTTTCCGTTAAGTGGAAAGAAGTTTATTCATATGATTGAAAAATTTACATGTGTGTGTGTTTTAAAACATCTATTATTTTTGCGATATAAAACTGAAATATAACGGTCTTTGAATAAAAATTATAATTGACAAGCAACTGATCCTAAAGAAATTACAAAACAGTCTACACACATATTTAATTAAAAAGTGATTTAGATGTTTCTTATATGTCGCTGAAACAAAACATAGGACCCAAAATCTAAGCACATAAGGTAGGGAATTTTTCGACACAGGTGACTAATTTTAGAACTATACAGCGACAACCACATACATTCCTACAACGAATATAAGCCGATGATGTCCTGCGGTTGCTTTCGCATACAGGTCAAGAAATTATGGCCCATGAAAATCTCAATAAAGTAGTTGGTTTAGAGCTGGAAGAATAGCTGTTAAGGGCACAAATCACAGAAATTAGATTGTGTCTGAAACGTTCCATCTACTGTATTGGGGCTACTTTGACAAGTAATAGGTCAATGATGCCGAATTTGCTAAAATAAGTTTTAGAATTACACTAAAAAGTAAATATCGGAATTACCAAAGAAATATATATATATACATATATATATATATATATATATATATATATATATATATATATATATACATACACAAAGCATAAAGAAGGCATCAAATCAGCCTTTAAGCGAGGCCGGGTACTACTGCTAGTTAATCCATAATTATTGGTAACTTTCTGTTTCAGGTGTCTCTCGTGAAAGCTTGTGGAAGAAATTTAGTTTAAAAATGTAATTTGCCAGTTAATAACAGTCTGCTGAGAAAGACATTTCGGCATTTCACTCAATAAATAAATATTTGATGCTTGTGTGCTAAGATACATTAAAACTCCAGGAAGAGAACGAAATGAAATCATACTTCATATATATAATGTGATTAGTAGGAATATATTACGCTTATAAGATTATAATGTTTCACGTTTAAATACATTGCTGTCTCCCAGACACTATATTTACAAATGTAGACACATTGGAGCATATTGTATTGGTTTTTACCGCTTGTCATAGAATTTTAACCATGGACTAGTATTATAATCTTCCAAAACTTGTAAATGTTAATGCTGGTTCGTCCAATATATAGAGATATGAGCATTTCAATATTCTATTTGGCTACGGATCTCTCTCTCTCCGTTTCTGTCTCTAAGAATACGAACGTATAAAAGCTTATAACTTTTCTTTATTCGGTTTCAATTGGTGACCTGCAGGAATACAATATAATATTATGAAAAAAAATGAATTACATGTACATAATTTTTGACAGATCCTTCAGTCCAATCTTCATCGGTATATATATATATATATTATACTGTTGGTAGAATTTTTCAGTAACTCATAACAACAACACAATATGTCATTCCAAAGAGTGCTCAATGCATGAAACAGATCAATATATTGATTGTTGGAGAGCTATTGGCTACACATTCGCACAAGTAAAATCTAAGGAAATCGCGCAATTGGAAGATAGTCCAAAATAACCAAAAATTCCGAAATCCGTGGAATAATTCACAAATAGGTACATGAAAAAGAGGAAAGAATTCCAATAATATTCTTAAAAGAAACATAAGATATGCGTAAAACTCGGCTGCCGAGACAAGGTGTAATGAAAAATGAGTGAAGAAGAAAAAAGTTTGAATGGTGATTGAATAAAATAGAAAATAGAAAAGCAAATGTCAAAATGACACAGACAATATGACGTTAAAAGCGCCTAAAATATAGGGCAAAAAAGTAGTCTGAAATGTATAGGTTATTACTTAAGAAACTATCAGCAGGAGTTAGTAAAAGACACTAACAAAATTTAAGGGGAGAAGACGGCCGATATCTGCAAATTCCGGAAAAAGAAAGTAATATGTAAGTAAATGCATAGAGTAAAATATAAGAAAATATACATGCATGGTATGAATGTGTAGGTAGATTGATATATTTGATTGATAGGAATATTTAAACACTAAAACTGAAATTCCAGATAAAATATCCGGCCAAACAAAGAAGAAATAAATAATTAAAATAAAGGATTATTATGTTATAAAGAATTAAGAAAGTATGTAGAAAAAACGATAATGCTAAAGAAAAATTATATATATCGGAAAGATTAAAATAATAGCTATGTAATTTCAAAATTACCATAATTAAATTTAGACTCATGTTTAAAGAAGAGATCAGTTCGTTTTTAGAATTTATTATAGTGTTACTTTGATGTGAAGTAATTATAGTTATAGCTTCGGTTGTGCAGAGGCGACAAGACTTAGAGCCTGAAGTATCAGACTAAACTTTTTATGATAGTCCATTCGATTGAGAAGGGGTTATTGTTAGAATTAAGATTTTTAATTAAAGGGGTTAGAGAGGTTCCTTGCTTATTATTAGAATAATGGGTGTTAAAAGAAGAAATGCGGTTTGATATTCTTTTCTTAATTAATGTTGCAGAAGCGCCAATATAGGTGTGCACTTTATTAAAAGCTCGAGGTCTGAAATTAATATTAATTTGCTGATTTGTATTAGGGAAATAGTTTGAATTTTGTTCATTGTGTTAAAAAAAGGGCGGGACAATGATTGTACGGGACTGTGTTGGAGAGGATAATGAGTGTTGTTAGTGTTAGGATTGCTGCTAGGAGTACTATTATTTTTATTATTGTTATTATTATTATTATTATGATCATTATTATTATTATGATCATTATTATTATTATTATTATTATTATTATTATTATTTCATTATTGCTAGTTGTGTGATTGTAGATCAAGGGGCTGCTCGATTAGTATATTGGATTAGTAACTATATCAGATGGACGATTGGAAGTAGGATAACTTGAAGTTAAATTATTAGTGTCTGTTATGGGAGGATTGCGTGGGCGCTCAGAAATTGTGCATGAATATATATATATATATATATATATATATATATATTGCGTGAGGAAGCATTGAATAAAAAAAGAACTGTAAAAAATATCAAGAATGTAGTTTAAATTCCCGGGAAAAAATACTAAATTAAACCTATCACAGATTTAGCACCTAGATAATCCGACTTCTGAAAAGGTTTTAATTACAAAGAGAATTCAATTATATCATGGTGCAAAAAAGGAAACTTGAAATAGCATAGGTACTTCGGACTGAAAAGGCAAGGGGCAATAAAATATTCTAAGTGAATGCACAGTTTATCGGCAACAAATACAAGCGAGGTAAAATCCCTGATGATGGCAAATCATTTCGCCATAAGCGTAATAAAAATAACTTACAAATGGAATAAATACGCACAAATTCATAGTCAGTTTTTTTCCCGAGGCATTGAGTACGTTAATAACGTTTTCTCCCTTACAAACATTTAAGCAATGCGTTTTCATCTAAGCCTGTAGGTTACACAAGGAGGTACAATGCTGTATACAGCACATGAACACACACACACACACACACACACACATATATATATATACACACACACATATATACACATGGATATATATATGAATATATCTACCTATATTACAATTAATGACCAACACCTAAAGGCGTTGTTTCCCATGTGAGAGTAAAACTCATCTACTTGATCTAATACTTGAAATATTGAGAATAAAAGACCGAAGATGGTCGATATTTTCTTTCCTGTGCATGTAATATATTTGTATATGTATATATGCGTGTATATTTGTTCACACACACACACACACACAAACACACAAAAACACACACACGGGCACATTAAGTTATTAAGTTAGAACCCTGTGCACGAAACGCATAGCTAAAATTTCAAGTGTTTGGACCCAAAATTCGCGGAGGAGATTGGTAGAGTTCTCAAAGGACAAATCGTTGCACTTTGACGCATTAACAGCCAAATCTCTGGCCGAAAACGGATCACAAAGATGTTCAGTACAATGTATATCAAACTTCGAGTCTGTAGACTTAATATTGACAGATTTATTGCGTATGGAAATTTACACACATGCACACAGAGCTACGTTTACTTTTATAGATATACTAGCAGTTCCGCCCGGCTTTGCTCGGGCCCTATATACTGATAATAAGTTATGTGCATGTGTATATATTAAAAAGTGTGACTATGTAAAGTAATGCCTACCATAAAGAAAAGACAGAAAGACATTTACACTTTTGTATATATATATATATATATATATATATATATATATATATATATATATATATATATATATATATGCGATTGGCCAGGTAATTCCGATGATAGTATTAAGTGGACCATTTGAAACACTAGGACAACGAATTTATGTGTTTTTTTATTAATAGAAAAATGGCTCTGCTACTAAATATTAGGACTGGCGTTTCGTGTTATCCTTGGCAAGCCTTTTCCTGTATTGTGTGCTGAGAAGTGTGGGTGGTGCTATACATGCCTTCACATTTATAAGCACATATTTTTCTAGTAGTATTCCAGAACTATTATGCCCAATTAATCCCACGTAAACATCTGCAACAAGCTCCATTATTAACTAATGAGGATATGGGCACAATTAAAAATATTGCTGGTAGTTTCTACTTAAATATCGATACAGTGATGCCCACAAGATTATATCAGTTCAATCACAAAGTAATAAACAATTTTGTTTTTCCTATCCCTCAATAGCAACATAGCAAACTCTATTTGATATAGCACTTATTTGCCTGGACGTTGAAGGGACAAATACGCAAGCCTTACAAGTAGCTTGCTCATTTTACATTACTCTCAGTATGCTGTTGCTGTCTAATTATTAAGTATAGCAGTAAAACAACACACTATTTAGACTTATATTTTGTAGTTTGGTATGTGTGCACTCCTCAGGAGAGAAAACAGATTCTTTAAGCAGAACACGCGACTTTGAAAAAAAGCACAACATATCAATTATTGCTTTGAGTAAAACTCGACTCTCGATTAACCCAGTGAGAGGAAATAATGGAGTCCGTATATTGTTTCTGCTTCAGTAAAAAGAAAAACGTCGATAATCAGGGGTTGGCTTTACCATCAACTCAGTTATTAGATAATTCTTGTCTTTGCTACAGGATTGCATCTCAGACCATATCATGAAACTGGAATTGGGTCTCCAGAATGGCACTCATGCTAACTGGAATGTCTTAACAATAAGTATATCAGAGCAAGAACACATTATTTGTATTATTGGCTTTTGTGATGCCATAACTAAACTTACACATAAAACAAAATTAGCTACATGGTTGACTTCAATTTTCGAGTTGCCTATTATTATGTAGTAAGTGAAAGGGGTCTGTTACATTATCGTTTTTGTTCAAATAAACTTAAATGGTCTTCGTCATTTTCACATGTACAACGAATTATGACATTTGCATTACAAACAGCTATTTTCAACAGAAAAAAAAACACATCATAAAATTCTTGGATGCTTCTCACATCCAATGACCGTGTGTACCGTCGCAGCAACAACCAGCGCAAAGAAAAGAAATAAAAATCGGAATCTTCAAATGAAATGAATTTGTTCGTGGTATCTCTGTTGCATAGGGGTTATCTTAGAAGAGAAGGGATGACGTATATTATATCTTTGTTGTTGTGTGTTCGTGTTAGTAAGAGAGTCTTTGAGTGTTCATGTTGTGTGCAGATATCGGTTTTATATAAATAGACAGGATACATGTAAATACAGGAGAGCCGACGGCATGTAATACACAATGAGAGGAGATTTGATATATAGATTGATAGAGCGAGAGATAGTGAGTTTCACATTTATATTGTTTGACAGTCCTATGAATGGGAGTGTTTCTATAACATTTACACATATATATCTTTACCTATTTTTGAGATGATGATTTTCACGAACTTCTTATGAGATAAATTGACAATTCCTTTTCTGTTGAATAACATAACACGAAGACGCTTACAAAATTATGATTCTATTCGTTTATTTCATTCCGACCGGTCAATGGCTTTGCATCAAGGAATCCATGTCTTTACATGATTCTTTCTTCCCCCTTCGCTTTCAAGGCTCCATGTCAGCTCTGTCTCTGACTGCTCTCTTCTCCCCTGACTACCTGACTTCTCTTTGCCAAGTTCCAACTATATTGAAAACTTATGACGTCATTGCATAACAAACACGTGCATATCAGACACGTGGTCTGACATGCCTCCGTGTTTAAACATGATTCCACCCGATTTTTCTAACCTAATTTTATAACACATTTTACAAATAACATTTTCCATGGTCCCTTTTTAAATTCCTTGTTTTAATTTCACTTCTTTAACAGAAACAAAATTACATAATTACATTCCTTTTTCAATAAGCAGATATCTAACTATTTTATGGGAACTAAACAATGGTAATTATCCATTCCATTTTCAATAACATTCCTGTATTATTTATTTTAACTTATGATCGGAATTCTCAATTCAAAATCTAGCTTCGCAAGTTCGAATCCTCGGCTATCCCATCTCATATTTACTCACTTAAAAGAACAGACGGCTGTTTTTAACACCTCGACAACAACGCAATTTACTATATTGCAATCTTCCTTTTGAACACACGTGTCAGCCAGCGTTTTCTGACGGTGAAACACTCCACACTTACAAAAAATAAATTTGTTACGCTTGTAAGAATAATCTGAATCCATTTTAATCAATTTTAAGGAAGATAATGAGACTGTATACGCAATTTCACAACCACCAACACTGCATTAGTTTTCTTATACCTCGTCTTTCATAGAAATAAGCAATGTCATCAATCAAATTTTATCTCGCAAAACCTTACAAAACGAGTGAATTTCACTCGACACATTTTAGTACATATTTTAGTACAGCTGTAGAAAACAACTTAGGTAATGTACAACACGGGTTGAAAGAATTCTTTCACAAAACATACGTTTAAATACATCATCATCAGGCATTTGACGATACATCCAAAGGTATATCATCCCTTTCTATTCATTTTCCACGGATTATTATTAACTAGCAGGGGTACCCGGCGTTGCTCGGATGTTTCGAGGTGTGTGCGGTTTTGAGTAAATCAAAACAAAAGAATAAAAAAATCGTTGCCCGGGTGTTTGTTTCCGGGGTGGGGATGTTTAATAAATAAAAAGTGATGTTAGGTAAGTAGGAAGGATCAAACCCGGAGTATTGGGGCAAAGTTGGAAAATTAAGTGTGAAAAAAAAAACATGCAATGTTAACAACTCGGCCACCAAGAAAATCCATTTTAGGTGTTTATGATAAAAAAAAAAAGACTACGGTAGGTCAGAGCGAATGTGAAAATATAATGTGAATTGTCCGGCATGCTAACCACTATGTCACGGAGCACTGCAACTGAGTTTAGTGATTTTAAGTAACTTAACATGAAAGAAGTGAACGGTTGTATTAAATTAAATTTTGACTAGAAAAAGGTACACATTCTATAATGAAAAAGATTAGAAACTTCCCATAAGAATTTCCTATCAGAGTTTTAAAACATTGACCTGACAGGAATATGGGTGGAGTGTGGACAATATTTATGAGACTGCCATGCTGATAATTCACAGCAAAAAATAACTATAAATAATGATAGAAGGGAGAATTGGCTTTCCTATTTGTATAAAGCTCTTGGATACACAATGTTTGATGTTCTACCCTCTGGTGCTAATATATATAGATTGTGTGGGGAACCTACCCGTGAACATCCTACATAAAACTGTCCGTGACTAAAGCAAGAAGAAGCTAAGTTCAGACCAACCACTGCCAAGGTTTGTCCTTGCGACTTATTTATTGTCATGGCAAAACATAATTTTATTGAGAACTGAAGCCTTTTAAATGGAATTGTTGAATCTGATGGAATAATTGGTATTCTAGGAAGAAATGTCAATTCGCCTGTAGCTACACCAGTCAATATGACTGCTTCTATCACATGAGGTTGCATTCGTGTTACACATAATCTTGTTCCATTGCATAGTCGTGGAGCATCAAGGTTTCTGAGTAACACAATTGGACATCCAGATTTCAGTTTTAATTTGTGTGGTGGCATACCAGGTAATTGCAAGGAATTTAAAAATTATGTAGGGTACTGTACAGCATGGTCATTATCTACAGTAGAATCTAGAGAAGTGTAAATTTGTTCCTCACCTGGAATTTCATCAAGCAGTTGGTCATTGATGATGTGTACCATATAATTTTTTGGAGCTAAAAGTGCTCTTTCTGTTAGCCATTGAGGATTAGTATAATTTGCAGCTATATTTGGGTAAACTTTGTTACAAAGTTCTGCGAGTGAGGAAACAATTGATCCAATACTTGAAGTATTTACAATTTTACCATGTTTGTCTGTTTGAATTTTGCCATCTCCAATTTGTAAAAGTATGGAAGCAAATTTATCAGCCAATGGGTCACTATTAAGATGGACACGCATGTTTGTAGATAAGGTTACAGTCTTGATGTACTTCCACAAATATGACAATTTAATGCAAGCATTGAGCTCATCAGCAGGACTTCCACGTGGAACAATAGGAAGCGTTTGTCGGAAGTCACCAGATAATAAAAGTGTGATGCAACCCATGACAACATCACGTGACTTGAGATCACGCAATGTTTTAATATATGAGGGGAGTAAAGTTTATGTAAATGCAAACATCGGACTGTATTTTGCAAACGAAATAAACCGGTAATGATGTATATTTATTTGTTATTTATTGCGGACAAAAATGGAAATAATCATAGTTCTTGTAGTGGCGAATTTTTCTGGAAAAAAAAAACATTGCTGTGGATGTTTCCAATACCCCGGTTTTGGGGAAGTAATAATCGCCCCCCCCCCCGGCAAACAGAAGGACCCAAATATGTAAACTGTGCAAAACTGGGCGGGCAAAAATGAGGGACTTAGTTGTGCAAGCCGATTTATCCTAAATTTTTTGTAGGTTTCCTATGAGTTTTCTATTGTATTCGAAAGAGTAAGGAGTAAACTTAATGAGCCAAAGGGGGAAAAAGTATTTGTACACGTGAAAAATAAAGTTTTCTGGGTCTATTTCCGAGTTAATTAGTAAAGTGAAGTGCTAAGACATTGTAAAAAAAAGAACACCTTGTTAGTACAAAACATGAATTAAATAGAGCGAAACCGAATGATATTGGCGTTTGCAAAAAAACAACAAAGTAAAATTTCGTACATGACGCAATGGAAAATGTGTGTTAAAATCATTGGTAGATGCCCCCCCCAAAAAGGAAGTAAATAAAGAACGAAATAAAAAGTGGAGAAAGAGAGGTTCTACTGCAAACCGGAAAGAATAAAAATGCAACAAAATTGAATAACCGCAAGAATCGTACGCTGAAAAATGTAAGTATGTGTAAAAATTAATAGTGTTTATTTATGTAGTTTGGTAGAGTAAAGTAATTATATATATATTTTTTCCTAAGTAATTGTATATTTGTTTTGGTTTATTGGTTGCTTAGTGGTTATTTTGGTATATTTTATTTTGTGTAAGCGATCCGTTGCAGACGAAGTGTTTTTGAATTAAACCTGTTTGTGTGAATTGTGGTCGTGGTCGTGGTCGTGGTCGTCGTCGTCGTCGTCGTCGTCGTAGTCGGTTTCTTCCCATTCGAATGTCGTCTGCTGACATATCAATGGTTTAATGAAACTTCCACCAAGGGGAAAAAAGTAATAAATTGCAAAAAAATAAGAAATAAATAACCACTGATGTAATAAGTCACCCGCCCCCTGAGTATGAATTCCGAAATTAGTGGAAAGATAGCATAATATAAAAGTAAAAAAATAAAAAAGAAGTCGTATTATCGTCTGACAGCGATCGCCCGATCCATGGCTAACGTGTAGTTACGTAAACCGGCCCCCAGAAAAAGAACACAAAGGGAAGTCCATGTACGTGAATATCGCCGCATATAAAACTCTATTTACCTGAATGTCGTCTGGTAACTGGTACGGTGAAAAAGTAAAGGAACGTGGCACAAATAGATTTGGATACACAAGTAAGAGTCGTAGAGTGATAGAGTGTAAGTAAAACCTGGAATATCAGGTTGTGTCGTTTCGTTTCGTTTTAACAATGGAAAGAGCAGAAAAAGGACAAAAAAGAAAGAAAGAAGTAAAGACCGAAAGGAAAGATTATAAAGGAAGTTTGGTAAGAATTAGCTTTAAAAAAGTGAAATATCGTGTAGACTGAAAACATAGGAAAGTATTCCCCCCAACGCGAGTGTAAAGTTAATGTAAGTCGAGTAATCGAAGTAATGTGTTCGGTAATACAATTCAAGATAACGTATAGCGTTTAGTTTGTGTTTATGTTTATGGAAAGAAAGAGAAATATAGGGAAGTACCCCCACCACCATCACCCAAAAAGCGGAAAAGACAACGAAAGTTAAGAAAGAAAGAAAGAAAGAAAGAAAAAAAGAAGTAATGGAAAGAGCAAAACGGAAGTTGTGTTTGTGTAAGTAATTTTGAGGTGCGTTTCACGTAAATGTCAATTCAGGTTTTCATAAAACTTTAACCACGCGGGCTATAACGAAATCGAGGTAATGTAATTGTGAATTCAATTCCAGGTAACGGATTGTGTTCTGTTTTAATCTAATTTTAATAAAATAAATGCTTTATAATTTGTGTTTATGTTTTATGCTAACCAATGGCAAAGTAAGCGTGGTTCGTTTCAGCATAAGTCCAGTCCAGTTTTTAGATAAATTCTAACCGGTGTTCGGTTTTAAATGTCTCCTGTGAACGGCAGGAACGGTGTAAGTGAGTGGCGGTGGAAGGATGAATTTAGTAGAGAGAGTTTACTTTACTACTTCCATTAAATATAATCGATTTTTACAGTGGACTCTCACCAGACAGAATATAGGAAACTCCGATCAGCGAGATACTAGATATGTAATAAGCCTATAACATACGGCAGATGTCGTGATTCAGTTTGTGAACGATACGGCTGCACCAAATGTAAGCAGGTGCAGTCCTATAAAGGGCAAAGTCGGAGGGGAAAAAATGAGTTCATTTTATTTATATAGATAAATCATTAAGAATTTGGTTGATAAAACGTACCTAGAATCCTAATGTGGGGTTCGAGCATTAGGTAACGAAATACAAAGATTTTACTTTTTTTTTTAGTTTTAATTTTTCTATACCATTAATTGAGTGAACATCCATATCAAATAAACCAATATATATATATGTGCATTAGTTTATAATTATATATTGTCGCTTTTATTTTCTTATATACTTTATAAGCTCCAAAGCAATTCGTTCAGCTTTGCATTATCCCGATAATGCTTGCCTTAAAGAATTTAGCTTATTCTCCTTTTCTCTCTCTCTCTCTCTCTCTCTCTCTCTATATATATATATATATATATATATACATATATATATATATACATACACACACATATATATAACAGATAAATATATTAAAATGTAACAAGACTGAATTGAATTAAACGAGATTGTTGTAAGTGCTTGATAAAAAAGGGGGCAAATACTATTTTATTCCATTTAGGCAAACAAAACTATCATTTTTTTCCGATACAAGACATTTACTATTTCAATTTAAAAATATTTTATCTGCGGACAAAAAAATTCTAATCTTACTTAAGCCTGTTTTACAATAAAAAATAAATAGTTCAGAAAGGTTTTTTTTTATTTTTATTTTTTCTTTATCGTTTATATAAAATTATGAGTTGCACAGTGATATTAGATTAGTCTGCCTTATGAAAATTATAGATTTCATATATAAAAGGCTATATTTCTGTCTGTCTCTCTCGATATTTCCAATCTCTATATCTCGGAATGTAAAAGTCGGAGAGCGGCGCTAGGGGTCGCAACTGATTTGATTTTTATGGATCGTTCTTTTATGGGTCATTATCCAATTAAAATAATTTTTAAAGAGTCAAAATGGGTCCAAATTTAAATAATATTTTTATTAAATTGTATAGATGGTCTATTCTGGAAGAAATTTTAAAAACTGTAATCTAAAAAAATTATTTTAAAGATTTTGTTAAACAATTAGAGTTGTGGTGTGAGGAGAAATACGAACTGAAACAGAGAGAACATTCAGACCTGTAATAATACAAAGAGGAGATTGCAAAAATGATTTGTTGTGTAGGAGAAATACAAACTGGAATTGAGAGTAGGAGAGTTTTTATAAATGTATGCAAAACCACATTCATTTTTTAAAAATCCAAATTAATAAATTAAATCAAATATAATCTTAAAAAGATACGATACAAATTAGAAAATCATTTCATCCAAGTCATGGAAAGTAAAGTAAAATTTATAAAAGTGCACTTTGAAGATAAATAAATCTCAAATTGAATCTTGTACCTTTATTTTTAAAGCCTATAGTAAAAAACATTTTGTTTACTAATTTTCCTGCCTTGGATGAAATGCTTTTCTAACTTGTATATATATATATATATATATATATATATATATATATATATATATATATATATATATATATATATACAGACAGAGACGATGATATATATCACTAACTCTTCATATACAATCATTAATATTCATCTCATTCTCCACCTTTCTGCCTCTCTCCTTTTCTCTCTCTCTCTCTCTCTCTCTCTCTCTCTCTATATATATATATATATATATATATATATATATATACATACAGACACCAATAAACACTTTTCTTACAAAATACTATCGACTACACGAATACTGAATATAAAGTGCTTTGTATTTTCCAATAAAATTAAATTAAATCTTTTTTTGAAATATAGACAAAATGTAAATAAATTTGGAATACCTGATTTGCAGAGAATCACTAAGCACAATTGCTTTTGGATGGATATAGTCGGCCGACGAGAAAGTTAAATTTTCACAACTTTATTTGTAAGAATTCTGCTGAGCTTAAAAAGACAATTTTCTAATACCGGTACAATTGAGCAAATTAAAACATTCATAATCACCCGACTTTATAATAATTATTTATAGACGTTGTTTATATACTGACGATAAATAGTTGTTGAGAATTCAAGATATTTTATCTGAAAGACACATTATTTAAATTACTAAAGGGCATATCTTATCGATCCATAATGCTCATGTTAAATTTAAAAAAAAAATGTACCGATTATATATTATCGTCTTCTCTTGCATAATATACACCAATATATGTGTACGTCATTCTTTAAAAAATCATTGATTTTAGACGTATCATTTTTGTGAAGTATTTCTTTTCTTTTCCGGGGTCTTTGTCAACACTGGACAGGCATTACCTTTGTTTACGTGTTTTTACAGGTAACTTTTTACTTTAGCTCCACCTCCACACTTTTTGGAAGACACAAGTAGTTTTCAGGATATAAAGGCATGTATTATTCATTTTAAATCAGTCCCCGCTACATTTGTACGCACGCGGGAGGAACAAATCTAATTCTATACGGCATATATATCCACTCCCCAATTTTTTTTTAATTTATAGTATTTTCTGACAACGATTTTCAAACTTAAATTCGGTGCAAATATTTTGACACCCTTCTCATAAAATGGTGTGTCTATTCCGATAGACGCTGTTAACATGGGGATGTTAGGATTGTCAATTCCGAAATCCGTTCTACACATGAGGTGCTTCAGGTGTGTATTTCAAAAGTCATTTTTAAGCATTAGGAGATTAGATATTTTGCAACAACAACAAAAACAACAACAACAACAACAACAACAACAACAACAACAACAACCATATTTACATTTTTTACGATGTTGGAGAGAACGCTTCCACCGGGCTACGCCAGTTAACTGGTCTTGCTAGTAGTTATATATTGAATATTTATATTTAAATAAATGTTTTGTTGTTTTTTTTTTAACTCAACGGGGTTAAATTACATTTATTTGTTCGGAAAATACGTTAAAATAAGTTATAAACAAAATACTGTAAACCTTGTGTATACTTCGAATAGTAGTAGTGTCTTTAAATATCGGACTTTGGACACGGCAGTCATGAATAGGTAAGCAGACGAATTTTGTTTTTTAACGGGAAGCCAAAAACCGGATTGCCGGTTCAAACGGACAAGTAAGCAAGCTGATCTGGGTATATATATATATATATATATATATATATATATATATATATATATATATATATATATATATATATATATACATGTATATATAAATATATATATATATTTATATATATATATATAGTCATCCACATACAGTACTGTTTCGCTGTTTCACAGCTCATCACTGAGGCTACACAAGCAACTACCTCAAGACAGGATCGAAACCCGACCGCTCTGTTTGGCTGCTGCTTTGCGGACAGTGAATTATCAATGTTTTGATATTGTCCAAATACCTAAGCTCAATTTCTAACACAAAGGGCATCTCTTAATATGGTAATGGTAATTTTTATATAACTTCTCAATATGGTACACTCAAGATAGGGAGCATTATAGTCATCAAAGTACAGTACTGTTTCGCTGTTTCACAGCTCATTAGTGCTGCTAGCCAACCAACTACCTCAAGACAGGACTGAAACCTGATCGCCCAAACGACAGTCGTAGCTTCTAACATTCATTCATTCATTCAGTCAGTCAGTCATTTAACCAATGTATAAATCAGGGGAATAGTCATATTACATTTCTATTAAAGTATTAATTAAATAGACCTTTGAATATATGCAGAGATCGTGTATTGACAACGTCTGAAATATTTAAAGAAAAATATTATATCAATCTTTGTCATACAAACATAACAGTTTAATATTGATTCATAAAATATGAATAAAAAGTTATGATAGAATAATAATGCCCGTAGCATTCCTATTAAACTCGCATACTTATCAGACCTCATAGATATCGCCTTGATTGTCGTTAATGAAATTCTAATTGAACAAGTTTTACACTGATTCGTCAAAACTGTATAAACCTATAAGCGAAGGTTAAATGAAACTAAATACTTAAAAATCAACGTAGTGCGGTAATGTGATGCGTGTATTTGACTTTATTATGTTGTAACCATAAAAGTTCCCATCCTTTCTAATATGATGTATTTGCGTAGAGGTGTACAACATTAATGACAAAATAACCGTTATAAAGCAGAAGATTCGAAATTATTATATTCAAACATAAATATGTCTCACGGCTTCTCATGTTCCGAATATATCAAACAACCGCGAAACGATCACTACTTCCTCAGACACCAGACTTCAAAATATAAGTTCTTCATAGAATTCTGGAAGTACATAATTAGACTACATTAAGATCTGTACACCTGAAATTCGTACTTTATAAAAAAGTAAAACAAATAGATAAATTATCTCATCAAAGAAATTACCCAATAAATGCCGAATGTTTGGAATGTAGTGCTCGTTTAGATATTTCTTCACAGACGCTTATTTTTCGGATTGTCTTCGTGTTTAGTTTATTTGATCTTATCTAAACTGCTTTTCATAGTCTCTAAGAATTAACATATGCAACGCATACCGAACGCTCATTATTAATATTATTCTTATTCCTTCTAGCCACTAAAATTATAACATCATAGTATTCATCTGGCTCACATCTCACGACCATCAACGAGCAATACGCTGCAGTTCAGTTTACCGAGTGTGTTAAACGATGTTACATGTTATTTTCTGTCAATGTTCCAGTGCTTTTTTTTACATGAAGGTCACCATTTATCAAGGCCTGGAAGCCACTCGTGGATAAGGGTTATTGCGTGTACAGTAATCAATAGGATAGTATCGTAGTAATCGTTAGTATTGGAGTTTCATAAAGTGCCTTACTTAAGGGGACGGTTTATCAAGAATGTGTTTATGTTGGACTTGAATGTATGCAAGTTGTAGTCCGGTGGGAAACAGGCAACTGGGAGAGAGTCCCATAGGCGTGAACCTTTAAGAAAAAATGCTGTGTTCATGGAATCTATGTTTTGATTAAGGCTTTATAGTAGTTAATGTTCTTCCGCTCTAATTAGGCTAAAATTACGACTAGTTTAATAGCCACTTTCTTTCTCTTCCCGCTTCAAAGGGTTACGTTCTTCTATTAACTTCTAAAAGAAATATAATTTTCACAAAACGTGTTAAATCAATATTTATATGCGTATTTAAAACACTTTTTAATAAACTGTGACGAACTTAGAAATTTCTGTAAAAACGAAGAAATAATCAAACTTCACCTCAGATTACAACCACTGCACACCGAAGAACAAAATAACGTATGAGAATCATTGCTTCATTTGTTGGATGAGGCGACAAAGAAATGAGCGTTTGAATACCCAAGTTGAAACTCTATCAACTTAGAAATATTTACACATATACTAACATCTAAACCTTACACACGCATACTGCAACGTTACCTAATATTCAGGTTGTTTATTACGCACACACTCATATTTCTACTAACGCATACACGCATATATTCATATTAAGCCCTTATTTGGTTATTCACGGAGTTGTTTTTAACAAAAACCTGAGTTGTATAAACGTACACAACTCCATATTTGTGATTAAAATTTACTTTTATTTTGTCATAATATAGTGTTCATAAAAAAGCGTGTAATTAAATCATGTTTTAATTGATCTTTTGTTTACAGGACACTGTTTGCTTGCTAACTAGTGAACCTAATATTTCTAAATTTTTCATTTATTTCGATTTTAATAGGCATGGCTCATTTTATACTTTTGCTATCAAGTAAATTTATTAGGAATGCATATTAATTGTCGATGTGGCTCTTCGGCGATACCCAAAAGCACTATCAAGGCCAGGGACCTCGCCACAGACACACTAGTAGTAATATAACACACTTAATAATTAAACACTAAGATTATTAAATACGGATTGCAAGTAAACTAAGTTATATTCAGTTACTTGACAAGGTGTGCTTGCATATTTTTTTAAAATTGGCATTGCTCATAAATGTAATCAGACTTTAAATTAGGTTATGTATTAAGACTTCCCGTTTCTAGAGAATATTTTAAAGAATGTTATCTGTTTCTCTTTATATTATTTCCTATTTTCGAACTATATTATCATTCTTTAAGCCACCATTGTTACAACCATCAGTGATAGAGCCGTCAGAAACAGGGAGTGCTTTGAAAACGACGGATCCAATGACGGATCTTTGCCGCTAGAATGTAATAAATTAGATCTCTTCAACCCGCATTAAATTACATCGTCATAAATAGGCATTAGAAATATTATTTTCTGAACACTCAAAAATGCTCTAGATTTATTAATGTTTATCTAATTAAATCGTTTATCGTATTTTTCATATTATATCCTAAAGAAATTACTTGATAAAAATGATTCATTCCCACTTAACGTCATAACATTTATTTTATCAATTCACTTTCATTGTTGTCCACGTGTTCATTTTATTGATATTTACTGCCTCACGCGTGTGCAGGTGACTCAATTAATCAAGAAGGTGTGTGTTTGGAAAACAAAAAGATTGAATAGCGAATCTACGCTTCTCTTAGAGTAATGATGCTCCCTTTCTGAAGTAGCATATTTGTGCACAATTTAACGACGGTGTATTTCAAGTTATTTGGAAGAAAATGCACTATGTTTTCAATTAATCGTGTCGTAAGCTAATTATGTGTTTATAGTTTATTGTAATTTTATAGTAAATAATGTTCATATGATTTAATGATATTTGTTTCTCTTTGTGTTATTATTATTAGACCGCACCCTTATCTTCAGTACTCTATTCGTCTATAATTGTGAATAATGGAAACCGGAATTAGTTTTATAGTTATTCTTGCGATACGATTAACGAATACAGTGATGTTAAATTATATTTGTTTACGTCGTATATGTAAACCTGCTACTAATCATTTGGAATCACATCGTGATAACAGGTACATCGGCAATATAAGGTGTTGGATGATCGTACATTTCCAACTAAAGAGCCATGAAAATTATGTTTTTTTTGTGATCGTTTTATCCTTATATCAATAAAAAAAATAGTATATCTATATAATTATGAAACTCAAATGACCTTGTAACGATTGCTGTGACCCAACATCCGGTTTACGACTTCCGGCTGCGCATGTGTACATGAACATACACCCATAACAACGTAAACAAATAAACACAAATCGCTACTTTTGCAGAATTTGACCTGCGCACTGAAATATTAACGGTGTTATTTTGAAATTATTATTTAATATGGGAAGGGTGATGATGTTTTGCAACTATTCTGTATTACAAGTATACTGGCGCAATTTTCTTACAAATAAATCAACTTTGACCCGTTGACAACGTATTGTTTTACTGTGTACGCTGTCAGCGTTCCAATAGTTTTTTTTCGCGTTTAAATTATCTAAATAATTGTTAATACTTTCTGCATTGTTTTACATCGTTCATTTCCGTATTACGTTTAAGTTATTTTAACACAATTTTCTTACAAATTAATCGATTTAACATTTGACAACCATGAGACCATTTTACAACGTATTGTTTTACTGTGTACTTTTCAGCATCCCAATTGTTTGTGTTTTTTTCGCGTTTAAATTAAACAATATATCAAAATTTGCACAGTGTGCATTTATCTATAAGTATGGCAAATCACTTATAATTCAATGGTTGTAAGTTTTTTTTTCAAAAATAAACAATTATAAACAGGACGACTAGAAATAGAAATAGAAATCTATCTACATTCTTTTTTTCATTTTTAATATACTTTCCTAGAAATGTTTCTGTTATGTCACAAAAACTATTTTCTTTACGTCTTAAGTGTCACGATAATACACTAATTGCATAGCTAATCTAACATACTTACCCAACGGGTCACGAGTAGTCTAGTCCTCTATAAAATCCAACATTGTAGTACTGTAAAGGAACATTATCCATATTGTTGTCTTACTCGCTTATACGCTTTGCATGTTTCCGGCAACTATTATTTATTTAATTCTGGACAAAATGGCTCTCAAGTAGTAAGATGTGGATTTCCTCCATTGAAAAACTACACTGACACTCTCTCATCTGTAACATGAAACACTGTTTCGTTAGGTTTATTTAAAAACAAAACGTAAATGTTTTAGTTTTGCACTTTCTGTTTCAAACATTACAACAGATATTAGAATATACTAATATCTCCCTTGCTCAGTGATTATTTATTTCTGGAAATAATAGTTCTCTGCTAATATACGTCTGTTACCGCGACCGTCAATAGCAGAACAAAAATGTCGAGTGGCGATAAATGATTCAATGCGAACAAATGATGCGCAAAAATGATATATTCAATTGACCGGTATCAATTCATATTTTACGTGTAATTTTACATGCCTATGATGAACAGTGGCTAATCGAACTTAATAGAAAGTACATAGAGCGTCGGCAAATCAATACTCGTTTGGAAGGAAATTATTACGTTCGCGTGAGTAAGAATTGTAAACATTAACCTTACAGTAATCCCCATCTACCAGCTCACAATACATTTGTTCGTACTGCTTTGTCCAAAGGCGTGCATTAATAGAGATACACATTACGATGTTAAATTCTCATGAATACTTGCATTGTTTGATTGCTCAACATGTGTGTTTATTTCTTTACGTTTTAATTTCTAACATTATTTTATTCAATGCGAACATTAATTTAGTAAAGAAAGTAAGGAATTAAATTAAAATATGTCGAAGTTCCGCTTCACTGTCATTGAATATATATATATATATATATATATATATATATATATATATATATATATATATATATATATATATACAAATATTTGCATATATACATTCCTGGTTAAAATCATAGGACCACTTGAGAAAGTAAGCGCTTACGCATATTATCGAATTTTAATCAAACAAATGGTGTAAACCATTGCCAAAAGAGAAAATATGATGGAAAAAAAATGAAATCTACTTTATTCGAAACCTTAACCCTGATCTAATAATTATTTTTTTTATAAAACAAACATTTTCACCTGGTCAAAATTAGAGGACCACTGATAATTTATCTAACAAAAGGCAATTATAAATTACTAAAATGGGTCTCAGTATTTAGTATAGCCTCCATTATTACGAATTATTTGAAAAATTCTCTTCAGCATGCTTACGATTAAGTTTTTTTATCAGTTGCGAAGGAATTTTATCCCATGTATTAAAAAACCGAATCAGAATGTTTCTTTTATCGAATCATACTGGGTTCCATCCTTGAATACTTCTTTTTCGATCCATCCTCAAAGATTTTTAAGGGATTGAGGTCCGGAGAACATCCTGGATGATCTAACAATTCTATATTATTTGAAAAAAAGTATTCTCGTGTTTGTCGAGAAATGTGTATTGCAGCATTGACTTGCTAAAAAAACAAATTTCTTCCATACAGACGTGGACCTTCACTCCTGATAGAAGCATTTTCAAGCATTGAAATGTACTTCAATGATGTTTGCCGGCCTTTCACTACTTGCAACTTTAGGGTCCCAGCTGACGAGAAAGCACCCCAGATCATTAAAGACCCTCCTCCAATATGCCGAGTTGAAAAAGTCTCTTTGGGCAAATTTTTATCATGCCAATAGTGTTGATATCCATCTAGACCATCCAAATTAAACTTTTTCTCATCGGAGAAAATGACATTTTCCCACTTCTCTTCATCCCAAGTCTGGTATTTGGCAGCATATTTAAGTCGGTTAGTTTTGTGCTGTTCAAGAAGACGTGGTTTCTGCAGTCACTTTAAATGATTGAAACCCTTAATTTTCAGATGCCTTCTGATAGTTTTAGGACTACATTCTGCTGATGTTTGGCTTTTCAATCGACTTGAACTCATACAGGAGTTTTTTAAAACTTGTTCAGATACGGCGATCCATGGATGGGGTTATTTTGGGGGGGTCGACCTGGACTCATTTTGTGCCCATATTGATATGGATTTCTTAAAAAAATTGTAATGACCGTTTTGCTACGATTCACTTCGTTTGCAATGGATCTATGGGAGAGTTCACCCCTATTAAGCTCAAAGATCCTTCCTCTCTCAAACTCTTTTAATGGTTCCCCTTTTGCCATTTATAATTTAGTAAGATGTTTTTATCCACTAACAAGTTGATTTAATAACATAGAAAGCTTTCCGTATTCATTTTTTCAAAACTAGCCGATTTTATTAAAGTAGTCTCATCATTTTAACCAGATGGTTCATCCGTCGGGACTCATCAGTACGGGGTGTCACGGTAAACACCAGATGTTTCATCCGTCGGGACTCATCAGTACGGGGTGTCACGGTAAACACCAGTCGGGATACTCAAAGCCTGAAAACAGAAGTCATGTCTGTCTTCATTAGCCGGGATAGGAACCACTGGGTTTTCGCAAGCCGGTAGAGATACAAGTTGAAATTAAACATTTATTCTTATGAAATGCTTTTAGCGTCCGTCAGAGTGTTCTTATCATTATATAAAGATCTGCGCGTATTAGCTAATTGATATATTCATAAATGTTTTTATATATATATATATATATATATATATATATATTTATATATATGCATATATATATTTATATAAATATATATATATATATATATATGTATATATATATTTACATTTATATCTATATAAGCATATATATTTACATATATTTATTTATATATATATTAATATAAAATATTTATATCCATATATCTATACATATACATTTATATATATATATATATTTATATATATTTATATATTTATATATATTTCTCTCTCTCTCTATCTATCTATCTATCTATCTATCTATATATATAAATATATGCATATATATATGTGAGTGTTTGTGTGAGTGTGTGTATGTATGTGTGTAAAAGTAAACCTTGTGTGGGTTTCCGTGCGTGTGAGTTTGTGCATTATGGAGTAAAAAATTGCTAAAATGAGTTTTATGGAATTTAACAAAGTGTTACATTATGTGCCTTGCAGTGTTCGTAGGTAGTTTTTTTTTTTATCGGTATATGTCCGATAAGTATCATAATCGAAATAATCCAATGACAGGAAGAACAAGCGAGTTAGACAAAAGTTAACATCTAACACAGTTTTACATCACAAGTTTTTTTTAGAAGTTTAATTACAACACAAGCAAGTATTCCCGACATATAAAACCAACAATATTTTCTTTTATATGACAGGAGCACGTTCGAAAAGAAAGTTTATGTTTAAAACACAATCGTACCATAGTCTTCTATTTTAAACTAAACTTAAAGCCATTATAACAACACACGAACTAGGGCCAAAAGTATAAAATTACAGTCGGGTTTTTTGATATGGCAGGGTCGTGTTCGGAATAAATGTTTTTCTTTAGAACCCAACTGGAGCATGATTCTTACGTTTGCAACTTTGATTCAAGTCATAATATGTAAAATATCATTTTATAAAAGTATCTGTAGGTTCTTTACAGTGCAATCTTGACGACAATAAATTTTGAACTCAGTCTGTGGAACCCTACATCCCAGTGCACCGTGATGGGTTCCGAACGAGAGCAGGTAAACAATCGATTTGACTAAAAAATTGGCGATTTCACCGATTACGATGACGATAGATATATGCGCGTGTGAAACCTGCGTTGATCCCCACTCGATTCCAATCGACGTAGACCTCTCTGCTAGTAAGTGTATATATATATATATATATATATATATATATATATATATATGTGTGTGTGTGTGTGTGTGTGTGTGTGTGTGTCTATGTTAATTATTATTTTTAAATGATTTGTTTTTTCGTGAAAAAAGTATGACCGCTTCCTCTTTATCGTCGATGTCATTACGTAATAAGTATAATATATTTGTTGTGGCCTACATCATTAGTTTTACGAACGCTTATAATTTTTAGTGTGCTTCTTAATGAGTTAATAAAAAAGTTGTTAAAGTAGGTGCTTGATAAATGGCCGTGTTACAATAAAAAATCGTTATAGTTTAATAGGCACTATCCATGAAAACTCACAAAAATATGAACCTTCAGGGATCAGATATATTACAGCTATGATGCGCTTCTTTGTGTTCTGTCATTATATTTATTCTTGGATTTACAATTTACGATATGTTGTCTAGAATGTTCACGATTTCTACATTTCCCCTTTGTATGTTTTCAGTATCTCTTCAATTTTTTTTATTGAAAACAAAATGCAATTATGTGTGTGAGACTGCATTGAGTATGTTAAAACCCTGTTGTTGCAATGACAGAAAGCAACATTTTTTCTCCTTTCCGTTCTTATTCATCGAGGCTTTGTTTCTTCTGTTTCAGAAAAAGGCAGCAGTCACTAGAAATACTAATACAGACAGCATAAAAACAATTGCATTTAATAATGGCGTCGTTGTTTTACTAGAATGAGACTCAAACACGTGACTACGGATTTGGTATATTAAAAGACAAACTTGCTGGATTTTATTTTTTTTTAACTGGAATTCATTGAGATGAGTATTATTTATTATTGTATTTATTGCGGACTATTGATTGATTTTGTTAAAACTACACGTTATAATACGAACTATTTATATAAAAATAAACATATGTAAAATACGAAGATGTAATCTATATATCTTAGCG
Source organism: Euprymna scolopes (assembly GCF_053919585.1). Classification (NCBI taxonomy): domain Eukaryota; kingdom Metazoa; phylum Mollusca; class Cephalopoda; order Sepiida; family Sepiolidae; genus Euprymna; species Euprymna scolopes. Next base: position 92,812,023 of record NC_136499.1, on the reverse strand, counting down.
TTAATAGAGAGAAAAACACATACGGTCAATATTATAACTATACATTACGCGATAATAGGAGGTTATTTGCATAAGCACAAATATAAGTAAAACGATGAAAAAAATGAAGAAATTAAACAATTAAAATTAGGACAAACAAAATAGATACAAGAAGGAGAGACTATATTGAAGTCTTATATTTTATTAGAATATAAGATGGTCTATGAAACAAATAATTTATACTAAGTAATGCATACATTATATTACGTAATAACAGTTTTACTACTACTAATGTATTTAAACTTATGGCACAATGTGTGCATATATAAATAAGCTATTACTTTAAAATAACAAATAATGTTGGTAATGGTCGCATAGTTGCTATAATGTAAAGCATGCGTATAGAATTATTATTATTATTAGAATTACGCATAATCCCAGAACTCAAACTTGGTGGTAAAGTAATGTCATGGAATAAGAACGATTGTAAAGTAAACAGAAGATAAGTGCAAAAATAAAAAGTGTGATAAATGAGTGATTATAGTTAAATGTAAGTACAGGGTGGCCCTTTAAAAATAGCCCAGAAAATGTAGTAGAGAAGAGAACATTGTTTTATCATTTAAATTGATTGTGGCATTGTTAAAATTATCTGTAGTGTAATAAAAGATGTTGGAAGTGCACCCCGTTGACATCTATGCATTTGTGGCCAGGTTTAACAACGTTTGCAGATAGTGCCTATAGATCTTCTTTGGTGATTAGCCTGATAGCGTGGGTAATGTTATTCTTTAGTTGGTCTAGATTGTGAGTTTTTTTTAATCTCTCAAAGATAAAAATCACATGATGACAGGTCCAGGAAAACTGGTGGCTATAACCCTTTGCTTATTGTTATCTCTTCTGTAAATATATCATGAACTAGTGTCCGTGATCTGTGAGACATGTGGCATGTAGCGCTATCTTGTTGGGGAAAAATTGCATGGTCTTTAAAAGAAGGATTAGAGAAATCCGGCTGCTTTTAGGTGGGACACCCTGTAGAAATAAGATAACATTCATTAACATTCATTCGATAATAAGAAACCATGTACAGTTAATATAACAATATTGAGCTAACATGTTTCTAGCAAGCCATTATATGGATATGAAAAAAACAGCAATACAATTGTATGATCACATATTTTATAAAATAATAAAAAAAATTATTGTGGTATAGAAATGTAATGAATCCGTTTCAGTCAAAGTGTCTAAATGGGAACAACAATAAAAACCGAAGTGAAATAGCGTAATCAAATGTTGAACTTAAATAAAGTTATACTATGAGCGGATAAAAGGTAAACAAATTGTATAATTATTAAAATAAACGAACGCAAATGTATATTAGTAGGTTGGGAGTACTTGGACTTACATAACATAATATTATCTATATTATATTAAAGAAATATTTATGAAAGATGGTTTGACATATGCAGAGTTAAATTTTGTAGTTAGCTTCTTAACTCAGATGGCAAGAAAATAAAAGTAAACACGTTACACAATAAGACTTAAATAATTAATAATGTATTTTTCAAACGATAGACTGTAATAAACCTTAAAGTTTAAACAGCGTAAAATATGTGTGTTTGTGGGACACCTCTCAACCTATATACCCAAGGAAATTTTAGCCTACACACTGGAAATTAAGGATAGAGAGTGTTAAAATATTTTAATTGGTTTTTATCTAGAATAAAGGTATGTTTAAAGGGTTAAAATTAAAAAAAAAACTAATAATACATGGAGATTATCGAATTTTTATATGTTTGCCCACTGTTTCACGAATGCGCATGACTGAATAGTTCACATGAATGATTCCTTGTGTAAAGAATGAGTAGGTTTGAAAATACATTAAAAATACCGTGCCAGCCTGGCCTAATGGTTATCGTATTTGACTCACTGTCTTTACGACGACTAAGTTTCAATCTCAGCTTGAATTGAACTGTTCAGAATAACAAACATAATTCTCGCATGCACATGCCTCAGTTTCTGTATGAATTAATATATAATGTTTATGTGTATGATATATGAATTAATATATAATATTTATGTGTATGTTTCATGAATTAATATATACTATTTATGTATTTGTTACATGAATTAATATATAATATTTATGTATTTGTTACATGAATTAATATATAATGTTTATGTGTATGTTACATGAATTAATATATAATATTTATGCGTATATTAGCACCGGGCAACGCCGGGCTGCCTAGTTTTATTTAATAATTTTGAGGGGTCATTTAGATAATTATGCAGAATTGATTAATTACATTTGTAGTAATCGTGCAAATATAAAATATCAAAATAACAATGATTTGTCTGGAGAAATTTCGACATTGTTTTATCAATCATTATACATAGAAGTGGCAACTGTTTTGGAAGTAAGTCTACAAACGCTAATACATAGTTTATGGTTTAGGTCTGACTGGTAACGTATACACAAGAAATTCGATTCAGTTGGAGACATATAATGAACTCTCATGCCAGCAGGTCCGCATCTGAAATTTATAGAAAATTATCACGTAGCGCATGGAGAAGGGGAGAGAAAGATAACGAGAGAACTAATAAGCATGGCATAACATTTCAAGTGGACTATGTCATAACAGAATGGAGTACTAAAGGAGAAACTTCAGAATTTCGTAAAACGTATATGTTTTCTATCCACCATTTGGAATTAGACACCACTAAGTCTCGAATAAAATGGTCCTCCTCCAAACACTTTAATCTATTGTTCTTTTGGATGGTGAGTTTTCTTGTTATTTTTTATGCTTAATTAAACGCGAGTATACACTTCCTTAGATAGGTAGTCAAAGTGGGACGACAGGAGATGCACTTTGAGTGAATCCCATTAGAATTTAACACTTGCTTCGGTCAAGCGCCGAACACCACATGTATGATTTTATTGTATTGTTATGCTTTGATGAGTTAGCTTGGATACAAATATATATCGTTTTTCCACTAGAAACTGCAGTAATCGAAAATTTACTTTTAACAAATGTAGTGACGAAAATTAACATGCATGCCAGAATTTTAATAGATTATCTTAACATCTTCATAAACGTAAACCGTGTAATCTTTTTAGGAATTTAGCTCTCATCACAGAAAAAAAAGGAGAACCACATGTTTAGTGAGATTCGACAGATATTTGTTTTTGTGTATGCCGAAATATTTATGAACTTCAGAGGGGGACTGTGTAGAAACTTTGTTTAAAAAACTCAGCGATGACTAACAACGCTCATATAGAATGGTGTCAAAGTGCTATAATTTGGTCTTACTAAGTGATTACAGAGCTCCGATTTCAGTATAATTCAGCTCCCATGTATATATATATATATATATATATATATATATATATATATATATATATATATATATATATATTCAATTCAGGGGCAAATGCATTAACTTGTTCAATAACTAACAAGAAACTAAATAGTTAAATACAAAATAAGAAAATCGAAATTAAAAATAAAAATAATTCGCCCCTACTTATAGTGCACCCACCTTAATCACCAACAATGAAAATCTAACTAACTACAACTGCACCAAGCCCCAAGGAAAAAGAACAAGAAAACGCCAACAACAACAACCATTCCACCCGACGATGATCGGCATAATTGATGGAAAGCGCTTGACACGAATATGTCCGAACAACAAATTTGGGAGCCATTATATAAAACATGCCAGCTGAAATAAAAAAAAAACGCTCGGTGAATTGAAAAGATATCCAATAAAAATAGGAAAAACGAATAACTCTGTTATGTTCAATAAGACGTGATTGAATAATGCTTTATATATATATATATATATATATATATATATATATATATATATGTATATATATACATATAATGAAAGCTTACTATTTAAAATCAATAATTTGATAAAATTACGATTATCATTAAATTATTTTCATATTTTTTTATCTAAATAAAATTCAATGGCCCTTGATCATGCAAGCGTGAGGTGCATTTTTATATAGAAATAAAGCAGACTACTTATTATTTCGAATAGAATAAAATACAAGAATCCAAACACCAGATAATTAGAAAAAATGACACAGAAATATAGAAAGTTTGCGAGAATTCCGGTAGAAAATTGCAGGAGAGATAGCAATATGATAACTGTTTTTGTATCTCTCTCTCTCTCTCTCTCTCTCTCTCTCTCTCTATATATATATATATATATATATATATATATATATATATATATATATATATATATATATATATATATATATATATATATATGCAGGCATTTATATATGAACATTAAAACAGAATTTACCTCTATATAAAAATAAAATGTGATCACGGTGCCCGTCCGTCCTTATTATTCTCTATCTATTAACATCGGTGTTTCTCGCTATGGAGTAGTTTACACATTATTGTGTTTATTATTTCTTGTAAATATTATAATGCATATAAATCAAAATGCAATATCGTAAAACAGAACGACATATTTAAACCGAATTTAAAATGTAATCTAATTAATAAATTATATGTGCGATATGTTAAATGTCGTATATTTATAAAAAATAAATCAAACAATTTCATCGTTCGTCCATAGTTAAAAAAAAGAAAATAAATTACGTAGTGATTTTGAGAGTTTCATAATCTATTTATATGTAATACCTGTATGAATTCAAATAAAACAATTAACTTCAAAAATATAGTTCAATCTTGAAACAATAACTAATTTTCTTATGACTAAACGATACTAGTAATTGAATCTTGCATTTAATATTCGATTTCCTTTTTCATATTTAAATTTTAGGAACCAAGCGACAAATACAAAATAAGTCAGAGTAAAATGTAATTACAAAAAACATTGGGAGGAGTAGAAAATATAAATGTCGTCACTGATTAGGTAATTCGAATATTTTACTTGATTGGTCGCGTTAGCATTGTTTATTTTTCAATTTAATCTTGGTATCCTGTAGATAATACAATATGAAGAAAAGAGTGATATTCGCATACTAGATATAATGCAAGAATCCCCCTTTAATTTTACACACTGTTTTTTTTTTGCAAAAAAGGGATGCTAGTGTTCCTCTGGTATATCACTATTTTTATGGTAGATTCTAGTATATCGTTGCATATTTGCTTCCCAATTCTCGCCAAATGTGCAAAGCAAAATCTCGTCTTGCTTAAACAATTGTAAATAGTTAACCATAATACGTAATCTACGTTTAACAATTATCAAGGTTTATATCGAATAATTACTGTTTTGTTAAACAGTAAACCACCTGGATTCTCACGAACTGACTATAACATGATCGTTTTCAAATACAATTTTTACAAATTCTTTTCGAACCCTCCTCTGAAGTCATCCAAATATTTTCCCAGATTCAACGAGTGTCTCAGTATAAGATGTGTTGTCAGAGTATACCTGGCAGACTCATTCTGTTTTACGTTCTCGTGCCTTTTGAGCCTTGAGAAATGTTGACTCATTGGTTAATAACCACTGTGCAATAGATTCGATTGTCAACCCGGGAACATATTCATTTGTATTTACAAGCATACTATTGTAAACATCTATGACACAATGACATATAACATGAGAAAATCAACGCTTCAGCTGCATTTTTTTTCAGCATAAAACAATGGACACGGGAACTATTAGCATATAATCAGCAATGCCCTTTTCAAAATGAAGGTTTTACTGAAGCAGAATGCCTTTTTGTGGAGAGCTAAACTATGCTTGATTTTTACAAAGCAATTTAATACAGCAACATCACGTACTGGATTACGAAATTCATGCCACGGATGGTATGAAATTATCTTAAAATTCCATAATTATTTTGACTTCACGTCGGTGAATGTAAAGACAAAACACTTCGGTAGAATACTTCGCGGCTAAACAATTTGCCACCCAGTAAACATTGATGTGAAAGTGTTATCATCAAATAACAAAAACGATCACCACCCAAGCATACAACAAGACACACATTTTCTCTTGCATAATGATTTTACAAATCCTACGTGCAAACCAATGTTGGATCCTTCTTCTGAAATCTTTTATGTTCAATACATTTCCCATAATAGCAGTTCGTTTTTGTTATTTATTAATGAATCATATTTGAAGTTAATTTTCTTTATAAAATTTATCACACACAGCCTTTCAATTAAGATCTTTAATGTTATAAAAATGAAGATTTACCTTAGAAGTAAACTGAAGATACATTGTGACTAAATATTAATTACAAGTGCGTACGGATAGCAGCATTATTATTGCGTTCACATACTTAAATATGAAAATATAATTTTATAAAGAATGAAATATTCACACCGAGTATTGAGAGTCATCTTACTATGAAAGAAATAGTTTGTCGGGGATAGAGCTATTTGTATTCTCAAATGGTCACCCATCTCGTACTAACCAAGCTTAACATTGCTTATTGTCACTGACGTAACGCGAACGCGTGTGTGCATGTACAGCGTAGTATTGTTTATATAATGCAGAGTATAGTTAGCATTCACTAATATTTGCAATAAAGCACACGAAACCGCATCAATTAATTTTACTACAATCATATCATGAGCTGTGTAATATATACTAGATAGAATGTTGAATACTATAAAGAATTAAAATATTCATATATTTGCGACTTTGTGTGGGGCGTAGAGGACTGCAGATGAAACCTCAAGTATACCCAGGTGTTATTCTTGCCATCCTCATTAAATTCTGTGAAATTTGAACCATATACACAAGACATTCTAAGCAAGTGAACCATGCCCATATGACCTGCTTTCGTAGATTATTGAAAATAAAGTGGCAAGATAAGAAATCAGGCACAGAGCTGTTGTGCTTTATCAAACATTCCGTCGCTACATACCATATTCCAATAGTGTCAGATCCGTTGGGCAAGTCATCTATGGCGTATGTGTGATAGAAGGCTCATAAAACACCGATTTTAAAAAGATCTGTCCAAAGGAAAAAGATCAGCAGAAGGACAGTGGGAACTCTTTAAGGTCACCATCAAAGAGTTAAGTTTGTATTCTTATTCATAGGAAAAATAAACCCACCTAGCAAATTGAGCTACAACTGATTTTGTACAGCATGAAGAACGCAAGGGCAACCGTAAATCAAAGACCGGTTAGTCTGCACCTCCGCTTGAGAATCACCGAAAGTGTCTAACATGTAAAACACACTTCAGAATCTGTCTAAGAAGCCATCTCCGAAACCACTGAGCAATCGCATGATCACGGTCATCTTCGCAAAAGATGGACGAACATCGGCGACTCAAAATAACACTCGACTCAACTGTTTCGTTCGTTTCATGTATGACCATTTGAGTACTAGGAGATGAAAAGTGTTTTAAATTGTCAGTGTATGTCACATAAACTCATATGCCTTGATGTTTATGATCATCGTGTTTTTTTTTGTTTGTTTTTTTTTGATAAAAACGAAAATTCAAAGTTCCTTGTAAAATAAGTTTATCTGTTTGTTAGGTGGCTTGGGAAGTAAGTAACTTAAAAAATAATCTACTTGCAATCTCCCATATATGGATTTCCTTCTAAGGGGCATGTTTCACTAATACATTGCCAACTATAAATTATTTAAAATTACCTTTCGTTCACCCTCTTTATTTTTCATATATTATACTGGCAAGGTTCCCCTGCGTTGCCAGTGCAAAAAAAATCATTCTCAATTAAAAACGTATCTCTTTACATATATGTAGATTTTTCTATTTTTCCATATCTTTTTCCCGTCTTCTCTTCTACTGCTAGGCTTATCCTCTAAATATAATACGTGGGCTAGACGTGTCATTGAATACGTTTATGTATTTAAGGAAATAATTTTCTTTTACTTTCCTACGGTTGTCCAAATGTTTTGCAATGTTTATTCTTTTTTAAGTAGGAAATAGAGTTTATTTTAATATGTAATGCTGTTCAAGAAACAGCATCACGTTTCTTAAAATTGAAAGATAATTATATGTTTGAGTTTCGTCAGCGGCTGAATGTTTTAGGAATAGCTTTTCGTGACAAGTTCTTGACGGATGAAGTAAGCAAATGGAAATACGAGACGGACATTACTCTGAATATTGTTGTTAAGTCACAAAGCAATATATACAAGGTGAACGTTGTAGTTTTCATGTATTCTACCCATTATATAATACTTACACATTGTTTTACAGTAACTTTTTTATCGTGTACTTTTTTATATCATGTTATTTTCTTAGTTTGCTTTACGGCCATGACACGTTCTATCTACATTAAGACTCATCACGTAATACAAAAAAATGTTGCATCTTTCAATTAATAAACGTTTATTAAACTGAAGTCTTGACGTAAGCAGTTTGTACTACGAATTTCTTTTATATTCATGAAGCGCGATGTATGTTAAAATTAATAAGAGACCATGCACAAATAGACGATAAAGCAGCTGTATTTCAATTTCCAAGAGTTTATTCACTTTTCTATTTGTTTCGTTTAACGTGTCAATATTTTTCAACTACTTTGTTTACAGCACTTGTCCTGTTACACTGTAAGAGTCAGGTATTAGTATGCAAATATTGAATTTTTCTGCATTGACTCATCAGAAAAATATAACTCTTCAATTTAAAAACGATATTTTTTTTAAATAACTTGATAACACAAAGCCGATGATAATTAATAATTTTCCACGTGTTATTGAAACCATACTTCATTTAATAGAACTGTCAATGCTTTATTTTACGTATTGATATGACGTTTTCATAATCAGCACAAAACATTCTATAATAATTCATTTATTTATTTTTTTATTTCTAAACAACAAATATTTATTGATTTAATTATATAAACTACAATTAAATATATGATGGGTGTATTTCGCACGGGTCGTAAAGAACTAATCTTTATTCTTAAAGAATATTCACGTTTTTCTTAGTTAATGTTCCCTATAAGCTAAAGGTATGCAAACCTTTACGCTGATTATTACAATGAATACATGTTAATATTAGTAATAGTAGGTTGATAAGAATATTTTTGCGTTTTTTAACTTTTCAAATAAGATGAATTTATCTCGGCTCAAACCAAAATAATTGATCGGAATAATCACCCTAAGAATAAACACACGTTTACTAACGTAAGGCCAATAACGTAAAAATCTTGTGTTTTGGTAGCGATAAAGTCAGTAAAAAGGTGTTTGATATCGTTTAGGTTTTTGGCGTATTTCTAACGCAGATAATTCAAAACGGGTAGTCGATAGGAGAGAGGTCTTAAAGATATAACGAGTGAGGCAGATTTTCGTGGCTTAATTCGTTAAAGACCCTCAGGGTCAGTTTAGTAACGTGCGGTTGAGTATTGTGGTAGAGGAGACTTGTGCTATTTTGTTGACTAATTTTAGGTGCTGTTGTCGAATTTTCTGATGCATTTCAGTACTTCTCTATCATCATAGTTTCGCCTTAATTAAAAAAAAAACTGTAATAGATGAGGCCAGTGGCAAACCACCGGAAAATCAGCACATCCTTCTTTTCATGCAATTCTGGTTTCAGGAAGTGTCGTGGAGATTCGACAGCGTTGTCGTAAAGAACCCACTCAGTCGTCGCACGTTACAACTTGCTCAAGAAACGGGCCGTTCTTATGTTGTAAAAGGAGAGCATTTCTTTTGGTTTGCGTTCAATTCGTGAAACGCCCACTTCTACAGTATATGTCCTTCTAATCTCTTTAAGTTTCAAGTATACGTTACGTCTAATTAAGAAGCAAGTTTTCAAAGAGATCTGCGTGGATTGGCTTCGACTAAGGCTGTTAAATGATCGTTGCCAACATATGATAGCTGACCAGTACGCTCATCATCTTCAAAACGTTCGTTGTCGCCATGAAATTTCTTAAACTACCATTGTTCTGTGCGTTCAGTAGTGAGTTCCATGGCCAAAAGATTCGTTGATATAGAGAACTGTTTTAGTAGCTTTTCGGCCTAGCTTAAATTGAAAGGAGAACACTGTGTGTATTTCCTATTTCAAACCTTGTATTTTACGTTCTGAAACGAAAACATTATTGATTTAAACGATGGCAATTCAAGCAATTAGATGAAATGAAAAACGCTATTTTCAATCTATATATCTATAAAAGTGAACGTGTCTGTCTGTCTGTCTGTCTGTGTGTCTGAGTGTCTGTCTGTCTGTGTACATTTCCCTACGCAATAACTCAATTTTTAGTCTATAGACTCGAAATTTGAAATATCGGGTACTGAGATTTGGGAAAATCGATGTGACGGGTGTCAGCCAGAAATTTAGCTGTTAAGGGGTCAAATTTCAACGATTTGACCTTTAAGAACTCTACCAAACTCCTCCGACAATTTTGGGTCTAGACACTTGAAATTTTAGATATAGGTTCCTTGAACCTGGATCTAACTTAATCAAGTGATTTGAGCCCGAAACTATAAATTTTATAGGGTCATAATAGGGGTCAATTTAAAAAAAAATTACTCTTTTTTTTTGCTTAACATACACCTCCAAACACCCGGGCAACGCCGGGCTGAAATGCTAGTGATATATAAAGTAAAGATATTATAACGAACACTTATTTTAAAAAAACATCATTTGCAATTAAAATTACATTTTCGCCAGAACTTTCTAGTCAACCGAAACGAATTATGTTAAACCAAACAAATATTATCAGATATAAGTTACTGTGATTTTTATATCTTGTATTAAAAATATATTTCTTCATTTCGTATTTACGTTGCGAATTCAGTCTAAGGTACTTTATTCAACATTAGCAATATACTCAATCTCTCCACTTAATTATTTTAATAATTTAATTAATGAAATTTTATGAATTTTAACTGTGATAATTGTAAAAAAAAACGAAATATAAATAAATATAAAAATACTTTATTGCTTTAACAATAATTACACGATATTCTTTATTTATTAAAATATATTGTAAAAAAGGCACAAAAAACAGATATTGTTTATCTCTCCGTTATACTTTTATTAAAATAAATATTTCTGTTAAAACACGGTGTAGACCCAAAATCGACGCTTTCATATAAAGTTTCTTATGAGGCGTATGAACTCTTTGGATCCGACAATTGATTATATACGCATTTCTATTAGAATCCCTGAACAAATCTATACCAACGATCCTGTATTCATTATTCAGCATCTGACATAATTTCTCGCTAAAACTCTGTATCAAACCCTATCCCATGTAAAAATGGCCGCCTACCTCCTGAATTTCCTTCCAGAGCTGGCAATACTTTGAACGACATCCACATATCTACCATAGGTATTTCCAACCTTATCAAGGACCTTGATTCCAGCAAAGCAGCTGACTTTTACAGCACCCCATCGGTGTATTAAAATTTACATGCGGAACTATACCCAATGGTAAAACGTTGTTCAAACGCTGCCTTCAGATACTTCCCAACATCTTAAAGATAAACAATCAATATGCTGACGTTAATATCAAATAGAATTATTGAATCTATTGGCCTTGGCATCGTTTCTATGGAAATGGTTCTTGAAATATCTAAGGCAGATACTTCATTAAATTTTCAGCTACGGAATAGCTGGAAATGTCCTCTCAAGCATAAAACTCTGAAAAATCAAGTCACGTTGGCGTTGCTCAGGGATCTATCATGGCTGAATTATTTTCTTAATGCACATCGACGATTTACTAAATCACATTTGTCGTTCATTCATCTATAAGGACCATGCTACCATATATGGCAACTTCTTTTCAAAGCCTAACAAAGATGAGGATATCCTGAATCTCTTTGCCACCGGTGTAATGCGATCTATAGGGTAAAAATAGATTGTTATGTTTAATGCATCAAAAACAAACTTCATTTACCACCAACGCCTATATGCCGAGTTTGTCCAAGTTGAAATAAACTGCTTTCGCCTTGATGAACCACTATGCTTCAACACATTTCTCTTACTAATATTACTTGTGCCCTGAAATGGAAAGCCTGCATCAGATCCATTGCCTAATAACGACATAAATTGTGGGACGTTCTAGCCCTCCACAAAATATTTCACTTCTAACACACTTCTCAATTTTACTAGAGTTACTTATTTACGAAGAGTAGAGTTGCCACTCTTTGGGCGGAGCTTTTAAAATCCTACTGTCTTTTACAGAGTATGAACCCATCTTCAAGATCAGTTTTCCATTACATTTTGGCCTCCCTACTTTTTTTTTCAGAAGAGATATTGCTAGTATATCTGTGCTTTATTGTTACTTGCATGGTAGATGCTCGACTGACCTCCAATCTATAGTCTAAGCCCGTAGAATTCCCGCAATAAATACTCGCCTAGCTGCATTATTCCTCCAAAACGCCTCTCACTTTATAACTGTGCCCAAAACTAAACGATAGTTCTATTAGTAGTGTTTCATTTTTAGAACTATCTGTTTGTGAAACGCAATACATTGTTTCTGCTTCCCTGCTGACGATAATATAGTCGTCTTCAAATTTAATGCGAATAAATTTACATTGTGCCTTACTCTTGGATAATCTAGTTTCACTCTGCAGATCTTGTTATCTCATCATCTATCTAACACTTTGCTACGTTATTTCGACCCTTGATAAGTAGGGACTCTCAAGCTTAAATATGCATAAAGTCTAGTTAATTAAACGTATGTAATATTGATAGTCATTTTAATGACATTTAACAATAAACAATTACATATCTTAGAGACATACAAAAGAATAAATGTTTTTAATAGTGACTACATTTGCTAATCAATTTTGTCTGATTCTTCTCACTCATATATTTGCTTTCTATTTTCTCATCGATTCCTTTTCTCTTTTGCCACATTTATAACTTTGTTTCACCTATTCCAAAAGAGTAAAGGAAATTAATTGCCAAACTGATAGTAAGCTGGAGACGCAAGCCTGTTATTAATGGCATATTTCACTTGTGTGGTAAAATTTTATGCTGAAACAAGTGCAATTATGGTAAGAACATAATTCAACAGTGAGTGCTTACTCGATTGAATGACTTTATATTTAATACAAGCGATAGGTAGACAATATGTATATGATTGTGGTAAATATTTTCGGAGTAATGTCATGGATCTGCTAAAGAAACGAAAATACTGTTTGACTAGGCTATACATTTGCACGGTGATTTCTCTTATAAAAAGCATTTAATCCATACACAAATTCTAAGATTCCAAAGTGAAAATCCCTTAAAATATCGACTGTTGAAAGTGTGACATTCACCCTTTCCGTGATTTTAGTTTTTATTCTGAATATCTAAAGGCTATTTTAGTTCCAAAGTAACTGATTATGAATATTTTAGCAATATTTTTGACAATAGGTAAGTCGATAAGAAGGCGATACTGTAAACCAACAAACAGACGATCTGGATCAATCACTAAACGCCAATGATGGAGGTAATTACTGCGTGGTAATAATCATTTATTTTTATAAATAATATAAAGAATTCATGACGTTTCACTTGCGTGCTGTATTAATAAATAAATAAAATATTCCACGAGATTAGTATTCAGAAATTCATTTTAAGTCAAATTTCATTATCGAGTAAATAAATGTACTGGCCAGCGAGAGAAGTCATACGTCCGTAACGCAAATTAACAAAAATACTTAATACAATACATTTTTGAAAATAACCCATTCTAAAATCAATCTTTACTAACTCGTATATCAATCATGCTATGTGTCTAATATTCTGTTATATAAAATGGTAAACTAAACTACTTTTTAAGGTTAAATTTTAGTCGTGGATAATGGTTAATCAGTTGAATGAAGGATATTATGAGAGAGACAGAGTAGATTGACGGAACGGAACAATATTTGATTACTGCATAGAATGGTATAGAACAAATATATATTGACAGTGGATGGAAGAAAAGCATGTTTTAGTTTGCGTGGCAGGAAGCTTATGGTTATTATCCACGGAAATATATAAAGAAAGCGGATCTTGGGACTTATTTATGAATCTGCCATTATACAAATAATATAAAGCGTATCAGCATTTCGTCTACGGTAAGATTGCGAGAGTAGGTAGGCAAAACATCTATCATAAGATAACAAAATTTATAGCGTGTCAAGGCAAAATAATGCTATGAATATCAAGATTCTGAATATGAAAACCGCATTGCATCTTTGTACTTTATTTTTATATAAAAAAACATGCTCCTGCAGTCTTTGACAGACCATGGATACCTAGGAAGGGTTTTCTGTGCGTGATATCTTCGTAGCAGAATGTGCGCAATCTCCAACAATACCTCTCCTGGGTCAACATACTTAAATACCAGTGGTTAGTGAAGTGTATTTTAGGGCGACTGGAAACAAATGCCGAGATAAGCAGAAATAACATAGAGAGCTTAGAATTCTAAAATGATCACCCATCTGGAACGAACCCGGCTCAATATTGCTTACTTCCGCTGATCTGATGAGAACTGGAGTGTCAACGCGATTATGCCGTATGAAATGAGTTGGCTGTTATAGCGTGTACAGAATTATGTTGCATGGAAAAGAGATTGTACCATCTCCTTCTTTTCTATTCAAAACATTTAAGCGTTATAAATACATTGCGGAATGTATATCAATAAAAATACCAAAAACCTTAATTACTTTAAGGAAGGGAAAATATAACAGTAATAGTGAAAATACAACGCTCAACATTTATAAGCTAAAATATTATTAACCTTAGAAATCCGAGATAGAACAATTTGTTTGTGTCTAGGCTCTTTTAAAAGAGCTAAATAACATACCACTAATAAGGATAAACTGAATAAAAATCATTTTTAGAATTATATGATAAAATAATTAAGTTAAACTGGGTGCCTATTAATGACAGTACTTATCTACGTTCAACTTTGTTGTTCCTTAGCGAGATTTTAGCATTGTCCCTTTTCAAATCCATATCGTTTACTCGACTGTCGTCGCTGAGTTCTACAAAATGATTCTGAGGTTTGAAGTTTAGATCCACATTTATAAAATCAGATTCCTTCGTAATCACATGTGCCGTTACACCACAATCGACAATAAATTGTTACTGTTTGTTGATGCGTCAAATGTACATGAAAATGAAAATATATGTTCGCTAACGGAGCTCTCCACATTTTTTTTATTAAGTCTTTATTGAAAGTCCTGTATCTACATTTGACATTCTTATGATTAGGTCGGCCACAATTATAGCAACCATTTTTTGTACTTTTTTCAGGAGAAAAATTGGTTTTGGCAAAGTTGGTGTTTTTATTCCAGTAACGGATAGAATATAATTTTGGTGTATTTATGTTTGCATTTTTAAATTACATGATATTTGTAGATTCGTTATTTTTGTGATCATTTTCTTAGTTTCCTTATGACTCATCAGTTCCACCTTGAATTTACTAAAGACCATGGAGATTAACAGACTCTCACTAATAACTGTACCAGACATGTTTAAAGAATGTGCGGTGGTTTCGGCTCTTATAATATAATCTCTAATTGTTTCGGCTTCCGTTCGTTTTATAGAGGTAAGTTCTGTATATATATATATATATATATATATATATATATATATATATATATATATATATATATAAAATGATTTTGGGGTTTCTTTCGATAATACTCTCTTAATATGTTCAATGCATTGTAGTCATCGTCCAGGGCTTCTCTCATTATCAGTAATAGACTTCAGTCGTCTAAGCACTGTATTAAATTCGCAAAGACAGTTCCGTCTTTTTTTCAATACAGTCTGGGTTGTTTCTGTTGTCAGGTTGTGTCTTAAATACTTTGTGTAGCTTTTTGATTCGTAGATATCCTAAAAATTTCATTTGCAAAAATTCGAATTTTTACTCGGATCCATCGTGGCGAATAACCTCTTGAGTTTTAAGCCATGTTTAGTTTCAGAACAGTTTCCGATGGTTAGTTTTCCTATACAAGTCCTGGATGTGACTGATTCTCAGTAGACAGTTCTTGAGTTTGAAGCCTCATAGCAACAGATTCATCCCGTGTAGACACTGTTAAAACACATGCAAAGGTGCGAAGGGAAAGGTTTATGGAGCAATCTTGGCTTCTGATTGGTTGGTAGTAGAACGTGTTTTAATTTGATTCGGCAGTTCCCAGCAGCATCGTTTATAAATAGAATCTCCCAGCTGTGAGGAACCATACCTCATTATGCATAAGAAATATTGTAACGAAAGAGATAAATAACAGTTCACTAATAAGGAAAAAGAGAATACAAATCACTTTTAGAATGATAAAATAAAATAATAGCTACAGTGCGGATAGTTAGCGTAATTGTCGATGTTTCGTAGTAGACGTTACCTTTAAAATATATATGTGATGTTTTGTAGTAGACGTTACCTTTAAAATATATATGTGAAACTATAAATATATAATAAAATTTTACAATTATTCTCCTACGGAAACAATTATAGTTAGACTAATGCAGATGGCACATAAAAAAGCCATTGTGATCAAACTAATAGTCACTATCTTTCCGAGGTTTGCGTATATTTGTAGTCGCATTCATCCATTATAATAAGCTCTTCTATTATTTACTAGAATCGTCACAATCGAACATATGCTAAATTAACGGTGGTGGCAACATTTTTCACCCTAGTTTAGGTCTATTTACACATTTTCAATCGTGACAGATAATTTCTCTGCATTTCTCATGAGTTTTGTTCAATCACATTTCACATATGTTTCTTATATAGATACCTTTCACATTAGCTTTTCATTCGCATTTCTTAAAATATGGATCGCACCTTTAAAATGTTCAGCCGCTCACGTTGGTTATACATTCCCGTTTCTTGGAATACAGGATTATCAGTTTTCCGCTATTTATCGAACGGCTTAACACAAAGTAAGATAACGTCCCATATTACACCAAATAAATCAGGTTATTCTTTTACTGAGGGATAACGAGTCTACTAGTTTCTCCACTTTACATATGCTAATCCAAGCACAACCACACACACACATATACCCATAATGAATTAATATTTCCTATGCTTCCATTTTTCTATTTACTCTTATTTTACACTAGTAACCTGCTAGCTTCAAACTCTAATAATCAGTTCGATTATAATATTTATTACAATTGTTCGTTTGGTAATTACACTCTAAGGCTTAGCAAAACAAACCTACATATTTATATTTCAGCTTTCCCGATAAACATTCTTAGACGATATTTTTTAAGAAAGATATTTACAAACATTTAGGTTCTAATTAACAACTATCGCATTCGCACTTACGGAAGCCAATATCGAACAAAGTACACGTTTTCTGCTCCATATGTTTCTATCATCTGAAACACCTTTAAGCTCCATTCCTCTGCCCATTTGTTCACAGACATTACATTATTCATACTACTATTATTGTTTGCTCATTTTTTATGTAGATTAAGTTTTACATTAAAGTTGTTTATTTTACTGTATTGCATACTATTATTAATGCCTTTTGGGTATCTTCTCTTCGTTCATAAATTTATATATCATAATATATGAAAATCAGGCACTACTAATACAACAGTTACATTTTTTATATAGCTAAATATATCTTTTATAGTCACATGTATGCGTCTGTTTCACGGTTACTTATACTTTTTACCATTTTTGTTGATGGTACGGACTGTAATCAACCACATTCAATGTCGCAAAATATTACTATTATTACTATCATTAGTAGTAGTAACAGTATAGTACTAGAGGTATAACCTTTATTTGTATTAGTGTTAATAATACTCGATTTGCTAGTTGTTTTTGCATACCTTCACAACTTTTCACGGCCCAGAAGCCACTCGAGGATAAGGGTTAAAGTATGTACAGTAGTCAATTGGACAATATAGTAATCGGTAGTAATGGAAATTCGGGAAATTTGTTAACTTAAGTGGAACGGCTCATCAAAAACTTGTTTACGTTGGACTTGAAGACAGTCATATCAGAAAACCAAAAAGGAGGAAAGCAGGAAAACGGAAGGCAGTTCTACAGACGTATAGTTCTAAGAAAGAAGCTTCGTTCATGGCATCTACGTTTAGGCTTAGGCGCAGATACAGAGTAGGGGGAAATATTGATAGTGTTTTCAGCTAGACGAGTGTTTCTTGTGAAAGTTTGGCGAGGGGTAACCATAGATTGGAGCTCAGTCGAGCACTTGCCATGAAAATAATGATAAAGCAAAGACTATTCTGTGAGAAAGAGGTTGAGGAAAGAGAAAGGACATATCCTACGAGGCTACAAAATCTATTTTGAACTCTGTCAAGGAAGGATACTCCTTTCTGGCAGCTCCTTAGATGTGGCAACAGTACTCCATCCTTGGGCGTACCTGGCTGTTATATAGATTGAGAATTGTATCAGCAGTGAGGTATCTACTGGATCCCACGATTTTTCCAGCGGCCTTGGCAACGGATTTAATGAATGTGTTCCATTTCAGATCAGGAGTAAAGGTCAATCCCAGAAGCTTGTCAAAATCTGAGGCCTCCTTAAGACGAGAGGCATTCATTTCAATTGATTCCAGATGGGGAGCAGAGCGTTGATAATTTAAAGATAACATTTTTGTTTTAGATGCATTAAAAATAACCAGCCACTTCTGTCCCCATTGTACCACGTGGAGGAGAGAGACACGAAAGAACTTGGTCGTTTACGGCTTTAGATATGCAAGAGTCATAATTTTGTTGTTACCATTAATATTCGGCAAATATAAGCAGACGTCGACAATTACGATTCAGTTGTTTACAATCGCTGGCAGCCATGCTACATTTCTTTAACTACGTTTACTTAGATACGTACATATGAACATTATGGTTAATTTTCTTCGTCTTTTTCATGGCTAATTATACTTTATAACTTTTTTTTTTGCTGCTACGTTTTTAATAGCCCAACACAATGCTGTAAACATGTTATTATTATTATTATTATTATTATAATTATTATTATTATTATTATTATTAGCAGTAGTAGTAGTAGTAGCAGTATTAGTAGTAGTAGTAATCGTAGTAGTATTAGGAGAATTATATTTTTGCTTACTCTTGATGATACAGCATCTGCTATTTACTGTTACCATAAAATTCAGCAAACAATAAACAGACGTCACGAATTACGTTTTTAGTTGTTTACAATTGCTGTCAACCATGTTGAATTTTTACATGCTATTTGAATACACGTATTCTGCTCCATACTGTTTCTTCGTCTGAAACACTTTAAAGGCTTATCTTTTATGACTTACCGCCGTTTGTAAAATTAATAATAATACTATTACTGCTATTTTACGATTTGAATTATGGTTTACATCATCTGCCATGCAAAGGCATTTGGACTGGCACCCGAGCATGGCTCAATTCTTAACATGCAATGCTCCTTTTGAATTCAAAAATATCCCGGCTCTTATCTTCCTCTAATCGACTAAACTGAAATTCAATAATATGAACACAAAAACAGAATTTAAACCCAATTACTTCTTTCTCTGCGTGAAATAAAAAAAAAAAACATATTACAAAAACTGATAGCTGTTTAGACTGACGGACCTGCAAGAGTCATTCAGCGGAGACAGCTTCAAAAGTAATTGTAGTCTCAGTAGGATTTCTATTTCATTTCCTTAATCGCGGATCCTCATCGCCTACCACAAACACTTACCTTCCCACAATCAAGAAAAAAAAAATCAAGTTAAGCCGTGGAAATTTCTATATGAAAAATAAACTATTTTTTTTCATAAAGTAAAAAGATGGCAAACGTAATTGCGAGTTTTGAACGTTCAAAACGGATCGCTGGAAAATTATTCCAGAATGTTTTAGATATTGTTTGTCCAACAACAAAAATGTCTCTATTTGGAATTGTTATCGTTTCTTCTAGGAGGATCACGCGGTGAATTTAATAACTATCAATAGATGTAAAAAAAAATCAATTATTATACCCCTGCAGTGAATTGTAATATTTTTCCATTAGAATCTATGAAAGCACAGACTCAACTAACACTTCCATAACTTTTGTCTTTGTGTGCGAAGTGACTTCTAACTGTTTTGTTTTGAGGTGTGTATTCAGTTAATTCTCATAAATGCAACCGTGAACAATGCTGATATGTTTATGACTCTGTTAATGAGACAACCGATTGGTGAAAAGTAGGCATTCGAACAAATGTCTTCACACGAATATATTATAGCAACTCCCATCTCATCATTTACTACAGACTGTTCAGCTCTCAAAGCAAAAAGATAGCATGCCGTTTTGTTCGTCATAAGTAAAATACAAATATGCCACAAATTATACATACTAGAAATTATTGTAAAAGTGAAATATCCCCGGCCTAAGAAATGACCTGAAAAAGCATAACATCGCAAGAGATATTAACTCGTGATTTCTGAAAACTTTATAATAGTGTAAGAAATAAAGGACAATCAGTTATTCGTCCATTATCCAACAACCGAAAGGTCGCATACACGGCCACCAATAATGGGGAACTGCTTGTACAGCGATACACTTTCAACTCCACCTTAGATCTAACAAACAACTCCCTCCTAACTGTCCTATGCCGACGAAAGGCACACTCGCTGGTCTGAAAATCACCCACCTTATGTCCGCGATGTCATAAAAAAATTATCCCCAAGGAGTGTAGGGCTGATCTCATCCCTGCTACACTAAGAAATTATATGCTGAACTAGCCCCTGTACTTTAAAAATTCTACAACAAATGACTTGCTGAATCTGGCTGCCCCAATAACTTGGTACCAATGTACAAACATTTTGGTGAAAGGACTGGCCCTCTTAAGTACCGCCCCATCAGTTTCCGCCCCTTCTTCGCTAAAATTTTGTAGACTTTTAATCAATCAGGCAACAATCAGGCACTAGTTAACAACCTTGCACAAGTTATTCCTATTTCTGACATATAGTATGCATTTACGCAATATCGTTTTACTGCAGATATTTCAATGATCATACCTGGATGCATATGCATGCATTAGATAAGGGACAAAACCAGGGATGTAGCACTTGCTATATCAATGTCTTTTGACAAAGTCGGAAAGGAAGAATTGCTAATGAAAATTAAACCCTACAGGATAACTGAAAGGATACTAAATATATATTTTTTAGACAAATACCCATTTAGGCGGTCATTGATGGACGTAAATATAAACAGCGTGACATTAATGCGGCAGTTTCTTAAAGGTCGATCGCAATTTTACACCCCTTTGCTTTTTTACAAGTATTTTAATGAAATGTGCTTTGATGAACGTATTGACTTTGTGCCCCTCGACATAAATACCCCGGCAAACCCGTTTAGAAACAACACCCCAAGACTAAGCTGCCCTCTTTTAACGATAACATGAAGCCTTCCCAACCAAACAATATCCATAGCAAACAACACCTTACTTGAGAAGTCTTCTTTCAAACTCCTCGGGTAAACATTCAAAAGAAATATGATCTTCAAAAATCATTGAGAACATTGCGAAGTTTGCTGCAAAGAAGTTGGGTTTCCAGTATCGTTCTACAAAATTACTCACACCTGAGAGTACTCTCTAGCTCTATAAAGCCACCATTCGTTGTGCTGAGTATTGTTTCCACATCTCTCTCCCTCTCTTTCTCTGTCTGTCTGTCTGTCTGTCTCTCTCTCTCTCTCTTGGATAGTGTGCAAAGACAAATCTTCGATCTTATAAGCCCCGCTTCATCAACTAAGCCCCAACCCCAACCGCATCCCCGCAATTTTACACTCCTTTGCTTTTTTACAAGTATTTTAATGAAATGTGCTTTGATGAACGTATTGACTTTGTGCCCCTCGACATAAATACCCCGACAAACCCGTTTAGAAACAAAACCCTATTTCGTCACTGTTGAGATACCTATATTCGAGAAAGGCATTGACTTTTATAGTTTCTTCCATCGAACAGGTAGACTTTAGAATTGTTCGAGTGCTATCCGCTTCCCTTACTGTACTGATATGGAAACGGTTGAATGTGACGTAAATCAACATCTTGTCCATTTCCCTTAAACGTGGTCCCAAATAGTAGCTCCTTACGTCTAAGTGGCGATGTGCCTTGCTTGGTATGATCTGAGTAAAAAATAAAAGATGAGAGAAATTACATTTGATTTCGAAGAGCTTATTAGTATTACAACTAATAGTGATCCCGCAATGGTAAAGAAAAATATATTTGTTACTGTAACATATGATAAGCCATGATATTCTTTATAGCCTCATTAAATCAGTTCATTATCGACGTAAATATATTGTATGTCTCCTATTTACAGTTTAAAACGTTATGGATTATGTTGTGGAAACTGTTAATATGATTCTACCTCGTGGATTATTTATCGATAGTGCAAACAACTTTTGTTTGATAATCAACATAATATTGTGAGCTTGTGTATTTCTGTGAAACACGCTGCTTAGCCAACGATTAATGTAGAGGCATTTACCAGCTGAACATAAAAATGTGAAGATTTTCCACAAAATTAAACAGCAATAGTTCACATTTTTGAGATACTGATTGGCTCGATATCATAGCATTCATTCGTAGGTGTGGTGACTCAATTGGATCATTAAACTTTACTACTAACGGTAACACTGAGCTTATAAATGAAATGCATAATCAATATGAAAATATTTGCCTTTTGAGAGAAAACTTGTGTTATGGAAATATCCGCTTAGAATTAAAACATGCTCATTTCTCATTATTTTACGCAAGAAAATTTCAGGACTGGAAGTTATTTGTGAATGTAATCCAAGATTTGCGAAACAAATTTGTATCAGGTTTCTGTGATTTTTGTCTATATCAAACGAGTTCAAACTGCTAGATACAGTAGTATATGTCGCGGTCGAGACAGTATCGGTATATTTTCAAAGGGAATTGATAGAATTGTCGATCAAATTTTAATCAAAATCTATTAAGACTAAAGGTTAGTCGTAAAGACATTTGTATTAATTACTTCTTCAGCGATTTGCATTTTTTTGAAGTGAAAATTATTTCAAATAAGTGACGGATACAAAAACAAATAAAGCATTATTGTTTGGAATTACCTATCACGGTAAAGGAGTCTTTTGAAAATTGAAACAAACTAGAAAAAACAATTTAAGAACAAGAGTGCCTGGTAACAATCTTGAGTATATGTTGCTTTCAACTTCAATAAGTTTTAAACAAAATATTAATACACTCTCAATTAATAATAACCTTATATATCTTTACTGCTATATTTGTATATTTTAATTTATTTTTTCTGTATATTCAATACCTGTGACTAAATGTGACTATGCAGATCTGTTAACTCAATCTAATAATATTGTCAACCTTCAACTTGATTTTATTCTATGCCATTTTCCTTTAGATGACAACATACTTGCAGCAAAATATTAGACAATCTACTAGTTGTTTGCATGAGGATAATTTTGCTGTTTCTCATGTTTAATGCTAAATAATGGACACCTATTTATTATGACATTAGAATACATAAAAAGGGTGAAATGGCATGGGAGGTAGTAGAAATCGAAAGACATTTGATACACGTCCATTATGCATAAATGTGTATGTTAGTAAGTAAAATTGTTTACAACTATTGTATTCTAATGTGGTTATGTTTTAAACCTACACATCACAATTTCATTTTACATCAGTGGATTTTTTTTTATTTGAAATATTTTGATGTTCCTTACGGTAAACTTTATTTTTTTTAGTCATTTTTAATTTATGATTTTCTTTTTGATTTTCTGATTTTTCAATATCAATTTTGATTTTGATTTTTTTATATTTAGGTTGACAGATGTTTGCATACGTGATCTTCCTTCACGTCTTTATGAATGTCTTCCGGTCGGTTCACAACCCGTCTGCTTGCCCGTGAGCTTGAATGAGTTGCCTGACTCTAGGTTATACTTGCTCTATTCATTTTACTGTTTCTCCTACTACTAATAATACTACTATGTTTTTTTATTTGCATTCTCCTTCAAGTAAATATTAATAGAGGAAGTGCTGACACAAACAATACAACAATTAAATTTCTTTTAAACACGCTTACTTAGATACGCACATATGGTCTTCATGGTTACTTTTCTCCACTGTTATTGTTATTTTCATCTTTTAAAACTTTTGTTGATGTTAAGTATTTTAAAAGTCACGTGCAACACCGTAGACAATTATCATTAGTAGTATTATTATCTATTCATGACATCATCAAAGAGAACAATTTGTAGTGTACTCTGGAGTTTGTCTAACAACAAGTCTCCTAAGATGTCCAGTACTCTCAATCTCTTCCAATAAACTTTGCAAAAGAATTTGCGTTAACGCAACAGTCTCTTACCATTGGTTTCTCGTTGACAGCAACGATTTGTTAAATTTGGGTGGCAATAAGCCTCTAAAAGGTCCGAGTCTACTTTGCATACATTTGCGGAGGTATGGCTAGGACTTTCTCTTCTCGGTCTTTCCATCTTTCTTGACCCTCCTCACTTATCTGGTGTGTTGCCAGATTATGACCACACACACACACACCCACACACACACACACACACACACGCACATACACACACACATATCTTATAATTGTACCATTTCAGTTTTTACGATTCCATGTGATGTTGTTTTGTGTTTTATCTCTGTAGCCGTTTCTGTATGTCCAGTTTGTGCCTGTACTTCATGTGTATTAGTCTCCGCATTCAAGTTTTTTCCTCACTATTTGTGTATTTTTCAGTATGTATATCCATTGTATCTTCTCAGTCATTTATCTCCCATTCTTTTTTCAAAGTTTTGTGGTATTGTTTCTGGCTCTCCTACTATTAGTGGTGTTTGACTTTATCCCTTTCCCAGATGCCTTGAAACTATCTGGTCAGTTCAGTGTATTTGATTCACCTCTTATTCTCCTTGATCTTTACTCGGTTGTCTGATGTAACGGCAAAATCTACAATCTGGCAAGACGTTTCCTTCTTGTTTATTTTTATGATATCACGTATTCTTGCTACGATGGGTTTGTTAGTTTATATATTTATATCCTATATAATCCCGTAATTTTCATTTGCAAGTAATGCTGCCAGCTTGCGCTTGTACTATTTGTCTGGATGGTCAAGATGCAATTGTCTGGTTAATTGCTAGTGTATTGCTTTACCCACTTTATCGGGTCTATTCTTTTTAGGATAGTCTGCTGAATTCACTTATTATGTGGTTATTGTTTCGTCGCTTTGTTCGCAGAATATGTATTATATGTTTTCTTGTGTCTTGTCGATCTTTGCATAAATGTGGTTTGTTTTAATCGCGTTATCTTGTGCTAATGGCATTAATGATTCAGTTTCCTGGTATAGGTTTTATTTTTGTAGCTATGTCCATGAATTTTCGTTTATCTCATTATTTGTAATCCTTATGAATTATCCGTGTAGGTGTTTAAATCCAATTTTTTTATTTCCTCGTCTTATTCCTAGTCTCTTCTTTTTCTATCTTGTTAACTTTTTCTGCATCTATTGGTGCAGTAATTATTCTTTCAGTGTCCTACATTACGTATTATGCTACAATTTTTGTGTGTTATTTACAGTTTTCTATATAAAAAAACAGTTCTTTTACTCCGTCTTTCCTTTTCACATAGAGTCGGTCAGTATCATCCTTTGGGTGTAATAGTTTGGATACATAGTCATGAGTTTCCTGGTCTTTCGGTCGCGGTTCGTATTTTCTTTGGTCCAACTTATAAACGGTCCAGCGTATCTTACTAGTGACATGGTCCATATGTTCTTACCTAATATTTAGCTTATACTATATAGTTTAGTTTCGAGTAGCTTTTTTGTTCTTCTTAAATATTAGTTTCCATTTTTTCCTTTCATTTTTGTTTGCTCTTATTGTTTCTGCTTAAATTATTTGTAGCTATCATGGTTAGCTTATGTCCTCATCTCTGTTTCGTGGGGTAGTATTATACGTTATTTTGCTTCCAGTTTTCCCCTCCTTATGGTAAACAGTGCACACTTTTGGCTACCGAATTTTATTTGGAAATCCTGGCAAAAGATTCTGGTTGTGTTTTTTCTGTCTCTACTTAAGTTTTTGTTTTTGCAAACAATTTCAGGTCGCCCATGTACATCAGGTGGTTCATTCTTTCATTTGTATTAGTAAACTTGTATCCGGCTTTGCATTTTCTTAGTAAATTGTTCAGGGGCATCATAGCTATAATGAACAGTAGTGGAAATAAGGAATTACCTTGGAAGCATCCCATTTGTGTTTTATTCATTTTTGTATTATTATCTATGTATTAATACGCCTGTCCGTCCGACGTCTTGTGTCACAAAAAATCATCATCATTGCAAACTTAAATTAATGAAAAAACGAATTACCTCCCGCATTCAAACATGATTTGGCGATTATTTTACTAAGAATATCGTCCCAGGCATTATACCTTTCTTTTTTATTAGAGTAGATGGTGGATAGGCGAGGAGGGGGGTACCTTCCGGTAATGACGTCATTCCTCTTCAGATTATGGCAGTAGGTGTATTACGAATTGAGCTAATCCTCACATGGATTGGCGGTTGTTTTAATGAGAATATCCTCCCAGGCTTTATACCTACCTTTTTATTAGAGTGGATGGGGAGGATAAGCGAGTAGAGAGAGAAGATGGTTTTCTTCCAGTGATGACGTCATTTCTTTTCAAATTATGGTTATGGGTGTGTAACGAATTATCCTTAAATGGATTGGCGAATGTTTTAATGAGAATATCTCCCTGTTTTTAGAGTGGATGAGGGATAGGCGAGTAGAGTGGGGGGTTAACTTCGATGATAACGTCATTCCTCTATGGTCTATGGTTTTAGGTGTGTAAGCGCTTGAGATTATTCTGATATGGATTGACAATTGTTTTAATGAGAATATCCTCCCAGGCTTTATAGCTTTCTTTGCATTAATGTGGATGTGGGATCGGCTAGTTCTTCTTTTTCTTTTTGATCCTCTTCTTTTTTTTTCTTCTTCTAATTATTATTTTATTACTTTTCTGTATTGTATCATTATTATTATTCATATTATTATTAGTAGTACTATTAGTAGTATTAGTAGTAGTAGTAGTAGTAGTACTACAAATTGTTTTATTTGTTTTACTTGTGATGATACTTCACCAGCTATTTACTGTTTCCATTAATACTCTGTAAATAAGAAGCAGCCGCCACCGGTTCCGGTTTTAGTTGTTTACTATTGCTAGCGGCGATGTTAGAGTTTCGTGTATTTACTTTTATCTGTTGTCAGTGACCGGAAAATGTTTACATCATACTAAAGTTTACGACTGAAAACGCTGCCATATGGTTCTGCTCCACCTGTTCTTTTAACTAACAATTTAGAATAATGTACTTTTAAATAATGTAAATATGAAAAACTTTTTGTTCGAATTATGCAAATGTGGAAAACGGACTACAATTTCTGTGACATATCCGTATTTCACATTGTTAAGTTTTTTGATATTATGTTGGACAAAGATGCCGGCGTAGTTCAGATAAGATCTTTAATTTAATTGACGGCCAAGAATCAAATGCGGTCCGTGACGTATTTAGCAGCGAACTGATTAAATCCGGAATTCGACAATTTTTATACGAACTTTGGAAGGTTTTCATTGATTGTTTAGCACAGCTGGTGGTTATTAAAATGATTGGCGAATCCACTGGTCTAATACCCCTCCCCAAATAGTAGTCTTACTATATTGGGAATATGTCTCCTAGCGGCTTCTGCTGCAGGGAGACAGGGTAGTAGTACGCGTCAAGGATCCGTTCTTGACACTCAGCCCAACAGGTGAGGAGACGGGAACCGGCCCAGCACCTGAGGTACACCGCCTGGGTAATACCTAGGAGGTCCACCCTCCCAGGCCTTGCCACTGGGCTTTCCGGTGGAGTAAGTTCATTGCTTACTGCCTTAGGTGCCCCGACCGGGGAATGCCGGCGGGTTTACTCAGGTAATGTTTACAATTGCAGGAGTGCCCCTCCTTTAGGGGAGCCTGCTGGATCCCCACTTTCCGGCCTTGTGCCCCATTGCTGATGTGGACAGCAATTTAAATAACTGCCCACCCCAAATAGTAGTCTTACTATATTGGGGATGTGTCTCCTAGCGGCCTCTGCTGCAGGGAGACAGGGTAGAAGTACTCGTAAAGGATTCGTAACTTGACACTCCACCCGAAAGTGAGGAGCCGGGAACCGGCCCAGCACATGTCGGACTAAGGTACACCGCCTGGGTAATACCTAGGAAGTCCACCCTCCCAGGCCTTGCCACTGGGCTTCCCGGTTGGGTAAGTTTATCGCCTACTGCTTGAGGCGCCCAGACTGCGGAATGCCGACTGGGTTACTCAGGCAATTTTTGTAATTACAGGAGTGCCCATCCTTTAGGGGAGCCTACTAGATCCCCACCTTCCGGCCTTGTGCCACATATTGCTGTGGTGGGTAGCAATTAAATCATTACCTCCTAAATAGTAGACAAAAACTGTTTATACACACCCTTTTTTGATATAATGGAAAAAATCCTTCCGGATTCAATTTGGGTTTGTCTTGAGAAAAGAAAAGAAAAATAAAATAAATAAATAAAAATAAACAAATAAATGAGCAAATAAAATATTTTTGTTGTTGTTGTTTTTTTTATTTTAGAGGTATTTGTCTTTATCCTCGGTGGGCAAAAGAAATTGTTAATATATTGGTATAATGTGTGTAAAAAGAAACCTTTTTTAATCACATTGAGTTTTTTTATACATATAAAAATAAACACTTTTTTAATATATATAAACATACAAATAGAATACTTTTCAAATACATACAAACATATGCACAAAAATGCACAAATATACATTTACCAAAAAAAGATGGAAAAAAATTATTAGACAAAAAAGAAAATTTACAAGTTTACAAGTGACTTTTTTTAAAACAAAAACTGGAAACATTATGTTAGGTATTAGTTGTTTAATTTGGTTAGTAAGGTAGAAATGGTCGAAGTTTAACGTTGGGGCTGGGACAATTTACAATTTTCTCTTTCTTTTTTTTTGGTGTGATTTTGACTGTTCATGCTTTTCCTTTTGGATTTTTGAAAAGAGATATATTCATAATTAGATTTAAAAAACTGTCGGTTATAAAATGTTTTAATTTTATTCTTTTTTTTTTTCTTGTTAAAAAATTGTAAATTTCCTTTGCATTTTTTTTGGGGGGGGGCAGCCTTTGCTAAAAAATGTATATTGTGAACTGTTGGGCATATGTTTATATGTATTTGAAAAGTATTCTATTTGTATGGTCATATATATTTGAAAAGATTTTATTTTTATAAACATAAAACACCCAATGTGATTTTAAAAAAATAGCTTCTTTTATGTCTTTTTCTTTTTGTTCTTTTTTTTTTTAATACATTTTACTTAGCCGTACGGGGCAATATCAGCTAAATATTTCTTAGTGGCGAGGTTAGTGTCGTATTTGTTTTTTAGAAAATAAACTAGAATTAAACCGGAAACATCATCAATAAAGTTCAAAACGTACCTTAGATTATTTCTCCCCATCGGACTGATCGGACCAGGTAAGTCACAATGCATAAGTGAGAGAATTTTCGTAGCTTTTTTGTCTGGCGTTCGGCTTATATATTTTCTCATTTTCCCCTGCGCATCACAATTTTGGAGATCCTCTGAAGGTATTATTTTCATGCCTTCAACTACATTTGTTTTGTTTTTTTTTGGTTGCTGGTTTTGTTTTACGGCATATCAACCCTTTTCAGGTTATTTAATGCCGAATCTGGTGATTTTGAAGAACGATTTTTTTTTTATATAGTATATTTGTTTTTTAAGTCGTAATCTATTTAACCCATAGTTGGGACCCTAACAGGTGCTACCACTCCGGGTCAGAGTGAACCTGGGAGCAATGGCAATTAAAGGGTGGCTCCACACTCCCTAAGGCCTGCAAGCTGGGGCCCTCACCATCGGATATAGTTTTAGGTCATATCCAGGACCGACTACATTTGGTAATTCTTTGATATCAGTTGTATTGCTATGTCCTAGAATTTTATACTAGGTTTCTAAGTCGGGCCAGGCAGTTTTTGAGGGAACCATAATTTTTAAATAATATAGTCGGCCATTTTCTTTAATGGCAAATACAGTTCGATTGGGTTATATCAATTTTGACTTGTTTCGGCCAAATTTTATATTCGCGCTTTGTTTAATTTTAGCCTGCACGGAAAATATATTTTAGCATCGCCTCTTTTCAAGACTATATAATTTATTTGACTACTGTCGGCAAGTTCGACAAAATGACTTAAATTTTGAATCAAAATAAATAAAATCAGATTCTTTGGTGATAACGTGTGCTGTAGCACCACAGTCTACAAGGGTTTTTTTACCGTTTGTTCTATTGTCAAAGTTACATGTGAATAGAAATGTATGTTCTTCCTCAAAGTTCTCAACCTTTTTTACGGAGTCAATTTTAGAGCGATTATATCGACATTGGAAACTTTTGTGGTTGGTTCGTCCACAATTATAGCAGACAATTTTATTATTTTTCTTGGGAAAATTACTTTTGGGGAACACGTTGCGGCGCGGTGCATAATTTGGTGGTGTCTGTTTTCAAGAAGCCTGTTAAGTTTTGTAACATTATGTTGAAGAAAGATGGCGGCGTAGTTCATATCATCTCTTTACTGTAATTTGCAGTAACCAAGATGGCGGCCAAGAATCAAATGTGGTCCATGACGCGAACTGATTGAATCTGGAATTCGACAATTTTAATACTAACTTTGGAAGGTTTTCATTCGTTGTTTAGAACAGCCGGTTGTTATAAAAATGATTGGCGAATCCACTGGTCCTGTGCCCCTCCCCAAATAGTTGTCAAAAACAGTTTACACACATTATTATTATTGGCTCACAAGGAGCTTTCACACAGGTCATAAAAGATATCTCCTTGATAACAGTTACTAGTTTTCTCAGGGAGCGTATTGACAATGTCTCCCTAGTTTTCCAGTGCTCTCAACCTCTTCTGATAACATTTGCAAATAAATTTGCATTATAGCAGCAGTCGCTTGCCACGGATTTCTCGCTAGTAGCGGCCATTAGTCTCCACTGGAATTTAGGTGGTAATAAGCCTCCTCGAGGTCACAGTTCTTTTGGCACTTGTCCAGCTTAGGTCTCGTCAATGCTCTCTCGGTCTTATCATTTGCCTTGCCCTTTATCGGCTATTAGACATCATTCTTTTGTGAAGGGCGGACTTTGGGTAATGTGATGCAATGGGGAGGGAATAGAGAACTTGTAGAAATGTATCTGCAAATGTTCTTGGTTCCATGTAACGCCTTTCC
The DNA here is from genome assembly GCF_053919585.1 of Euprymna scolopes. Classification (NCBI taxonomy): domain Eukaryota; kingdom Metazoa; phylum Mollusca; class Cephalopoda; order Sepiida; family Sepiolidae; genus Euprymna; species Euprymna scolopes. The sequence continues at coordinate 92,780,898 of NC_136499.1, read as the reverse complement.
ATGTTTTGTTTCTGCAGTAGTTAGTATTAGTCCCAGAATTCAAGGGGTTCTCTTAATATTTCAGCTGTTTTCATCGTTGTTATTCGTTGTATCTTTCCAGTCATTTCTCTGATTCCAATTCCTCCCATTCTTTTATTTCAACGTTTCGAAATTGTTTCTAGTGCTTCTTTTATTATAGGTATTGATTTTTTAAATAATCTATAAGACTTTGAGTTCTCGGGGTAGCTCTGTGTATTTGTTCCGTCTCTCCTTTTCTTTGATATTAATCTTGTGGTAAACTGGGGCAGAAAAGTCTTGATTTGGCAGAACTTTTCTTTCTTGTTAATTATAACGACATCCGGTCTTCTTGCTTGAATGTGTTTATCCGTTTGTATGTCCATGTCCCACAGGATTTTGTGATTCTTATTCTAAATTACTGTTGCTGGCTTATGTTTGTACCATTTGTCTACGCGTTCGAGATGCAGTTGTTTGCACAATTCCCAGTGTACTGTTCTTCTCACTTGGTAGTGCCTGTTCTTGTATTCCTTTTGGGCTACTTTACAACATTCACTTTATATATGGTTTATCGTGTTGTCTCTTTCTCCACAGCATTTGTTGTTTTCTTGTGTTTTATCGATCTTTTCTGATCGAGTTATCTTGTGCTGCCGTTATTAGGGTTTCAGATTCTCTGTTAACGTGTCCTTTTCTCATCTATGTCCAAGTGTTTTCGCTATTCTCATCTTTTGTCATCCTTAGGAATCTTCCGTCTAGCTGTATCTGTTCCCATTAACTTTTATCTTTCTGTTTTTTCCATACTTATCATATCAATATTTTGCGTTATGTATTTTTCTATTTCTTCCTTCGTGTCGCTTACAGTCTTCGATACATAACAGTCCTCTTCCGGCTTCTTTCCTTTTTCGCGCAGAGTCGTCAACATCGTTTTTCGGGTGTAGTGCGTTGGGGATGTTCATGAGTTTCCTGTTCTTCAGGTTGAGCTGTCACAGTTCTTCTTTACTCACCCTTATCAATGGTCCAGAGCATCTTACTAATGATACTGTCCGTGTATTTATACATTTTATTATGTTTCTGTTATTTTAGTGTCCAGAAGTTTCATTTTTCTCCTGAGGTATTCCTTTCCAAGTATTATTGGCTCACAAGGAGCTTTCACATAGGTCATCAAAGATTTTTCCTTGAAACTGGCCTATGGTGTTCCCTGGAAGCTGAGTGACAATAAGTCTCTTAGATTTTCCTCTTTCGATATTATTCGCAAAAAATGCATTATCGCAACAGTTACTCGCCATTGAGTTATATATCGTTCTTCACTGGAATTTGAGGGGCAATAAGCATCCCTGAGGTCCCAGCAGAGATCATGTCAGTGCTCTCTCTTCGGTCTTTCCTTCCTCCGTGATTACATAGCTGTTTGGTCTTTTTTGGAGGGGGGTCAGTGGTGTGGTAATGAGGTGGGGATAAGGGTGAGGGCAGAGAGCTTATAGATATGCGGCTTCAATCTTCTTGGTTCCATGTTGCGTTTTATGTTTTGCCTTTGCAGCAGTTTGTCTGGTCCGCGCTTGTTGCGTATGTGTGTTAGTCTCATCATTCAAACATTTTCTTTAACATTTCAACTGTTTTCATTATTGTTGTTCGTTGTATTTTTCCAGTAATTCCTTTGATTAAAATTTCTCCCTTCTTTATTAAAATTTGTTGGGATTGTTCCTAGTGCCATTAGAGGTAATATTGTGATTTTCTTCCTCTTCCATATCCAGTTCAGATCTCTGGCTAGTCCTGTGTATGTGCTCCGGTTCTCTTTTTCTTTGATATTCACCCTATGGTCGGATGGAACCGCAAAGTCGATGCTTTGATAGAATTTTTCTTTTTTTGTTAATTATTATGACATCCGGTCCTCTTGTTGAATGATTTTATGAGTTTGTACGTCCATGTTCCATAAAATTTTGTGATTCTCGTGTTCAAGTAGTGTTGCCGGATTATATTTGTATCACTTGTCTGTGTTGTGATTCTCATTCTAAATTACTGTTGCTGTCTTATGTTTTTACCATTTGTCTCTGCGTTCGAAATGCAGTTGTTTGCATAATTCCCAGTGTACTGCCCTTTCCACTTGGTCGTGTCATTTGTTGTATTTCTTTTGGCCAGTTTGCAGCATTTACTTTCTATGTGGTTTATCGTTTCGTTCCTTTTTTCACAGAGTCTGCATTTGCTTTTTTTGCATTCTATCGATCATTGCTTTGAAGCGGTTGGTTCTTATCGAGATATATTTTGCAAAACTTATTAGGGATTCAGTTTATTATTATTATTATTATTATTGTTGTTGTTGTTGTTGTTATTTTTCTCATTAGAACTCATACTTTTCTTATTAGAGTGTTATTTTATTATTTTTACTAGACTTGGTGTCCAGCGTTGCCACGGTGTTTAGAAGGGTGTGTTGAGCAAACAATAAATGTAGTAGGCAGGCAGGCGCAAACCCGTACCGCAAAGAAGGAAAATAACGTTATAAAAAAGTGGCGTCTTTGCCGTCACGTCCATCGCCAAATTGGAAGTGTCGAACGTTAAAATTAAGGCTAGTCAATCGAAAAGAGGGGATAACTTTCGAAAATATAAACAAAACACTGATCCGTCATTGTATAAAAGTGCCCAGTTGAGGGTCAACATTTTTCGATATTTCTCGTTGGAATGGTCAAACTTCAGAATGATACCTTTTTCGTGAAAATGCGTTGCGTCTGTCGAAAATTTGAGGCATACATACACATACATCTGTACACACATACAAACATACATACATACATTTAAATAGGCATGTAAGAGTTATATCATATATTGTATTACTATTTTTTATCATAACGTCCACAGTTGCATTTCATTGAAACGCAATATCTATCGCATGAAGTGACAATATTTACCTTAAACACCCAATCACTACCACACCACTATATAACAATGGCCGACATATCAAGAAAAGTGATTTGGCTCACAGTGACCGCTAGTGCTCGCCAGCGTCATGAAATGAGATAAATCATAGTTGATTTCATTTCATACCAGTTCGCTTAACACGTCATGGTCGAGATTTACATAGAGACTATGTACAAACACAATTTACCGCGACAACTTTATTTATTAGCAGCTCAATGGGAGCAGAAAACAATCATGGCCGCCAGTGACCGACACTGCATGCAGAGAAGTGTATGTGACTGTTATAAAGACGACGAATGTCTACTAGATAACGCCAATAAACACCTCACTGCATCATTTTTAATGGACTTCACTAGTCATGATTGAGATTTACAGAAATACACAATGCAAACGCTAATATGTCACAACTTCATTTAACTGGTGTTTAATGAAAGCGAAAAATGCTCATGGCAACAAATGACCAACACTGTACACCAGGAATTGTCTGTTACAGCCAAAGTCTTCCAGTGGACGCCAGTAAACAACTTAATGTAGTATTACCTTCCAGTGCTACTGCACATGGCAGACACTGTAAGCCGGGAACCAGCGGTTACAGTTGTCTTGATAGTCGAGATTTACTAGTAATCACCTCAATACAGCGCTGACAAACAGAGATCATTACTCCTTGATGACTGTCATATCTTCGTTGATACATACATGACAATTCTCAATAAATGACTCATTATTTCATAGCAGGTTACGAAGACAATTATAACAACTGGCATAGATATAGTCTTGTACTCTAATAGCTCACCATTGGTAATTAGCAAATTTACTGAAATACATGATCAATTAAATTTAGGTAAATATATGCTGATTCCAAATATAACAACGCGGTTGAATCGAATATATCATATGCCAACAAAAACATATTGAACAACAAAAGGTCTCACGGTGTATGCTCTTGAAAAAAAAAACTCCTCCATTTAAAACTAAATAATAGGGCTTCTTCAAAGAATTGTAAATTTACTTAGTCCATTTGGAGAAATCACCAGAGAACAAGTAACATAGCTTCAACAATATCAATTATAATTCCTACATTTTTAGCTTTGTGCTTATTTCTGGCAAGATCTGATAAATCTAATCCTGATATTCTGACTTGATGGGAATCCTTTTTATCTGCGTTGAACAATTCAGTAAATCGATGGAAACAAGATTGCTATCTAATTTGAGTGATAAAACCTTGTGTGTTTACTTTGCTAGATTCAAGATACAAATTTTGATTTAAAAATGACATTGGAAACAACATAAAAAATGTATTCTAAATCTACTTTCTACTGATGATAAGAAACCTGATCAGGCTACAATGGTCAATCTCTGCTAAGAGTCAAGAAGGTCAACATGAAAATATAACTGTGACTTTTCAAGCCTGTTTGATGAATTAGTTTCAAATAAGTTATCAGTCACGAATTACAACTCAGAGCAAGAAGATTATGAGTTAAACACAACGACTGCAACTGCAAGCACAACAGAGCCACGGGAAGCACAACTAAAAAAGAATAAATCTGTTATACATCGCTGCACAAAATAAATTAATTTTTACGTAGCTATATAACTACTAGTAAGATGTGACGATCTAGTTCAGCGATGGGCATGCATACAGCAGACAATAGTACTGCTGTGTAAACTGACTTCAGGCTATTCGAAGTTACAATCATTACCTGAGGAGAGTGTATAAACATAAAGGGAAATATGATGTTTCCTGGGGATGGCGCAACCCTAATGTTTCTATATTACAACTTAATTCTTTCAAAATATTTATTACTGATGTGGCAGGGGAAGGGGAGGATGAAGGCAGCAAGAACCGAAGACGAATAGAGAGGCTACAGGAGCAGAATCGAAGTAATCACCGTAGTATAATCTAGTGAAAGCAGCACTTTCGCCCATAGTTATTTACAGAAGAATTATAATCTACATTTTGTAGTCGGTTTGGAATTTCTTTTTCTTGACTAGTTATTTTATATCAATTCTAGAAGTAGAAATTGTACTTTGTATTTTGTAATTTCGTTTAATAAGGCAAAAAAACATGAAAACAGTTAGATATTTAACACATATAAAATCGAGCGGTTGCTGTGTGAATGTGTCAAAGCTATCTGATAAGTAACTCGGTATTGATAAATAATTAAAATTTAACAGTGAAAAAGTAATTAATCGACTGATTAATCAGTAATCAGCCGATTAATAATAAATCGGACGATTACTGATTAATTGGCAGTGGCTGATAAGACCGATTACAGATTTCTTGCAGATTAATCAGTGCACCTCTCGTTGTAAACAACGGACGATCTAAAAGCTCTAGTTAAAAATAAATGTTATTGCAACTAAATAAATACATGATAAAATATTATATGTGAATGACACAGAAGATACTAAGAGCGTAATTAAGGTAATCACTTTCAATGCCCTTCTTACATGTATCCAGCAGTTGAACAACGGATTTGCACACAAGTCGACACAGCATTGATAAGATGTCGACACAACGTCGACATTGATGAGATGTCGACACAAAGTGTACATTACAAGTCTACATTGATAAGTTGCAAATGAAAACAACTTAGTCCGCGCAACGTAAGTCTTCTGAAAGTTGAAGATTTCATCCTGAGGGCGGCGATACTGCAAATATAATAACCAGCTACTTCAGAATGATATCTGGTCATGACTGACGAAACAAGAACAAGTCACCTAAGATGAAAACCTAAACGCTATTTCGCGCAGATTTCTGAATTTGACATAAAGACTCGCGAGTGTGTCAAGAAGCTCATAAAGAAAGTTTAAGCTTACATCGATCGAAATATTGTAAGAACATGGAAAAAGTAGTTCGAATAATTCTAATACTAGAGGAAAAAGTGTTATATTTCTTTTTGTGTGTGACGTCACGTATTATCTAGAACTGTTGCTACAATACCTGCTAATTTTACAACGTGAGTCATAAGTAACTGTGAACCTTAAATATTTACATTACAAATTGTAACAAGTGAAGCATACAGGGCCACCCGTGAGTGTACAGTGAGCGAGACATAAAACGTGACTAAGTTCAGCATTTGCCCCCTCCCCGTCATTTAGCCCCAAAAGTGCCCAGGGATGTCAAATTCTGGTAAAAATTAAATAACGGGGAAGTTTTAGACCTTAAGATATGTAAATTTGAGTTCTGCACCAAAATCGAAATAACTATGTCAATAATTTGCCTCCCTCTATTTTGTCCCAAAAGTCCCCAAGGCCTTAGCATATTTAAATTTAAGTTAAGCACCATGCAAAACTGACAAATATGGTAAAATAGTCCCAAAAATGAAATGTTTTTATTAGCCTTAAAATACCCCTTGAGGCACACCCAAGAGTTATCGCGGAGTATAGATAAACAAAATAATATGGAAATCAGTTAGTTACAACTTTTTATAAAGTTCTATAAGAATCAAAGGCATCATTTTTTTTAATAAGCACAAAAGTGTACGTTTTAACCAATTTAATCCGAAAGGATCCCTATGAGAGGTCATCTCGTCAGCGTCAGACAAGGCCAAACTATTTGCATACAAGTTTGCTGCTAATTCTACCCTATGCGACGAAGGCCATCAACTCCCCATATTTCCTCCTATAACACAGAACAAGGTAGGTAACATACAAATATCCGTACATGAGGTCGCCAAGCTAATTAAGAACCTAGATTCCCGTAAAGCAACTGGCCCTGATTGCATCCCAATTATAGTGTTAAAAAAGCTTCAACCAGAACTTGCTCCCATACTTACGAAACTATTTAAGCGTTGCCTTAAGGAGAAGTGCTTTCCGACTCCCTGGAAGACCTCATCAGTTTGCCCTGTATTTAAGAATTCAGGTGGTAAGTCATCTCCGTCTCAGTACAGACCAATAAGTCTACTGTGTGTTATGAGTAAGTTGCTGGAATCCATATTAAATAGAGAAATAGTCAACCACCTCAGCAGGAATAACCTTCTTAGTTATTGACACACAATATGGTTTCTTAGTTATTGACACACAATATGGTTTCCGCTCTGCAAGATCTACCGCAGATGTGTTGATGGTTATATCCCTCAGGATTAGTGAATCTCTTGACAAAGGCTTCCTTTCTAGGGCAATTGCTCTTGACATATCAAAGGCCTTCGACAAGGTATGGCATAAGGGTCTACTTCACAAGATTTCCAGCTACGGTATAACTGGAAATGTTTTCTCAATCATTAAATCATTTCTCTCCGATAGGGTGATAAGAGTAGTGGTAGATGGACAAAAATCGGAGGCCTGCAATATATATGCTGGAGTCCCTCAGGGGTCAATCCTGGACCCAACTCTCTTCCTGATCTACATCAATGATTTCCCTAAACACAGACTTAAATCATTCGTTGACATCTATGCTGATGACACGCCCATCTACGGCAACAAATCAAAGGCTGTAAATGACAAAGTTCTCTCTGATTCTCTCTCCTCTGATCTTGAGCGCGTGGTTCAGTGGGGGAAGATGTGGCTGGTTACCTTTAATGCATCCAAAACCAAACTCCTATCCTTACATCATCAACGCTCTGATCACCATCTGGCATCAATTGGGATGGATGGCTCTCGTCTGGGTGAGGCCCACTGTTTTGACAAGCTTCTGGGTTTGATCTTTACTCCTGATCTGAAATGGAACACGTACATCAAGTCTGTTGCCAAGGTTGCTGGAAAGATGGTGGGATCCTTCTACCGCTCCAGAAGATATCTCACTACTGATGCAATTCTCTATCTATATAAAAGCCAAGTACGTCCAAGGATGGAATATTGTCTCCATATCTGGGCAGGAGCTGCTAAAAAAAGCATATCCTGCCTTGACAGAGTACAAAACAGACTTCGTGGCTTGGTGGGGGATGCCTTTTTCTCTACCCTGCAACCTCTCTCCCACAGAAGAGACGTTGCGAGCCTATCCTTGTTTTATCGTTATTTCCATGGCAGGTGCTCGTCTGAACTCCAATCTCTGGTCCCCCATTCGCCAATCTTTCACGAAAAACACCCGTCTGGCTGAATCCACTGTGAAAAATTTGCCCACTCTATTTCTGTGCCTAAATCAAAACGCGGATTCCATGAACAAATCTTCTTTCTTAGAACTGCACGCCTGTGGAACTCTGTTCCGTCTGCCTACTTCCTACCGGACTACAATTTGGGTGTCTTCAAGTCCAATGTTAACAAATTCCTAATGAACCGCCCCTTTAAGTAAACACTTCATCAAATCTCCAACGTAATGTTCTTGCAATAAACCTTATCCCTGAGTGACTTCCGGGCCTTGATAAGTGGTGATCACTGCGTAAAAATAAAAAAAAATGAGATCGGAGGGAGTTTTCCCGAAAATCAATTCTGTTTCTGTTTTTACTCATATCATGTTTAATGTTTTTGCAAAATTCCATAAAAAATTCCAAGGATTAGTTATTGAGGAAAGTACAGACAGACGAACAAACGAACGGACAAGAGTGAATTTACAGGTCCACTCTCCTTTTGTCGGGGGACCAAAAAGTCAGTTATACTTAGATATGTTTTTATAAGAAGTTAATGAAAAATTAAGTAAATGATATATACTTGAAAGAAGATCCTATTAGATCAAATGTTGTGACTGGCTAGAAATTGCGACACCGTTTTTAATATTTGAGTTTTCTAAATGACAGCGTTGTACACAAGTAGACATACCGAATGACATTTTTACAAAAATCAATCAATATATAGCTTGCCAAATATTCCTTGCATTTTGCTTTCCAACTGATAGTCTAAGCATACCACAAAGAAAAACAAAATGCTAAAGGTGTGAGATAATGTAGCGAGAAAGATACTCATTAAGACAAATAACACCGATATATCCGCATGGTAAGTATTTATGATAACAATCGCCGTAATAAGGTGTTGTAATCAGGTAGGGTGTTATCGGGTTAGAAGCAAATCTTGACACATCTTAGTTACTCATGTCGAACCCTGTATGCCTTAGAGTAAAATTTTTTCGTTAATAAAGAACCACCGCTCACCAACGCCCCAAAGTCAACTGAAGGTTAAGAGGTTATTGATTTTGTCATGTAGACGATGAAAAATTGTGTTGTTTTTTTTTTACTGACATTTATTAACAGTTTTGTTTTCTTATAAACAATTTGTTTGCATTTGACTTGAAAATGATAATATCGTAGTCAGGAAACGTTGTAAGAGAACCAATAAGTTGTATGTAGTTTACATTGAAAGGAAAATAGTGCTATTAATAACTCGACTATTTGTAACAAAGACATTTATTTGCTATATTCTCCATCAACATGTTTCTTGTTACGGCTGTGATGTCGCTAACTTCTCTAACGTGATATTTTTCCTTTTTCTACTCGTTTCCGTTTGCCTTACCCTTATTTCATTTCGGACACGGCTCAGTATTTGCATATAGCCGTCATACGCGCGTCCGCATTCTGTTACAGCCAGCCGGAAAGCAGCACACAAACAGTTATTGTGTACAGTTATATGTTATTAATAGGGGTTTCTTTTTGATTTCTCCTTCTTTTATTCATCTAAAATTCATAGCAACAAAATGGGATTAATAAAATATTCTCAGAAGCATCTGATATCAAATTTGATACATTTTTATCATCCTGTTGTGACCTTTATTCATAATTAGTGTGCATGCTAAAGAAACTCTATTGTAAATCTTAATGTTTTATTTTATTTATCTTTTTATTCCATATTAGCTCGTTAACTACACCCACCTCTCATATATATATATATATATATATATATATATATATATATATATATATATATATATATATATATATATATATTGGAAAAAAGGATTTATATAGAGAGGGCTATTCGCGTATGAGATGCTAAGAAATATCTTATTCGATAAACATCACGAATCATCTTGGAAGAATGTTAAAAGCCCTTATTAAAAGATGTATTTAGCAAAAAATTTAAGGGTTCTTTTTTTAGAAGAAAACGCCGCCTTTTCGTGCACATCACCAACATGTTCATCTAATTTTTACTAGAAGTTAAAAAAAAAACATACATTTCTAAAATCGCTAGCAAGATGTGCATAACAGCAAATAGAATATTTTGAAATTTTTTTTTTCAAATACATTATATAGATTCATAAAAGAAAATATCAGGAAACAAATCTGCTTGCTGAATTTGCATGCAACGACTGTGTTATCATCGATTCTGTTTTTTTTCTGAACAGCACGACTCTTATAATAACTGTAAAATTGATTTTTCATATGAGAGGCGTTAACAGCCACCTAATATGGCTGCCAGGAAAAGTACGCTCCACTGAAGCGGAAATGCACACGTTATGCAACGTTTCAAACTCGCGTTCTCTCATTCTCTTCATATAGTGACACTTGTTATAAAAGAATCTCAGAGCAAATTATTTTTTTAAAGAAAAATAAAATTCATAATTGTATGGACTAAAACTATTTCATCATAACAAAATAAATAAAAAAAATGTGTTAATTAAATAAAATGAATAAAAATAATGTTTTTACCATTATTATAGAAATATTTGCTATCAGAATTCGGTATATAAATACATTTTTAAAGTTTACTCTAAATATAAAGGATAATGTTTCCAAATTAAAAAGGGTATATTTATAGCAGTCTGTCATGGAAAAGAACGTACCTAATTCTTGAAGCTCTTACTTCTCACGCATGCATTTGTTAAGACGTATTGTAATCATAAAAACTGAAAATTAATTATAAATAAATAAATATATATATATATGCGTTTTATAATATGTTTATATCCATGTGTGTTTTTATATATTTCTTTTTAATTATAACGTTATACTTAACTTTTCTATTATAAATAGGTGATTTTCTTTGTACCGATACGCCATTTTTTATTTAGGGACACTTAATTATTACCGCTTCATGTCACGTGATCAGTGTTTCAAATTTAGCGGTTTTCCTGCTAGATCTGGAAATTTCGTTTGCAATCTAGCGGGGGATTCTAGAAAATCTGGAGATATTTCGCCCCCCCCCCGCAATTTTCGATTAAAAAAAAGAAAAGCGCTTGAGAATACTTTAAAACATAAAATAAACTCATTCATATAAGTAAAACAAGTAGCATTTATTGCTTTTGGTAACAATTATTTAATGATTATTTGTTTTGTTTTTCACCTTTTTTTCGGCTAACCATTCTTTAATCTCGCTATAAAATCGATTTTTCCAAGTACATTTTAGGTGGGGGCATTCCGACCCCCGAAATTTAGTTTAAAATACGATCTAAGCAACCCTGCTTAGTTTAGAAGTATTTAGTCGAAAATTGTAAAAAGCAAGAAAAAACAGCAAAAAAAAAAATTTACCAATACAGAAATTAATTATCTACCAACCTAAAAACTTTTACCAATACAGAAATTTAATTATCCACCAACCTAAATACTTTTTACATGCTAAAACAAACTTTTTTGTTTTTTTTATTTTTCTAATTTCAAAATATGTTGCACCATTATTGTGATGTTTAATTTGCAGTATATTTCAATTTAACTTTTATTATAAAAAGTTTGAGTTTATGCTTTGTTTCTTGCAAAAAATATACCCTCTCTGAAAAAAAACAGGTAAATTTAGATGATAAAATATGGAAGCCTTCTGGGGAGCTAACATAAACATATAGTGAGAAAACACGGACCATTTTACATATTGAATATACTATATTTATAATTGTTTATCGTAAGAAGTTAAAATATGGAGGTTTTGGGGGGGTGAATTAGCGATTTTTGAAAATTTCAGATGATAAAAGTTAAAAATCTAGCGATTTTCTGGACATTTCTTTCTCCTGATCTCGCGTTTTTTTTAAATCTCAGTTGCCAACACTGCATCATTAAAAGGATATTTTGGTCTCAGCACTACAGGCTTAATGTAAACAGAATGCGTTTACAATATCGGTAAATTTTCAATGGGTTTAATCACATGATTATTGATAATGTAACCATGTAATTGAAATTTGATTAAGATTAACCACACGTGATCGCTTTCCTATCAAATATTCATCGCAAAATGGTAGGTACAGACAAAATGAATGCCGACGCTGAAAGTATATAAACATTTTGACACCTCCCTTTACTTAAAAATTCACCCAAAATCAGAAAGTTAACCAATTTTAATGAAAATTTCAATATTTATCAAATAATGATCGCAAAATATAAGGGACTAATTATTTTTACTCAACTCTTAGTGAAAATGTTTTATTTTATTTAAACAAAACATACTTGTACTAAAGTTATGGTTTTCAGTAGTAAATAAAAAAACGAAAGAATTTATTTTTGCTTTTTTTATATGAATAAAGCATCGTAATTTGTAACAATAAAAAATAATTTTTACAGGATAATTCCGAAAAAAAGCCCCTCAAGTCCGTATTAATGAATTTGATATGACTCGATGAAAAATGGATTTCTCGCATACTATTCAGGAAATTAAAGATTTAATTAGATTCCTATTTCAGTCACCTAAATTATTTAGGGTAAAATGATTTTAGAAATTTATAGTCAAATCTAAAAATTATTGTTTTTGCTTGAAAAATTAGCATTAATACAGTAAGTTATGTTAAATTGGCATAGAATGCTCTGCTTTACGGTTGTTGTAAAAATGGAACAGAAATTTGAATTTCGTTCCCTTTTAAATTCGGTACATTTTTACATTACGTCCAACTCATCGTTCACTTTCGGCACGCCAACTTTTATAGCTTTTCAGGTATGCTGGAAAGGTTAGGGGTGTCTATTCCGAAAGCCGTGCTAACATGGGTAGATTGGTAGGTGTGTCAGAAATTTCGTGAAAAATAGTGAATAATTCCACCCCGTTTTCCAAGCTTATAACTCCTCAACAAATGTAACTCAAGCCCTATTTCTTTCAATTAAAGGAGCAAGGACCAAGGTTTGATAAAAAACAAAAAAAAACAAACAAGTGTTTTTTTTTTTTTAAGAAGGTTTTAAACTTCGGATTTTACAGCTAAATTTCTAAAAAAACACTAATTTTTTTTGTTTTAAATTTAAATATATTATTTATTGACCTATTCTCTTAAATTTGTGATATATAACACTTTGGTGAGTAAATTAATTATTTACGTTTTAATAGACATATAAAAATGAGAGGCGTGTATTATTCGACCCCCTGTCTTTCCAAGCTTATATCTACTGGAAAAATGTAATCCAACCCCTAATTTTTTTCAATTAAAGGAGCAAGGACCAAGGTTTCATTAAAAAACAAAAGAAAAACAAACAACGTGGTTTAGAAAACACTTCGAACTTTAGAGGTAAATCCCTAAAAAACACTACTTTTTTGTTTTAAATTTGAATATATTATTTATTGATCGTTTCTCTTCAATTTGTGATATATAAAACTTTAGTGAGTAAATTGATTATTTACTTTTTATAAGACACTTGAAAATGGGGGGCGTGAATTTAAAAAAACAACGTTTGTCTAAAATATTATATTCGGTTTATTGAAAAGAGCATAATATTTCACATTGATCCTGAAAATATCGTAAAAAAAGAATCAATAGAAAAATGTTGATAGATTTTTAAAGTTTAAAAATTGAAAAATATTTAGTTCGTAAAATTCATTACTGTTTAAAAAAAATAATGTTTCTATTACTTTCAAAACAACTTTAATTGTTTATTTTGGAAGTATAATCCATAAAGAAATAAACAATCCACTTTTAAAAGAGATTTTTTTTTATATTTTATTCGCAATTTCGTGATAGGTGTGTCAAAAATTCCTACAAAAATTCTGATACATCTACTAGATTGGAGTGTATCTTCGTTGTAAACGTACCCGACAACCTATAAATGTCGACATTTCCAATGTGAATGGTAAGCTGGACTTATGTAAAAAATAACAAAAAGATATACCAAACTGAGTTTTCGTTTAAAAATGGAATTATTTCCCTTTCGTTATTGACTTTTTTTAAAAAAATGTTTTGTGTTTTATATACATAGAGTACAATTGTTGAATGTTACTGTTTCGATTATATCTGCTTGGGGGGCACAATTAAAAAATTAAGAAAGATTAAAACGGAGCGAAATTTAAGTTTCCGTTCCATTTTTACAACAACCGTAAAATAGCGCATACTCAGCAAGTTTCATCGTAATTTATAAGCATAATGTTGAAACACTAAATCAACATTTTATTTCTTTTTCTGCATAAGTAATGATGTAAGTATTTTTCTGTTTATTTTCTGAACATCTGTTAAAAAATAATTTGTACATTCTCTTGAAAAAAAGAATCAAACTTTTCTCTACATTCACATAACTATTGACAGTGTTCATGTAAAGCATTCATCTGTTCTTTTTATAATAAAAAAATCGTTTTCAAAGATAAACGTTTACTGTCGAATTCCTTTAAAAAAAAGATGCATGTTTTCCTGAAAAAAAAAAACTTTCTCCTAACAATTTATGGTAAAAAATTATTTTTTTTTTTAGGGGGGGGGGAAAGTAACAACTTTTATTGATTAAAAAAATTGCAAAAAATAATAAAAGTAAATAAACGAACAAAATGCAATTTTTCTTGAGGAATATGTTCCATTTTAACAAACTGGGCTACAGCAACCCGTGGCCGGGTACAGCTAGTATATATATATATATATATATATATATATATATATATATATATATATATGTATATATATATATGTGTGTGTGTGTGTGCGTGCGTGTGTGTGTGTGTGTGTGTGTGTGTGTGTGTGTGTGTGTGTGTGTGAATTGAAGAGAGGGTTATGTCGGGGATTATTAGATAATTATTCTACTTTTTATATGCTGGAGAAGATCTTTACAATAATCATCTAATAATTTTCTAGTCATAACAACCCCCTCGTATATATATACCCATATATAAGATCTCCTAATATTCCTATTGCTCGATGTAGCACTTTTATTTTGTTACCTAGCACTTTCCTGTCTCTTATTACCACAAGCATTAAGCTTCGAAATGCGTTGCATAAAAAAAAAATTCATAACCCCTACACACTCTATTGCATTTATTTATTTATTTATTTACACATGTATATTCTGTGTGTCTGTTATAATTTACATTTCAAATTATATTGTTTGGGTGTTGAAACCGAGTAACCGGCCCCGGTTTACGAGTTCCAGTTTACGACTTTCGGATAACGACTCTCAATTTCTATAAAACAAAGCCATAAATCTTTTTTAATCGACTATTTACGGGATCCTAATTCTTATTTAAGTTTTTTTTTTTTGGATGGATTCGTATATTTAGTTTTACTGCATCTCGAAAATTATTTTCTAAAGTCGGTTTGCGTTGTAAAAAAAAATTAGTTCCGCTTAAGTGTTTTACATTTTTTTCATTTAAAATAATAATATACACACATAATGTTTTCAAAATTTACCGGTGAATGCTGAATCTATAATACTAAATTAATTTGATATTAATGTATTACACAAATAGAACAGATTAAAAAAGATCATATTTACATGCACCCACTAAAGGGCAAAGGTCGAATTGTGCGATTACAGATGTGTTATTTCTTTCGCGTTTGAAATATGCAAATGAATACTAAACTGCGAACGCCTTTTGCTTTTTGTACGTCGGCAGTTTACGAATTTAATTTGTATTTTTTATTGAAACTTGGAATGGTTTTCAAACAAAAACCAAACAATTTTTATGATTTAATGTCGTTATATATCCTGTTAGTGACAGCTTAATAGTGTAAAAATTAGGGAACCAGTTTACCCTGTCGTTGGAAACGTGTTGATAAAAATAAACTAAACTAAATAATTAAAAATGGGGTTTGTATTACTGTACACATAGATTCGAAAAAGTTGTCAAAAAACAAATATATAGCAAATAAATGTTATCAAAGGCAACATAAGTTACTTTTCTACCAAACTTGATATATTTTTCGTGTTTTTATTCAATGTAACATGTTTATTAAGCTCGAAAAGCATACAGTGTTTACCAATGTATTGGAAAATTCAAGATGGCGTCTGATTCTCTCCTTAACACGGTAAGTTCAGGAAAAGATGTTATAAATAATAAACTAGACAAAATACTGTCAGAAATTCGCTCATTATATGTTACCGTGACAGAAGTTGACATATATTCGGTGTTTTTTAATAGTATTTTGTCTAGTCTATTATTTATAACACCTTTTCCCAAACTTACGATGTTAAAAAGAGTGTTGGGCGCCATTTTGAATTTTCCAATACATCGGTAAACACTGCATGTTTTTCGAGCTGAATAAACATGTTACATTGAATAAAAACACCAAAAAATCTCCAGTTTGGTAGAAAAGTAACTTATCTTGCCTTTGGTAACATTTATTTGTTATATATTTGTTTTTTGACAACTTTTTCGAATCTATGTGTACAGTAATACAAACCCTAAAAATGAATCAAAATCCACTTAGTTTTTCAAATACGTTTGACCGGCATTGAAAGACAATAGAAAAGAAAGATTTTGCAAATACTAATAATTTAACATTTTAGAGTTGGAGATCACTTTCCTATATAAATTTAACGAGAACTCAGTTCTCATATCGTATCGAAAACTGAGACATGTAATCGTTAGCATTTTTTTACGTAGGCATCATCACTAATCAATGCCAAGAGGCCACTCTAGGATACGGGTTAAAGAGTGTACAGTAGAAATTGGACAATATAGTAACCGTTAGTAATCGAGATTCGGTAAATTTGTTAACTTATATGGAACGGCTAATCAAGAAATTGTTTACGTTAGACTTGAAGACAACCATATTGTAGTAAGCTGGAAAGCAGAAAAACGGAAGACAATTCCATAGGCGCGCAGTTCTAATAAAGAAGCTTTGTACATTGAATCTACATTTAGGTTTAGGCACAGATAAAGAGTGGGGGAAATTAGTTATAGTGTTTTCTGCTAGACGGGTGTTTCTTGTGAAAGTTTGGTAAGGGGGACCATAGAATGGAGCTCAGCCAAGCACTTGCCATGAAAATAATGATAAAGCAGAGACAAAATCGCAGCATCTCTTCTGTGAGAAAGGGGTTTCAGTGACGAGAAAAGAACATCCCCCACGAGGATACGAAGTCTATTTTGAACTCTATCAAAGCAGGAAAATCCTTTCTAGCAGCTCCTGCTCAGATGTGGCAACAGTCCTCCATCCTTGGACGTACCTGGCCATATAAAGATAGAGAATTACATCAGCAGTGAGATATCTACTGAATAGATAGAAGGACCCCACTATTTTTCCAGCGGCCTTGGCAACGGATTAAAATGTATGTGTTCCATTTAAGATCAGTAGTAAAGGTAAATCCAAGAAGCTTGTCAAAACCTGGGGCCTCCCCAAGACGAGAGCCATTCATTTCAATTGATGCCAGATGTGGATCAGAGAGTTGATGATGTAAAGATAAAAGCTTAGTTTTATATGCATTAAAAGTAACAAGCCACCTTGTCCCCCATTGTACCGCTTGCTCAAGATCAGAGGAGAGAGAATCAGAAGTACTTGGTCGTTTACAGTCTTAGATGTGCTACCATAGATAGTAATGTCATTAGCATAGTTGTCTACGAATGATATAAGGATGTGGTTTGGAAGACCAGGAAGGGATTTGGGCCCAGAATGGACCCCTGAGGGATTCCAGCATTAATACTAAGAGCTTCTGATTTCTGCCTATCAACCACTACTCCTATGAACCTATTAGACATAAATAATTTAATAATTGAAAAGACATTTCCAGCTATACCGTAGCTGTAGATCTTGTGAAGTAAACCTTCATGTCATACTCTATCAAAGGCCTTTGTCAAGAGCAATTGCTCTAGAAAGGTTGCCTCCATCAAGAGATTCGCTAATCCTATAAGATATAACTGTAAGCATATCTGTTGTAGATCTAGCAGAACGGGAATCATATTGCGTGTCAATAAGAAGGTTATTTCTGCTGAGACGGTTGATTACTTCTCTATTTAACACAGATTCCAGCAACTTACTCCTGACGCACAGGAGACTTATTGTCCTGTACTGTGGGGGAGATCAGCGATCACCTGAATTCTTAAATTTAAAGGGATTCATATCGTATGCCCCCTAAAATCAACAGATACTAGACCATTCCTGTAATGATTCGGTCCCTGTTTGTTTTGTGATAAGTATTTAGTTCTGTGGTTTCTATGAGGTCTACCTTTCCAGGCTTTGCCTTCTCTTTTGTAGCAGATGTTAGTTTATTGCAAATGACCTGAGGCGCTCTTACCGGTGAATACCGACGAGACTTTCCAGGCATTTTTCAGGTGAGAGTGCACATCCCCTTGATTGATGACTTCTAAATCCCAATTTCTGTCTTTGTTTTCTAAATTCTGCAGTAAGAAAGAACTAATAAAACAAAAATACGTAGAAACACTTCAAAGTAAATAATCAAACAACCAAAGAAACTAAAATGCCATGGCATGATTACAAAATCTTCAAATTGGAAAAAAGTTGCAATTACCTTTTATTTTATCTTTTATAACACATTTTGAATTTACAATTAAAATCACTGAAACAATTAACTATTCGCATTTATAAATTATATAAATTTTGATATAAACTATTCAAATATTCTATTTAGTATGTTATCATGTTGCTAGCGGGAGTTCTCGGCGTTGTCCAGGTGATTTAGAGGGATGCATTGAGAAAAAACTGTTAGTAGGCAGGCGCGAAGGTTAAAAAGGAAGTGAAAGGTGGAAAATACAGTGAAAGAAAACCTGTACTTTTACCGCTGCGCTATTGCAGGTCAATATATACTTTTACATTTTTAAAATGCTATGTAACGAAGAAAAATGCAATTTGGTAGCCTGAGAGAAATGTATGGTGCCTTCTTTCACTGATCTTTGGAGAATTAAAAAATATTCTGAAAATTACGCTAAGTTTACAATTTTCTGTAATTTTTAATGTGTATCACTTTATTGCAGGTTTCCGAAAATGCCTAGAAAAGGGTCGATTGATAACTAGTGAAAAAAGCGTGTTATTAAAGGTCTTGAAGAAGGTTTATTTCTCGTAATCCAACCCAAGGAGCTTGGAAGAGATTGAAGAACATTGTCTTCATTCGTTGAAAATCCACGCACCAATCCAAAGAAAGGACAAAAGCACAAGACAGTCAATTTCTGGTCGTGATGTTAGAAAAAGTCTCCGTCAACTAATCAAGCAGCCAGTCAGCAACACCGTTGCTATATTTGACAAAGCTGGAATACCATCTTTTCCCAGAAAGGCACATGTCTTAAACTAATTTGTAAGAAGCATTACGCTCATAGCAAGGCCCGTTTTAAACCAAACTTATAAGGAAAAACGTTTGGCTTCGGCTCAGAAATACATAAAAACCAGCTTTGAAAAATGTTCATTTCGTCGATGAGGCCAGAGCAACACTTGATGAACAAGAGGGGTGAGCCAAATTTTGAGTCCTCTTAGCTTCTCTACCCCTCATAAATTCCGTCATCAATAAGGAGATAGAGGCGTCATGTTTTGGCTGGTATAATCTGCGATTAACTAATTGGACCATTTCAAGTGCTACAAAGTGTTAAACCCACAAACCAGTCTTATATTTAATTTTTAAATGAGCATTTATCATCATGACATAATGCCTGTTCATTAGCGGGTCAGTGCAAATTGATTTTTATAATGCGACATCCTGCTCAGCCAGGGAGATGACACCCTACCTTAAGTCATTAGGAATTTATGGAGAAAATGTGATAACATGGACACCGTTTTTTCTCATGTATAAATCCAATTGAGTAGTTCTGGTTAATAATAAATATGAAAGTTTATGAAGGATATGTTACATTTTCATCGAAGGATGAACTTTGGAGGAAGATTTTAGAAGTTCCTTCAGCATCACACCATTTCAAATCCGACGATTGACATCGTCAGTTGACAAGAGGCTATTAAGTTATTTTGAAGCATGGGAGCTATGTTGGTAAATAAATATTTCCTTAAACAAGATAATATGAAATTCGTTCCTGTTTTATGTTAATATTGCTACTGGATATTTATTTCATGCCAATAGGAATATAAACTAATAATATTGATTAACTGAAAATATACATGTTCAGACACTTGCAATAAACCGATATACACTTAAAATTATCAGAAAATGGAAACACTAGCATAACTTGCAAAATATTTTTTCAAAAATGCTCTTCGATTGTACTAAATTCCATGTCTCTGTCTTTCATAGTAATTTCAAAATTAAAAAAAATATATATTTGCCTGCAAGAAAGCGATACACAAGGTTTAACTATTTTAGAGGTAATTGCGCCAACTAGTTAAAAGTGCTCTTTTGGCATACATGCACGTAAAGAACACTTTTTTTAGTCGCCGCAATTACCCCTCGACTGGCGCATGTGCCCCAAAGTACAGTAGTAAGATATGAAAATATGTGGCAATTAAACTACACAGAATATTCAGCGTGTCATACTCGTGAGCATTCGTCAGGCTGAAGCCTATAATGCCATGTATATTTTCATAACTTACTACCTAGCTCTACCGATGTATTGAAGTAAATACTGACAATTTACCCATAAAATTATATCTTCGTATATTAATTTATTTTAATTAATTATGAAGTAGTCTATATATATATATATATATATATATATATATATATATATATATATATATTTATAGACAAGTATTAAGATCTAGAAATGGACAGGGGAATGATAACTTAAACAAGAGCATGGTTTTAATGAGCAGACCACCCATCGAGTGAAGGTAGTATATATGTAGCATATATGGTGCATACAGTTAAAATTTCTTAATCAAAGATGAATTTCTTCTACTCTGATCGATTATACTAAATATACAACACTCTTATCAAAGGTCAAATGCTAGCGACTTTTATACTAATATGTAAATAAGTTTATTTACATGAACAAAAACAGATAGCGCTGACTGACCAGGTCCCCTTACTTAATGCACGAAGATGGTACGTCGACCTAGACTATTGTGTGCCGGGTTTTAATCCCCCCTTCTAACTCATATTCTGGCTGTGGCATTTCAGATACGGCCGACAGCGCAAATATTTTTTGTAGGTTGAAGACGAAAACTAATTAGACTCGCAAGAAAGGACAAACATTCTATGAATTGCGTATAAATAAGACTTCCTCAGCATATGTGTGTATGTATATAAGTGCGTGTATGTGTTATTACGTGCTTGGGGAAATGTGAGTATGTGTGTAATAATATCAGAACCGATAAATGATCCTAAAAATGTTGTTTGTCGATATTTGCTGGTCATTGTTGTTCGGTTTATAAGACGCTCTCAGCATATGCTGGGTCTACTCTCAGCTTCTCTCGCCCGTTTTTCTACTGCAATCTCTTCACGCCATTGAACTTCAAATATTGCAACCAAACTGCCTCTGAAAGCTTTAACAACTCCATATATTAACTGCAACATGAAATGCTAAAACGACTGGTTTTTGTCGCAAAGTTACTGATAAGCCAAACATTGCTCGCTATATTCGATCGCCACTTCATGCTTACACTACTAATGCATTTTTGATCATATTTATACGCCTTTTTATTTATTTTCAGAGTTGCATGGAATCAAGATTTTTAAATAAGGAGTAATTCAAATTCTCTCAATTTCACATGATAGCCGTTTTTTATTAAGTTTGAGAAAAAACAAAGGAAATTACCAATTAAAACATTTATTTATCTTTAAACAGTAAGCCAATCAAATGTGCCCTGGGTTGAAAGATGCCCAAAGAATGTTTCATACTCCCATATATTTTGTCATCGAAATTGGTGAAACCCCCGATTTTTCAATCAACTCCATTGATTGCCTGTTCTACTTTGAGATCCCGCCTTACGGTGTAACTGGAAGATGCTTCACATGCCTCCTCGCGGTGACGTAACCCACAATATATTCTAGCCTAAATTGCTCGGTACAGAATCTATTGTGAATTTTATTAATTTATTATTATGTAGTAGGTTGAATTAAAATAAACAAGTTTCATGGTTCAATTGTGATGTAAACCAAAACATTGATGGTAGACACACCCCTGTGACATCAAAGAACATATTGTTGGTTTTATATGTCGGACCTCTCTACTTGTGCGATAAGAAAGCTTCTCAAATGTACTTGCATGGTTAATTTGTATAAGCCTTAACCATAGGCAAAATCGCCTGTTCTTTCATAAATCGGATATTTTAATTATTGATTAGCAATACTTATCAAAGATAACCCGATACAAAATAAGAGTAAAATACTGCTAGGCAATACAAGTGCAATTTGTGAAATTTCTAAAAAAAAAAAAAAAAACGACCTGGCGGTATAGGAGTCCAGAGAGATCGAATTTACACAAAAAACATTTTATACATATTTTATTAGATTTGTAGCAAGAATTGTTTGATATGCCCGGGTCTTACACACGATTTTCTTTTTACGGATACATTTATAGACAAGTAGTAAGATTTAGAAGTGGACACACATATCAAATTACATAAATTCTGACAGCATTATAACAATTGGAGTGTTTCAATCATTGCTATATTTTTCATTCGATTTTATCTCTACAGACTTGCACATTTTTAATTCAAAGCCCTCTATCAAGATATTCATTACTTTGATACATTGTTTTGTCTAATAATTGTATCGTTCTAGTTATCATACGGCCCAAGTTTTCTGCTAATAACATGTTCGTATTGCGCCAGTTTTTCTGATGATAGACATCTACGAGAATAATTAACAACTTCTCATAGGGAATCTACTCTTTTTCTTCTCTTCTTTTTTCTTCTCTTCTTCTTTTCTTCTTTTCTCTTCGCTATATACACAAAACAGTACATGTATCTGTGTGTAAATATCGAACAGGTAAACTCTTAAACTACTGGTCACCTCACACTGAAATTTTCAGGAAAAAATATCCATGCACCAAGGATGGTTTATAGCGAATGATATTTTTGTTTTTCTACCAATTTACATGTAAAATGTACATTACCACCAAGCAGACATTTTGTGCGGTTATGCGCATGCGCACACTTAATACAGAACCCAACATTACGCTGCACCGCTAATGTTTTGGTTCAAATTCTAGCTGATAACACCAACCCATGCTTTTTTGTATTTGTATTAATAAAAAAGAAATAATGAGTAAATTTTGCTTGCGGTTTGGAATCTGTAAGCCTATATATCTTTTATTTTATGATCTCATATTAATTTATTTCATATATGTTTTAAAGATCGAGGGGGTGAAAAATAACATACGGAATTCGAACCCTGTTAAAATAATAACATTTAGAAACCCAGTCTAAACAATGGGAGGGAATGTATTCTGTACTTTCACCTAACACTTTATTAAATAATAAACTGACATACAGAATACGGACCGTGCTAAAATAATATCGGTATTATTTAGAAAGCCATTCTTAATAGGGGAGGGGAGGGTATATTTTTTCACTATTCTTTACTTTCTCCTAACAATTTTAAATAATGGTTTCAGTCATGAAGACCAAGTAACCAAGTTGTTCTCACCAGGCATTATCTCCTCCTTAAAACAAACGGAGGGGGGAGACGATGTCGGTGAAATGCTGCACCAGAACAGATAATACACTTTCATCTCAGCTAAAAAAACTAAGTAAGCGTAATATAGTTTCCTTCCAAATATTATTTCCTCCTTAAACAAACAAAAACAAAGCAAAGATACAAAATAATAGACACAGAATATATTTTAAGAATAGGGGGGGGGATATATATTTAATCCCAGAAATGGCTGAAGTAATTTACGATCTCAAAAATATTTTATTTTATATATATTTTAAACGAATGGGGGAATACGGAGTCAGGCCCGGAAACGGCTGAAGCAGTTTATGATCTCAAAATTACTTTATTTTACATATATTTGTAAGAAAGAGAGAGGATATAAAGTCAGTCCCAGAAATTGCTGAGGCTGTTTAGGAGCTCAATATCCCTTTATTTCATATTTATTTTTAAGAGAGGTAGGGGTGATATGGATTTAATCTCGGAAGTGGCTGAAGCAATTTACGATTTAATTTTTTTATTTATTTCATATCTATTTCTAAGTGATGCGCTTATAAGGAATCAGTCCTGGAAATGGTTGAAGCAATTTACGACTCCATACTTACCTTATTTCATATATATTTTAAAAGAGTGGGGGGAAGCTTACATTCGGAATATGGCTCGTGCAGAAATAATAGCATTATTATTCAGAAGCCATTATTAATATGGAAAGGATAGGTTTTTCACTATTCTGTACTTTCACCGAACAATTTCACAAAAAGTCGCATACAGGATACGGACTGTGCTATTATTATTTAGAAAGTCATTCTTAATATTGAGAAAGGGAGGCATTTTTTAAAGTATTATGTACTTTAACTTAACAATTTTATCTATATATACATTTTCCTACTGTCGTTCTCTGTATGTGTGTGACGCGGTTTATCTCATCCTACAGGAAACCCAGCTAGTAAAGTTCGGTACCGAAATGAAGGCTATGATCCAACGGGTGTTTTTATCAAGGTTATATCCATGTTTGGTGTATGAAAATGCAAAAATTCAAACAAGTCACATTTTTAGCGTTCTCAATCCCTGTATATATATATATATATATATATATATATATATATGTGTGTGTGTGTGTGTGTGTGTGTGTGTGTGTGTGTGTCTATATGTGTCTGACATAACTTTCTGTGTATCTATATAGTAGGCCTATATTTCTATACATCTGTGTCTATGTCCAGATTCCTTGCTGCGGTCTATATATCTATATGCTTATAATGTCCTATGAATCTATGTTTGTCTATATCAATTTTAATGTATCTATATACCTATATATCTATCTATATATATATATATATATATATGTATATATGTCGATGTGTCTATATATGTCTACCTATGTATCTATACATCTAGGCTATATATCTATATGCCTGTGTCCATGTCTATAGACCTTTCTGTGTATCTATATATCTATATGCCTGTAATGTCATATGTATCTATCTATCAATGTATCTATCTATCTATGTGTGTCTATGTATGTGTCTATGTATGCCTGTCTATATGTCCATGTCTAATATTCAATTTCACCAACATCATTTTATTCTATAGTATTATTGTTCAAGCCATCACTATGCCTAAAAGACGGAAAAGTTCGTTGAGTCGGAAAACGAATCAAGCTGTGAAATCTCTAGAGAGAAGACGACAAATGTCTTCAGAATTAAAAAAAGAAGGCTTGAGAGAAATCGGCAGGCTGCAGCTGATGCGAGACGACAGAAGTCACCACACACAAGGGATGAAAGGCTTCAAAGAAATCAGGAGGTCACAGCTAATGCGAGGCGAAAGGGGGCAGCACACACTAGGGATCAAAGGCTTCAAAGAAACCGGGAGGCCACAGCTGATGCGAGGCGACAGGAGGCAGTTTACAGCATAAATGAAAGGCTTCCAAGAAAACGAGAGGCCACCTCTAATGAGAGGCGACAGGAGTCACCACACACCAGGGATAAAAGACTGCAAGAGGATCGGGAATCTATTATTAATGCGAGGCGAGGGGAGTCACTACACACCAGGAGTTTATGGCGTGATCAGGACAGAAAACAGACAGCTGATAGGCGGGAGAACCAGGAAAAACAACTAGCACTTGCTTACAATAAAGCACGCGCCGCTGAAAAATCCTCTCTGGAGACCAATTGGTTCCCTACTCCAGTGAGGGATCTCTCATTACTGAAGACGGCGCAGCCCCCCCCCACAATGGATACAGTATGCGCAAGTTGTCATACGATTAAATGGAAAAATGAAGCAAGAGGCATGTGTTGTAAGAACGGAAAGGTTATCCCATTCACAAATCCCTGATCATCCTGATCCATTGAAACAGATTTGGAAAGAAATCATCCCCATTCTGCCTGCTTCCTCAAGTAAACTAGGCAGATAAACAATTCCCTAGCAATGGCCTGTCTCAAAGCCAATCACCCACCAGGACAACCTGGACACCATCGATGGCAACATACAGTCACCATACAAGGAAAGTTATCCATACTGATGGGGGACTGCAGCCAGATGTAGGACAAGAACCCAAGTTTGCCAAGCTTCATGCCATGGATCCTGATCATGCTCAAAAATAGAATGAAGTCAATCTACCTACTGTAACCATACCAGCATCAGCTACTGTCCATGAATAGCATATTCCCCAGAACCTCATTCATATTCTTCAGCAGCATCTGAGAGACTGGAACCCTTATGTCCAAGACTTTAAGATGGCATGTCAGATCTTCCGCCAACGGAATCCACAATTAAAACTGGTGCCGGATGAAAGAAAACGATCCACTGAAGAGCACCCAAGGAGACACAACGTAGGACTGAAAGAAATCTCAGTGCTGATGAGCGACGAGACAGTAGAAATACTTTTGTGCTGAACACTTCTTTGCTGTTGTTGTTTCCAGTCTTGTTGTTTCTTTCCTGCAAAAATAAAAAATTGTGTATATACACTGTACTTACTCGCTTTTCTTTTACAATATGCAGCCATCTGACTGCAACGGAACTACTTGTAAATGAAAAAAAAACTGATATGCGAATGAGGGGCCACGCTGAAATATTTACGTTATTTAGAATGATAATCTTAATATGGGGAGGGAATGGTTTTTGAAACTATTTGGTACTTTCACCTAACAATTTATTAAATAAGAAGCTGATATACAGAACACGGACTGTGCTGAAACAATAAAGTTATTATTTAGAAACCATTTTAATATGGCGAAGGGAAGGTGTGTTTTGAACTATTCTGTAATTTCATCCGACAACAAAACAAATAAAAAAAAAACTGACATACGACTTACGGACACTGCTGATACAATAACGTTATTTATAAAGCTATTCAAAATATGGGGACGGTAGGATATGTTTTAACTATTCTGTACTTTTTTCTTTACTTACCTCCCCACGACTGAAGAGTTCGAAACAAATTCAGTTTTTAATATGGAGGAAATCCAGCTCGCCAAAATGAGGAATTCGTGATAGGAACAAAAATAATTTTCTCAGGCATAAAGAACTTATCCACTAACTCAGAACAAAAGTAAAGCGCATCACCAGAACAGATACTACACTTTAATCTTAGCAAAAAAAACAAGTAACTGAGTAGTTTTCTACTAAGCATTATCTCCTCCTTAAGTTAAGCAACACAGAGTTTGGTACTTATCAGAATTCTGTCCTGATCATTCCATAAACTCCTCGCATTGGGTACTTAGAATAGCAAATGCATTATAAAAATCATTAAAGTTAAGCAACGCTGAGCTTGGTCATTTTCAGATGGGTGACTACTTGGGATTACCAAATACTTTATGTAGATCATCAAAGTAAAGAAACATTGAGCTTTGCGACAATCATATAGGTGCCTACTTGGTTATACCAAATGCTTTATGTAGATCACCGAAGGTAATAGCATTGAGTGTTTGTCATTATCAGATTGGTGGTACCTTCAGAATGCCAAATCTTTTTATGTAGATGGCAAATGTTAAGCAACATTGAGCTTGATCATTATCAGATGGGTTACTACTGGGGAATACCAAATGTTTTATGTAGATAACCGAAGTTGGACAGCATTGCGCTTGGTCACCATCAGATGGGTGACTACTTGGGAATACCACATCCTTTATGTAGATCACCAATGTTAAGTAATAATGTAGCTTGGTCATTATCAGATGGGTGATTTCTTCGGAATACCTCATCATTTATATAGATCACCAAAGTAAAGCAGCATTGAGGTTGGTCACTACCAGATGGGTGACTACTTGTGAATATCAACTATTTTGTGTAAGTCATTAAAGTTAAGTAATATAAAGATGGGTCATTACAAGTTTGGTAACTACTTGGGCATACCAAATTCTTTATGGAGATATTCAAAGTTAAGCAACATTGAGCTTGGTCATTTACAGAAGGGAGACATCTTGTGTATACATTATACTTTATGTAGATCACAGAAGTTAAGCAAGATTAGGCTGGGTGATCAGCAGATTGGTGACTACTTTGAAATATTAAATGCTTTATTAGATCACCAATGTTAAGTAACATTGAGCTTGGCCATTTTCAGATAGATGACTTCTTATGAATATCGAATGCTTTATGTAGATCAACAAAGTTAAACAGCATTGAGCTTAATCATTATAAGATGGGTAACTACTTGGAAATGCCAAATGCTTTATGTAAATAATCAACGTTAAGCAACATTGAGCTTGGTAACCATCAGATAGGTGAGAACATGTCAATACCAAATACTTTATGTAGATCACTAAAGTTAAGCAATATTGAAATTGGTCATTATCAGATGGGTGACTACTTTGGATTACTAAATGATAAAGTTTAATGTTGCTTCACATTTGTTATCTAAACAAAGGATTTGGTAATCCAAAAATAGTCACCCATCCGATAATGACCAAGTTCAATGTTGCTTAACGTTAATGATCTACATAAAGTATTTGGTATTGAAAAGCTGTCAACTATCTGATGGCGACCAAGCTCAATGTTGCTTAACTATGATAGTTTACATAAAGAATTGTGTAACCCCAAGTTATGACCTATCTGACAATGACATATACTGGGAAATACCAGATGCTTTATATAGATAACCAAATCTGAGCAACATTGACTTGGATCACTATAAGATGGGTGACTACTTGGGAATAACAAATGCTTTATACAGATCACCAAAGTTAAGCAACATTGAGTTTAGTCATTATCAGAAAGGTGGCTATTTAGGAATACCGTATACTTTATGCAGATCACTAAAGTTTAGGAAGATTAAGCTTGGTCATCATCAAATGAGTTACTACTCGCAAATTCTAATGCTTTATGTAGATCAGCAAAGTTAAGCAGCAGTGAGCTTGGCCATTATCGGATGGGTGACAACTTCAGAATAACCAATGCGTTATGTAGATCATCATTACCCGATAATGACCAAGCTCAATGTTGTTTAACATAGAGCTTGGTCATTATAAGATGAGTTCTTACGTCGGGATACCAACTGAATTACGTCAATCATCAAAGTTAATCAGCATTGAGCTGGTCATTATCAGATGCGTGACTCTTTCGGACTACCAAAGTTAAGGAACATTGAGCTTGGTCACCATTAAATGGGTTACTATTTGGGAACACCAACTCATTTATGTAGATCACCAAAGTAAATAAAAATTAGGCTTGGCCATCATCAGATGAGTGACTGCTTGGGAATACAAAATAATTCATGCAGATTATACAAGTTAAGCAACATGGAGCTTGGTCATCATCAAGTGGGTGCGTCCTTCGGAATACAAAATGAATTATGTAGATAACCAAAGTTAAGCAACATTAGGCTTGGCCATTATCAGATTGGTGCCTACTGCTGAATACGAAATGCATTATGTATATCATCAAAGTTAAGCAATATTCAGCTTGGTCATTATCAAATGGGTTATTACTTGGGAATACCAAATACTTTATGCACATCATCAAAGTTCAGAAACATTGAGTTTGGTCATTATCAGATGGGTCACTACATGGAAATACCAAATGTTTTATAGAGGTCCTCAAAGTTAAGCTCTATTGCACTTGCTCATTATCAGATAGGTGACGCTTTGGGAATACCATAACCTTTATGTGGTTCACTAAAGTTAAGCAACGTTGAGCTTGCTCATTATCAGTAGGGTGAGGTATGTGAAGTCATTTTTTAATATTTTACAAGAACTGTCTGGTATATGGAATCAGTCCCAGAAATGGTTGAGTTTTCGATTAAACAGTACTTTATTTCATGCATATTATTAATAGTGGGGTGGGGGATATAAAATCAGCCCCGAAAATTTCAGAAACAGTTTAAAACTTAAAGATTACTTTATGACATATATATTTTAATAATAGGGTGGGGGATAGGAAGTCAGTCTGGGAAATGGTTGAAACAGTTTACGATTTAAACATTACTTTATGCCATATATATTTTTAACAGATGGGATTGGAATATGATGTCAGTCCCGAAATGGCTGGAGCAGTTTACGATTGAACCATTTCTTTATGTCATGCATACTTTTTACAATGAGGTGCGGGGATATGAAGTCAGTCACGGAAATAGCTGAAAAAGTTTACGAGTTAAACATTACTTTATTGCATTTGTATTTTTGAGAATGGGGTGGTGGAAATGTATACTAGCAGAAGGCAAGGTGTCGCCTGGAATTGTATGAGACAGGTGAAAATATATACTAGCAAAAGGCTCTAGCATCGCTCGGGATTGAATTAGATATGTAGAAAAATACACTAGCGGAAGACACAGAGTCGCCTGGGACTGAATGAGACAGTTTGAAATATATATTGGCGAAAGGCTTGACCGCCAAGATTGAGTGTGATAGATGAAGACATTACTCCAGACAAGGCATGAATCCACTTGAAATGTCTTATGTAAATAGCTTCATACAATGCATAAAGCCACTTGAAATATTTTATGGAAATCACTCTACATAAGGAATGAATTCACTAGAAATGTTTTATGGAAATCGCCCCTGAAAAGGTATTAAACCACTAGAAATGTCTTATGTGAATGTGAAATACGCAAGTTTCTGTTGGGGTTCATTCAAATTTTTCTGAATTTTCAGCATTGTCTTTGTTTCCAGAAAAATTTGTTGTCCGTAGTGGCGAAAGAAAATGAAACACAGTAATGTAGAATTTTATAATGAAACAAGGGATGTCTAATTACTTGACTGTGGCAATGTATTTATGCATTAATTTGAAAGTCCTGCTGAGATATCTTCCAAAAATGACATAATTTTTCTTACATTTATAGTGCCAATTGTGAGGAAGGAAAGAACACCAGTAGTGTTGAAATTCATGGTGAAGCAAGGGTTGCCTAATCATAACCAAACAATGCATTTTTGTATTAATTTGGAAATCCTAATGATCCATCTTCTATAAATGAGTTCAAGTTTCTTAAAAGTATGATAGCCTTGTTGGGAAAAGAAATTATTTTTTATGCGTTGTACAATACATTTCTAGGGAATGTTAAATTGTTTCATATACGTATTTAAATTAGGCAGATAAAATTATTTTAAATATGTGGTGCACATTATCCGTTCTCGCAAAGGTAAAGTTATTTAATAGACGTGCTGTAAATTACCTATCCCAGGGAAGGTACAATAATTTCATACATATGTAATACCCGTCCTAGGGCAGGTAAATATTCTTTTTCTCGAAATAGCAAATAATACGTAGACAGTAATGATTCCTCTATCCTAGGAATAACAAATATGTTCAAAATCAACTTCACTTTTCTCATTGTTTATAGAGTCCTGAGCTGCGCTGGGTAGCCCTCATAGTCATTAATATAAAGCCTGTTTGTTTATTTGCGCTATTCCAGGTATCTGCACAAATGACTTTATGAAGTAAAAAGTGACGAGAAAGTCAGCACCTTACAATTCATGTACTTGAAGGAAAACTTGATAGATATAAATCTATCTATAATCTAAATAGTTATCTTAAATATCAAACACCAACTGCAACTGAAGTTCATTTCCAACCTGTTTGCTAATTCTGATATGCTCTTTATATTATTTAAATAGAAAATATGTTATATCTTCACTGTGCCCTGATTTCTTAACCCATTCACAAGACATTTAAAAGTGGCATCATGATTGCAAGCCAATTTTCAAATTGAATCTCAGTGAAAGATAGAAGTTTGCGAAAACATTGTTTATTTTAATTAAAACTAAACAGGAAAACAGACTTTTGCTTACCTAGAAGCAATAAAATCTGCAGAAAGCGGCCTCTGTCAGACGGAAACGGAATTATTCATGGTTTGCAATCAATACTGATACAATTTATCTGATACAGACTTGTAAAAAGATCTAATGAATTTCTTTAAAGATCAAATATAAAGTCAAACACACATTTTTATAATAATAGAAATGCTTTCCATTGAAATAAAAGTTGTCTTAAAGTAGAAATACATACTTCGTGTACAAAAAAGGACGTCTGTTCGTTCTTTTCAAATAATTAGCAGAGGGAAGTGGCTTTACACTAACGTATAGATGGGAATACCCACACACTTTATCAACCGACTGGCAATGCCACAGGGAGGACAACCAAAGAAACTAAACTGACAAATACAGGGAAGACAGCCAGAGAAGCAAAACAGAAGCAGCGTAACTTTAGTTGCTTGCCAGGACACTATATATACAATTGTAGGAAATTTCTTTTATATTTTAGTGGTTGAGAGAATATAGATTCTTTTTTACCAATTATCATAAAATTTAAACCGTAGAATAGTATCATAATTTTCAAAAAGCCTGCAAATGTTCATCTAGTTTCGCCCCATGAAGCCAAAGATATGGATATTTCAATATTCAATTTGGCTACGAGTATAGACATATCCAAATATAAATATACCATCTTTTTGGTAATGGTGTATGTTCAGAATCTCGGCGAATATTGATCAGAATTGAATAAATGAAAGCTTCTTGGAAAGCTAATGCCTTTTATTCTGTTGTGGGCTATGTGACATTTGCCCTTAAGGACTGAGATTATTGTTTCAAAAAGTGGAGGATCAATTTTTTATATTAATTTTACGTAAAATGAGTACCCAATTTATGGCCATCTTTTTTTGGGGGGGGATGTCCGTTATTTTGGGGGGAGTGATGTTTATTGTGGCCAGGTAGGCACACACAAAACATATCAAATATTGTTTTCCATAATTTTCTGGTGTGCTGAAAACGCATATTGCATTGAAAATTTCCGAAAATAATAATTTTCCAGGTATTAAGCAACAATATGCCCATTTGCGCGTACAAAAACTTCCACCACATATAACGTAAATAGTTACATTTCTTAAGACCCAGAATAATACTTATTTGCGGAAAATTTAAATGTAATATGCTTTTTCAACACACAGGATTATCTATAGAAAAAATTGTCTAAGGTAGGTTTTATATAATTCTACCAGACCACAATTACCAAATAAACAACACCCATAAAAATAACCCACGCCCCCTCCCAAAAAAGGGTGTTCATTTTACGTTAAATTAATATAGAAAAGTGATCCCCACCTTTTAAAACAATAATTTCTACATTTCTTGCCAACTACTTATTTCCTGTGAATTCATCTGTTATTGCCATATTCAGCACCCTCGAAAACCTTTAATAGTGGTAATTTTAAAAGGATTTTTTTTTGTGTGGGTGGAAAGATACTGCAACGTTACCAATATTTCAATCATAGTCATTTTGTTTTCCTACTTTCATATAAATATCTGATACTAACCCAAAACATCTGGCCTTCATAGAGTTGAGCCTAAAGCTTGCTGTAATGGTTACAAATGATCTGACATAATAGCAAGCAGAAACTTGATTCCAAATATTTACCATATTTTATATCTCCCATCTTTGGTTTTAATACGTGAAGAATATTTCACTATGTATAAGAATTGTTTGATACTGTAGATATTCATAATCGTACTCTTTTTCCAACGGGAGATATAAGATATGATAAATATTTTAAATGATTTTTACTTGCATAATATTTGCGTAAAATAGTTACATTAAACCAAACCTCCTTCTATGTATATTTATATATTCTATATATATTTATATATTTGTATAAAAAATTTCATACCAAAGTCCTCTATCTGTGTTTAGTCTACAGAAGATGAAACTTAATATCTAGCGTATTCGAACTCATGCGAACCTTTATATTAAGAGTTTAACTAACGTAAATCGGTGCAAAAGTTTGAAAATTAAAAACATGGAAGCTACAAGGTGAAAATCGAAGACGGTTTTACGAATATGCATGCGTAACGTGATAGCTATGTGTTGATGTTTTTATCTTAAGCCGTGGGGAATACATATCCCTAAAGCTCATGCATTAATGCCAAAGGATAAAGTAAGTCGTAAACCGGACGTTTTGGTTTCGATTCTCTTTGGCTGCGCACGAGTCATTTATATAGCTTTTTACATCATATTGAGTGCATTTATATAATAATTATGACTACGAAATCTGCCTTAATCAATACATCATATTCAATCGTACTTTACGACCGAGTGGTATGCTAATACATATGTATATATATATATATATATATATATATATATATTGATTGTTGGAGAGCTATTGGCTACACATTAGCAAACGTGTTTCAATGACCCCCTAGCAGGAAAAATCACCTCATCAGGCCAAAAACGATCCATGGATGGTTTTTGGCCTGATGAGGTGATTTTCCCTGCTAGGAGGTCATTGAAACACGTTTACTAATGTGTAGCCAATAGCTCTCCAACAATCAATATATTGCTCTGTTTCATGCATTGAGCACTCTTTGGAATGACATATTGTGTTGTTATTATGAGTTACTGAAAAATTCTACCAACAGTATAATAATAATAATAATATATATATATATATATATACATATATTTGTATAAATATATATACATAAATATAAATATATATATATAAATATGTGTATAAATATGTATAATAAATATCTATATGCATATATAAATATTATATATATATATATATATATATATATATATATATATATATATTAGTGCTGCGACGATTAATCGAAATTAGAATCTGAAATCGAAAAAAATTGTGGTGTTTCAGAATCGCTACAGAATCAGAAAAAAATATGTGCTTATGTTTCGATGCAACCAACGATTGGTTTAATTAGCTTTTATATATTCTAGTTTGGTTAAGGAAAAAATTTCTACACCTTATATTAAAAATAAAATAATGAATATATATTGATTTTAAACTACCAGTAAAACGAAAATAGAGAAAAATCATCCACCACTTATGTATGTGTACATGTAGAAAATACTAGCACATTCAACATGTGTTTTTACGGTAATCATTTGAAAAAAAAAACACCACTATAGATAACTATTAAAATATATAGAGAGAGCATCAGAATCGACAATTGTATCGGAATAAGGAATTATATTGGAATTGTATCATATCTAATATACATACATACACACATACATACATACAGACACACATACACACACACATATATATATATATATATATATATATATATATATACGTGTGTGTGTTTGTGTGTGCTGATGAAATGATAAGGCGAAATTATAGCTATAAAGTAAATATTATTTTTATAGAGTTCAGAATGATTCGGGCAGGACTTCGTTTGTATTGCTAAAATAAAGCGCAATATTTTAAATATTCAATAGATTTGGGAATAAATAATGATTTTTATTCAACTTTTTACCAATCTATGTCTACAACTAATCAAGATTAATTAGTTATTTCATATTTTAAGATAAAAAGTAACAAAATACTATCTTTTAAATTAGATAAAAAATATCTAAAAAAAAAACTGTCGAACAGCACAACCAATGCTTAGCGGATCACTGAATTTAATCATGGGCTTATTGAACAGACTTCCACCTAATGAGGAGGTGTCAAGGGAACAGTAAATACAAAATACGTCCTTAGTTTCGTATGTATAACAGTTAAAGGATGTGACTTAGTTATTTATAGTTCTTGCTTGGAGATCTCGACCTCCTCTCACATACAGGGCATGTTATTCTAAAATGATCACCTATCTCGTAATTAATAGGTTGTCAATCATCTTTAATCTAACGTAAACCGGTACGTCAACATAATCATGCACATGTCGGAGCATAATCCATATCTTCAGATATAATGCATATTAACGACGGTATTTATTATATACATCTACGTCACACATTTATTTCGCATTTCTGGACAATTAGCTTCGATTAGCAAAAGTAGTTGGAATACCGGATGTTTACAATTCGGTCGATTAAACGCAAATCGGTTGCATAAAAAATCTATTAATATGCAAGATATGGGTGTGGAATAGCGAATAAGAACTCCAACTAAATTTATTTTAAAGAGTATTTTTTCAGCAGAACATGATCTCTATATCATCCAAATAGAACTCATGTTATATTTCGATCTTCCTTCTGTCGATGACACACTGATAAAATGATAATATATATGGCAACGTTTTCACTGCCTCTAAAGATTTATCGCAGTTGACATCTAAAACTGGTATAAAAATGGGATGAAGTGTGTGTTCGATAATTAATGTGAATTGACTTTACTTCAAGGTATAGACAAAAATCAATTACAAAGAAAAAAGCCGTAAGCATATTTTACAAAACAAATACACATTAGATATAACATATATATATATATGTGTTATATATATATATGTATATATATATGTGTGTATGTGTGTGTGCGCGTGTGTGTGTGTGTGTGGATGAGTGTATGTACACATACATAAGGATAGAGAGATAGATATGAGAACAAATTAAATTCTGTGCATTACCATTTACGAGATTTGTTGGCAAAATGTATAATTGCACTTACGAAAATATTATCTTATCATATTATTATTGTGTTTTTTATTCAGTAAAATATAACTAGCTGAGAAACATATGCACTCGTTATATCCGTTTCAGATTTGTTGCACTCACCAGCAATTCTAGAGTAATCTTACATTATTTTAAAACATATTTTTCGAACCATATATTTTATAAACGCGCATTTTTATAAGTACTTTTCCGATATACTTTCATATTGTATTTATATATGTATTTATATTTGTATTGCACTTTGCACTTTGATTCCATACATAGGTCCCTATATATATATATATATATATATATATATATATATATATATATACATGTACATATACATACATATATATGTGTATATACATCAGTAGATGTATGTGTTTGTAAATATTTTACAGGTAAACTTATAAACTACTGCCCACATAACACTGAAATAACCAGAAAATCGTAATTATACACAATAAATATGTCTTTGTTTGGAAAATGTGTTTGTTATGCATAATTCATTGAATGTACACAGCTTGAAGAGTCTCTGTCCATTTTCGTTCATCTTGCTGATGCCAAAATGACCGATGCAAGGAGGCCAGCAGTAACGGTCAGCTCCGATACGAGCAGAGAAATCACCAAGGAGGTATAGTTTATATGGGGCAGTAATTGTCTTTATGGTGCTCTCCAGCTCCTCATAGAACTCGTCCTTTACCTCAATACTAGAGTTGAGAGTTTGAGTGTAGATACTCAGGATATTCACTGGGCCTGATTTGCTGGAGAGAGGCATAGGGATGATTAAAAAAAGACATATCACAGAGTGTATTGGCAGCACCCCAGGTTTCGTCATTGGCACCAACTTGGTCTCATCATTACCAGAAAAATTCGCTGAATTATGTCTGGAATACTCGCAGCTACCACAGTGCAGACTGCGATACTTACAACACGTTAGTTGCAGCTAAAGTCTGTATCAAACCTAAGAAAATCCACAACGCCAAGCAAAAAGGACGACCTCGCATAAATATAGCCTTCACCTTCTTTCCCACCGCGTGTGCGCGCTTTTCAGACTCACTCCAGGAAGCCTTCAAATACTGTCCAACCAATACAGCGGAAGAGAGATGGGGGCACATTTGCGAGGCCATCTACAACTCTGCTATGGACACTTTGGAAAGCAGAATCCAGACTGGTTTGAAGCGGGGATCACTGAGTTAAGGCCAGTATCTCAGATAAACGCGTTGCGTTGCGTAAATATAATAGACCCTTCCGAGAAGAGACTTGCTGCACCCAGGAAGGCCAAAAGTGACGCCCAGAAAATTTCCAGGTGCTGCGCCAACAAATACTGACTGAACCTATATAGCAGCATCCAACTTTCTGCTGACTGCGGAAACTTTGTGTGATGTATGCGGGACTAAAGGTGGTCTTCGGCCCAAGTATAATTAAGACTGCACCACTTAAGTCAGAATCAGGCAACATTATCACTAACTGCGGAAAGCAGCTAGAGAGATTGGCTGAATTCTATATACAGCTATACTCACATAAGAATATCGTCACTAACGCAGCAGTTGAAGGCATTCCACCCTCTGCTGACAAAATCACTGAACCGATTGCCACCCTTGCTAGTGGTAAAGCTCCAAGAGAGAGATATCGTTGCAAGTTATTACTGAATTTTACTAGATTATACGGTTATAAGTGTTCTACATGATTGGTGTGTCTCGATAAGATGTCTTCCCTAATGAGGACTGATTTTTAACAACATTTTCCTCTTGCTAGAAAACGTTATGTAGTTTGTAGTTTGATGACTTTTTGATATGGCGCCTTTGCTTAGTCACGCCCTGCTTGGCCACGCATTTTTTCATTCAACCCTAAGAACGGTTCTAGTATCACAGTCTGGATTAGAATAATGCGTTTAGTGTTACTATTGCCAATATCCACACTTCCCAATAAAATCGGCACTGACGTAATGTACTTTATGTATAACATTATATACAGAGAGTCGTTCCTAGCAGAGAGGAACTTAGTGTATTATTCGCCAAGAAACCTCTGGGAGGATTATTATATTTTGCAATCACTTACAGTCTGAAATTATACATTATATAAATGTGTATCCAGCAGCTGAAACACCATTAAAGGAACAATTATTAAGTTCAGACATCACTTTACTTCAGAAAAATACGAGGAAAGGCAAAACTTAATTTATAGTTATACAATTTCTTTTGTATGATGTACAATTATTTTGGCTAAAATCGTTCAGAAATCAATTCTCGCAGCCGATATATCTTTTATTAATATATTTTCTAAAGTGTTCGTTTGGAAATACATACATGATTCTTGGAAGTAATAACAAACCCCACCAGGTCTACATCTTTAAAGAGCTTTCTAAATTTACACGGGGATGTTTTAATGCAAAACTGCTTAACAGTTTTAAACGAAAACATATATATATATATATATATATATATATATATATATATATATATATAAAATATGCAGGTGCTATTCATTGTTTAAATTTTACCTTATATCTAAATTTTTGTGATACATTTACACTTGTTTTCATTTTAAACTTCGAAGAAAACATATAATTATATACGGACATTGTGATAAAATTGAGAATGGAGCGTTATAATTAGAGTATTTTTTGTTTAATTCTCCGATGTCAATTTCATTAAATATCCAGTATATGATTATATGTTTTCCATTAACATTTATATTATCCATTGATTTATGTATTTTTATATTTCTTGCACTCGTTAGGATAAATAAGATAGCATATAATTATTATTTACTATTAGGCTAACGTGTGGATCACGCCTTTAAATGCGAATGAATACGTGCGAGCGAAATGTATACATAATATTGAGAATATATATATATATATATATATATATATATATATATAACATAAGCGACAAGTTCTCTAGAGCTATTTCAGCTACTAATCAAAAGAAAAATCGATAGCAATAAACATAATATTACTGAAACAAATAAAGACCAATGTATTAAAGGCGACAATATAGCGATTAAAATATATAATTAATTCAATAAAGCGAGTGTAATGCCATTTAAATTGTTCTGTGTGGGATGGAAAAAATTGAAAAAAAACGGAAGATTGTCAAAATTCTCCGAAGAGATTAAACGCTTTTAATGATTCTTTCTGCCGGAACAAATCAGATTTACGTATCGCTGTAGATACAGATTGAAATTTGTTAAAATTATTTCTAGAATTCGCTCTATGAAGTAGCTGAAATTAGTCTACTTTATACTAGTTAGCACAACAAGGGTTATTAACCAAACGTTGGCTAACTACAGCGTTTAAAGTTGCAGAGGAAAGTAGACCCCCGTGACCTGTCCTCCTCTGTCTAGTCTTGATGATACGTGCTGGTTATACGAGTTTATAAATGCAAAGAAGTCCGCCTCACATAAATAGCATCGTGATGATAGCCGAAAACGCTCTAGAGAGATATCCACTGCTGGCTTGAGGTAGTTGCCTTTCTAGCCGCACTGATTAGCTGTGAAACAGCGAAACAGTACCGTATGTGGATGACTATAATGCTCCTCATCTTGAGTTGAGCATATTGAGAAGTGATACACGAATTACCATTAGCGTATAAAGCGATACTCTTTGTGTAAACAAATCGAGCTTAGGTATTTCGGACGATGTCAAAACATCGTTAAACTCACGACTCACAGCAGCCGCCGATAGCGTAATGGTAAAGAGCTTGACTGTCGTACAGGCGGTCAGGTTTCAATCCTGGCTTGAGGTAGTTGTCTGTCTAACCGCACTGGTGAGCGGTGACACCGCGAAACAGTACTGTATGTGGATTACTATATATATATATATATATATATATATATATATATATATATATATATATGGGTGTGTGTGTGTGGGTGGGTGTGTAAGGTTGTAAATTATATTTTACAATGATATATTGTTCGAAAGAATACTCAGCTAATATATAGTAATATTTTCATTCCCAAAGATTGTTACTACTTGAGTTTTATATATATGTACACATACACACACACACACACACACACACACACACACACATATATATATATATATAGAAAAGTAGAAAAAATCTCAGGAGATAGAAAATCTTATTTTTGGAGTATCCTGTAGAATAATACATTCTTCTAAATTAAAACTGTACATATGCGTGCGTGTGTATCCTCTTTGAAACTGCTCAAACAAAAAGGTATTTCATTAGCTACTGTTCGCTTGAGTTTCATCGTGTCATTGTTATAACTAAGGCGATGGTAATCATTTCTAAAGAAAACATAATGGAACGGAGGAACACGAAGCAACAATCTGAAAATTCAAATGATAAATATGTCTATAGGATTGCGCAATTGAAATTTAAATGAGATGTGAAAAATGAAGCGTAAAATTTTGCATGGATAAATGAAAGGAAAATTCTATTTTTCAGTAATGAGAAAATGATTAGAATTTGGAGAACAAACTAAAGCGGCAAAATCAATAACCCTGCTGCTACGCATCCACATAGCCGTTTCATTAATCTTCTCTTTCTCGTCGCACTGTAAATGTCCCGTAGCAGAACCCATAAACTATATCTTGCTCGAGACACTCACAAAACATAAATTCGGTTTTTATTATATAATGTTTATAAATTAAAATAAGTAAAAGATAAATTATATTTAATTATTTTTTTATGATATCACACGCATAACAGGCTATTCAGAAACCTAAACTTTTGTGTAGACTTCAATACCACTATAGAAAAACCGTTACTGCACATGCTGAAAAAAAAACCCGCTAGTATGTGATTTCTGCCGCATGAAACTAAATTAAGTAAATGCAGTTTATATGTTAGATAACCTGCGAATAGAATTCAGTTAAAAATATAAAGGGTTCGCTTAACTATATCACAAGTGAATCATGCAAATAAAAATATGTAAACAAATGAACATAACATAAGTTTATACATAGGCATACAATATAGATTATATATATACACACACACACGCACACACACATACACACACGCATATATATATATATAAACAAATAAATGTATGGGTATATATATGTATATATATATATACCCTATATATATACATATATATATATATATATATATAGTGTCTGTAGGTATTTAATTATTATAGTAAAAATAATAATTATGACAGCCCCTTTAAGAAATTTGTTTCTAGTCGTTGAGCACTTTCAGCTGAATTAAAGTCGGTCAATTTAGCTCTTATGCATAGAACAGGGTATAACGATTAGATCACTCTCTGACTGACGTAAATGAACATTTAAAATTAAAATGTTTAAATCCGACGTTATTTCATGCAGTTAATGGTAGCCGAATGGATTGGGTCTTCGCTAATCGAGCCAGAGATGTCTCGTGATGTGGGGTTCGAATCGTTCGACTGGTATTAATCGTGACACCCTGCACTGAAGATTCCCAAAAGATGAAACACTAGTGTATGTAGGCATTTAATTATTATAGTAAATAAATAATTATATATATATATATATATATATATATATATATATATATATATATATATATATATATATATATATATATATATATATATAT
This sequence comes from Euprymna scolopes, assembly GCF_053919585.1. Lineage (NCBI taxonomy): Eukaryota > Metazoa > Mollusca > Cephalopoda > Sepiida > Sepiolidae > Euprymna > Euprymna scolopes. The sequence continues at coordinate 92,739,158 of NC_136499.1, read as the reverse complement.
ATATATATATATATATATATATATATATATATATATATATATATATATATATATATATATATATATATATATATATATATATATATATATATATATATATATATATATATAACAATCGCCAATTGCTAACAGAGTTTTGTAGTATAAGGACAACATGTATATGATACGTAAACCAGGGGAAAAATGTGCATATCGTATTCTTGGGGGAAACAGTAAGGCTAATTGCGTATCTGCATTGCTTGTAGATGCTTTTATGTCTAAGTACTAATAATACTTGCGTCCTGAATGAATTCGGTTTTTATCACCCTCTCTTTACTATTATTACTATTGGGCAAGTGTCAGTTTAATAATATCGAAAATCAAAATAAACGTATTGTTTCTATCTGTATTATGATAAATCTTTAATATCATTTATAAGTAAATATTTTGCCTCTGTCTGTGTGTTTCGTATGGATTCAGATATGACTGAGCGGATTAAAAAACATTTCTGACGAAAGTGCATTGTGTGTCTATGCGTGTTCTTACTTACGTAGGTTTTGTAATGGACTGCTTCTGATAATAAGTAGCGATAACCAAAAAACTCCCATTAAAGAAGGAAGCCAGATTTTGACCAATCTGAACACTTTTTATTAAACCTAATATCATATATTCATTTGAGAAATTTTATCACCGCACAAACAGAAACTATAGATACTTTTAAAACTAGTTTTTATTTTCGATCTAAATTCATAAATATATGAATACTAATGAAATGATGTACACCATTTTCATCCTTTGCATGATACTAAATTAAAAAATATATAATTTACACTACCCAGCCTCTCACATATCGATTTTGTTCAAAAATAACTCAGACGAATTTAATTTTATACATAGAAATAATATAACACGCACTCGCATTACTTTATAAGCATAAATAAGTACAATATAAAAACCGAAAAAAAGCGAATTGGTGTAAAAAATATTGTAGAGTATGAACCGCCAAATTTTGATGTGACTTTTTGAGATTTATGAGTTCTCCTCACGTATCTCTTGTCTTAGTCGAAGATATATAAATTTCAATAGAAAAACCTCAGCAGGGTTATTACATATATATTAATTATATATTAGATAAACATTGTTTATAAAATGTAAATCAATTTTCCTCTGCAGATTTCGTTTCAAACACCATACACGCCAATGTGAATAGTTTTTTTTTTTTTTTTACAATTATTCAAACATATGTATAGACTTATTCGTTTCCAGATATGTATAAAACATATTTGACGAGGATAATCTAACAGGATATTATATAACAACGTGTAACATGATAAACTTAGCAACAAAAAACGTATAGAAAAAAAAAGAAATAAAATCCATTAATTAGATTGTTATTTCACCTTAAGCACGAATATACACGTTGGTGTAGTAAAATATAAACAGCTAAAAGTCATACGAGTGATTATTGAACGAAAGAACCTCGTGTTAATAGTTTACAGTCGATTGGTTGTTAAACATGAAATTACTGGTTTGTTTAACGTTCTAGCGGTCTTATGTATACATTATAATAAATTATTATTTTTATTATTTTTTCACCGTAAGCAAGGCACATTGCCACTTAGATGTAGGGGACTAGTATCAGGGTCATAATGTAGAGGAGTACTATGTGGGAAGTTGGCAGCAATATGTCGGTTCACGTTACAATTGAACTTCTGCATGTCAGTAGAGTTGGGGAAGCAGGAACCCGGAAGGAAATTCTAAAGTCTAGCGGTTCTGGGAAAGAAACTACTGGACTATAAGGTTACACCTAGGGATCTCTACTGTGTAAGGGTGGGAGTTAGCTGCTTGTCGGGTTTGTCGGGGGCATTTATGTCGAGGGAGTACGACTGCTTGCAGTTCGTCAGAGCATTAACAGTTAAAGAACTTGTAGAACAGGCAGAGGGATTCTACGTTTCGTCGATGGGGCAGAGGCTTAATCTTACATGACAGTTCAGGGCCTATCAGGTTGGCGACTCTCTTTTTAAACTTGTATAGGAGCGAGAGACTAGTAGCAGATGCACCAGCCCAAATATCACAACAATACGCTATACATGGGCGAATGGTGGTCTTATAGGTACAGGATACTTTCGGGCGTAAGTAGCTTTCTATCACGGTAGAGAAAACTTACCTTCTTCACAGCGGTTCTGGCAATGCTCTCAATGTAATTGTTCAAATTCATGTTCCCTGTAAACATTAGGCCGAGGAGTTTGAAAGATGTACTTTCAGATAAAGAGTCTTTGGGAATTACTATCGGTGGTAGAGAAGGTTTCTTGTAATTATTAAAGGAAACAAGTTTATTCTTGGCAGCATTGAAAGTGACCATTCATTTTTGTCCCCATTCCACTACAGATTTGAGGTGATCCTCTAGTGTTTCTGCAATTTCTTTAGATATGTGTTCATTTGTTTACCTGCCGTGTGTTATAAAGCGTTGACTCATCAGCATATATACCCGTATATTTATGAATACTAGGAATAATAGAGGTTCAAAGATAGACCCTTGAGGAACTCCCGTATTTATATCATATCGTTTAGATGTACAACCATCTAGGACAACATGTATGGTTTTCTTATATAAGAAGGGTTTAATTATGTTAAGTATTCGTCCAGTGATACAGTATCATCTGATCTTCTGAAGACAACCTCCATGCCATACCCTGTCAAAAGCCTTAGATATATCTAGAACTACCGCTCTACCCTCCCCTGCTTTGTCCAGTGAATGGTATATACGTTAAGAGATTACGGTTAGGATGTTTGCTGTTGAACAGGCTTGCCTAAATACGTATTGTTGATCGGTCAAAAGTTTAGCATCTGTAAGGTGATGGATTAGAGCTTGGTTAATTATGGACTCAAATATTTTGGCGAAAAGTCGGAGGAAGCTGATTGGGTGATAATTTACTGGGTTAGTTCTTTCGCCGGAATTCTTGAAAACTGGTACCACAGAAGCCGTTTTCAGCAAACAGGAAAGCAAGATTCATTAAGCCATTTGTTGTAAAGTTTGGAGAGAACTGTAGCACAGCCGGGATGAAATCAGGTCACATGCTTTTGATGTATCAAGATTTTTTATGATAGCATGCACCTGAGAAGGGGTGATTTTAAGATCGTCTACTGTGGCGTCATATGAAAGTCCGGGAGAGGGTGGTTAGCAGGGTCTAGTATACAATTAGAGGCAAACCGACTCGCAAGCATGTTAGCCTTCTCGGTTGCTGAGCAAACAACCTCATACTTGTTGGGTCCTGGGGGAAATGTTGATTGCCTATTATTTACTACACAGTTGTAGATTTTCTAAACGTCACACGTTCCTAATTTCTGAGCTTCGATGCGTTTTTTAATGGTCTGAACAAATTTTCTCTTTGCTGTCTCAATTTCTTTCTTAAAGTTACTTCTGGATTCTGTAGAAATATTTTAGATGTTTTCCCACCCCGTTTTTCCTCATTTTTCCTCCCCGTATATTTATATGCGGATTAGCATTTCCCACTCGGGATAGTTTTTTTTTCATACTCATTATATATATATATGTATATATATATATATATATATATATATATATATATATATATATATATATATATATATACATCCGTTAATTCATTTTATTTTATCCTTTCCCCGACCTTTTTCCTGTACATATATTTGATTATAATTGTAAATTTATCCTTTCCATGTTCATTATTCATTTTAATTTCAACCCCATATTTTCGTTTTTAAAAAAAGTTCGCAAATGCCATCGTTTGCCCCTGGTGAGGATGGCGAAAGACCTCTCGGGTTTAAAAGAATTATTTTATATATATATATATATATATATATATATATATATATATATATATATATATACACACATATATATATATATATTATTTTATTTACTTACACAGGAAAAATACTTCATCACCAGATTCACTCCTGAACTGAACAGAGCCTAATATCATCACACAAAAACATGAAATGCAAGGTACACTCGCATGCACATCCATACACATACACATATACACACCCACACATAAATCAGAACCGACACATTAAAACACACACACGTGCGCGCATACAACCACACACAGACATAACACCCCTATCTCTAATACAACACACAGAACAATACCAACCCTACTTAACCTCGAAACCAACAACACTAGGAAACACCTAGAACCATAGTATAATATGTGTTCCAACCCCTCGCCCCCTCCTCAGTCAGTGGAGGAGAACCCCCTCATGACTGAAACAACTATCATCTATTGTATCATCCCCCTCCCATACATATACCCCCTCCAATGCCCCCCTCTGGGGAACAAAATCTTCCCCACACAAGGAACCGATCCTGGGTCTGGCCATACCCACATGGGGAGACAAATAAATAGACACATTAAAACATCCCCTATACATATTTTAAACACACCCCTCTTTCTAAACAAACATAATATAAGGAATACCCGAAAAGACTAACACGAAAAATCACAATACTAAAATCCAAGAATCCAAAAAATAAATATCAAAATAGCATGAAAGCACCCCTGCCCTTATTTCAGAAGAGCTGACCCCCCCTCCTCACACATACACATTAGTTACGACCTCGGATCACAGTCACCTTCCTAAGGAAGCAAATAACCTCATAATACTATAAAACAGTATACACATTCCAAAACCAATAAAAGCAAACACACACACACGCACACACACGCACACACACAAACACACACACACACACACACCCTACCCCACCCTAAAGGAAAAGACAAAACACTAGCAGAAAGGGAGAGTGACTACAGCCAGGTCAGCGGCCTCGACAAGCCCGATAAAAGAGTAATAAAAATTGAACATGCCAATGAATAATAAACACTTACAAGCCGCCACCCCTTGGAAACACTTCAAATGAACTACGAAAATTGCCATTTTTACATCTCCAACACATTTGAAAATATTTTCTGACGTGGACGCTTCGCAGAACGTCTGAAACGCGCGTAAAAACGATTTCGATGACTTAAAACCATTATTACAATGATCCAAACATACTTCTCAATGAAAAACCAAGACACGGAATAATAAAATAATAAAAAAAATACACATTGTTGGTGACTACTCCCTTGTTTAAATATATATATATATATATATATATATATATATATATATATATATATATATATATATAATGGAATGTGTCTATGTGTCTGTATCGGTAGATTTTTATATTTAGACTCGAAAACGGTTTGGTCGATTGTTTTGAGATTTCCTACGGGGGTATTTTATGCGTCTGGTGGTGTTCTTAGATGAGTTTTGTATCGGAATGTCTTAGATATAGTGTATCCATAATCGTAAATCAAAATAATCTACTGACAGAAAGAGCAAGCAATTTGGCCCAAAGTAAACACAAACACACGGCCTAACATCACAATTATTTTGAGAAGTTTTATCGCCACACAAACCGAAAGGCTCATTATATAAAATCAACAGTAGGTGCTTCAACATGACAGAGGCGCATATGAAAGTACTGTTTCTGTTTAAAGCAAAATTGTACCAATATACTTGGCTTTTTCATTTAAAACTTAATTTCAAGCTATCATCACCGCACAAACAGTAGGGCAATTCATATAACATCAACAGTATGTTACTTGATATTACAGAGACGCTTTCAGAATACATGTTTCTGTTTACATCACAAGTGAAGCATGATACTTGAATTTTGCATTTTAAACTTTAATTCAAGGCACTATATGCATAAAAACAATTTCATAAAAACAATTGTAGGTTCTCTTCAGTGCAATGTAAACTCCAATATATTATTGAGTAAGTCACAGCTAGACGACATGTAGAGCTTCATCTCGGTACACCGCCATGAAACTAGACCAGGAAATTCATCGATTAGATTTAAAATATAGGCATTATCCTTCCATCTCGGGCAACTTACGGGTACCCAGCATATATATATATATATATATATATATATATATATATATATATATATATATATATATATATATCTCGCACAACGACTCAAGATGCGAAATTAAAAACTTGTATGTGCATGGAACGATTATCTGCTTTATTCAGATTTGGAAAATAATATTAATTTTACATTTTTATTAAATATATTTATCATATATTTATTCATTTTTATTATACTACAGGCATATGTTTCTAACGGATACGAACTATTTTAGGTCTAAGTTTTTATCAGTGTTCATAAAAAAAGGTAAATTAAAATCTGTTTAATGTTGGCTTATCAAAATACCGTATCTTAAGACAAGAATCGCAGTATGCAATATTTATTCATAAAAAAAGATTTCTCTATAATTGTGTGCATATATTTTGAAAAGACCTTAATGTGTTGTGTTTATTAGCTAGTCTAAAATAACATGCATATTTAAATCTCTGAATATTCATTCATACCTGACTATTTTTGTTTTCAAATTAAGATGAATAATTTAGTTTTCTTTTCTAGAGGTTACTCCATTTTTACGATCATTTTATAATAAAATGGCATGCGAATTATATTTGATTTAACTAAACTCTATACATGCAATAGACATGATTTGAGTAAATATTGGAACTATTTATATGTTTGCTCAAGTATATTATTAATATGCAATTTTCCTTTGATTATTTTTCAATTCGTTTTAGGCTTGCAATCTTTATTGACCTCTTCTATGTTTAAAGAAATGTGTGTATGCGTATGAGTTCGTTTCTCGTAGACTCAGAAATGTCTGCTCTGGTTTTCCTGATATTTAATACGAAGGTATCGATGAATATGCGCGTCCTCGTATGTTGGTTTTGTATCGGAATGCGTCTGATAAATATTGAAATCGATGATTGACAAAATCCGATTAAAGAAGGAAGTTAGAGTTTGATTAGTGTCAGCATTTTTAGATAACTTATAATCACAGGTGCTTGTCAGAAATTTTATCACCGCACAATCAGAAATGCTCAGCTTATAAACTTAAATATAACCTCATTTATAAGACAGAGGCGCGTTCGAAATTAATGTGTTTTTAGAAAACAATTGAGCTATTACACTTTAATGTTTTTACGCTCTAATTTAATACATGTGATTATGCAAAAATTATTTTGTATAAGATCGAATCCAGGGGTGCTTATATAGCAACACTGAACCATGATACTTGACTTTTGCATTTTAAATTTTAAATGAAGCCATTATTTATAGACTACAATGTACTATGGACAAAGTCACTGCGCTTAGGCATGTGAAGTTTACTGCCAGCATACTGCGAGTGGCGGCAACTAGACAAGTATATCGATCTGTTTGATTTGAAAATGGAAGATATCATGGATGTCGATGACAATATATGTAGGGGATGGTTCAGAATTTGTTGATCTCTATTCAATTCGAGACAGCACCAGGTCTATGCTATTCCTTATATATTATAGAAAACTACGCTAGAATTTGGCATACATTACTTATATGCTGCACATGATACGCGATTTTACACGCAGTATCATATGCGATTTTACACGCGGTATTATTTGCAATGATACCCGAATTTCAGTGATTAAGAACGTACAGAAAACCTTACCCTTACGCGCAGTTTTGTTATAAAATATTATTGCCTTTATGGATAATTTCTTATTTTTCATTGTGTTATACTTGTGTACATTATGTGTGAACAGTGTGTAGCTTTAATAAGTTTGTAACATGTTTTTGACTCCTGATGGGCGTAGTTATTTATTTGCCGCCCACCTCGGCAAAATGTGGCATAATGCCGGAAAGTGGGGATCCAGCAGGCTCCCCGAAAGGATGGGCACTCCTGCAATAGTAAAAATTGCCTGAGTAACCCCGTCGGCATTCCACAGTAAGGGCACCTAAGGCAGTAAGCAATGTACTTACTCCACCGGAAAGCCCAGTGGCAAGGCCTGGGAGGGTGGACATCCTAGGTATTACCCAGGCGGCTTACCTCAGTCCGAAAGGTTCTGGGCCGGTTGCCGGCCCTTCGCCTGTGAGGTTGAGTGTCAAGTGACGAATCCCTGACGAGTACTACTACCCTGTCTCCCTGCAACCGAAGCCCCTAGGAGACCTTCTCCATCAGACGAGTGATGAGGGTAAATATTTATTTTATTTGACAAAAATACAAATAAAAATGTGGCACAAGGCCGAAAAAGGGTGGGGGTGGGGGTTAATGTTGACCTAACTAACATAACGTTAACTTAACTAGACTCTTTCACCAAAATACCAAAATCACTCTGTGGACATCCTACTTTAAACCCGAAAGTTACAAATATATATATACATGATGTGGGGGGTTGGGGATAAAAATCTTATTTACAAAATCGTATGAAAAATATACAATGATAAAAAGTGGTTAGTAAAAAGAACCCCCTCACTACTAATTGTGGCGGATAAAAAGCTTTGTCAGTCGAAAAGATGTAGGTCCCACGAAAGCTAACTTTATTCAAACACCACAAAAATGGCCTACATCTCTGGCAAAACAGTTTATCCGTCACCTAAGGGGCCGGGATTGGGGGTTATCGAACCAAAAGTGGGAGAAAAAAAAAAAAAAAAAAAAACGAGGGACGCTGGGACAGGGAAAACCAAAAAAGGAGATTGGGGCGATGACAGCATGCATACTCTAGCTTAGTTAAAAATCGAACAAAAATGCCTAACTAGTCTACTCTAGGAGGTCCGATGCATGTCTATGTTTTATCAGGTTACCCAAAATCCTTAAAAAACCTAAGCCACTCAAAAAAGAAATTCAAGACTAGCTCCATTCACTTTACACAGTCGCGAAACTTTCACCCACCTGTCGTTGAAATTCACAGGAGCGAGTTTCACCTTCTCCAGCTTAATTCGCATTTTCAATCGATATTTGAAAATGAGGACAAGCTGGGGAGCAGTGAAGGTCTCATCTCCGTAAACCTCCTTCTGTCGCGTCGTCCAAATCACGCCTCTCAAAACTGCTAGTAAACACAGAAAAACATAGCGTTCTTCTTTCTCCATGGTCGGTGCCCAGTTGCAGCACGGGGAAACCGACTCCAGCACAAAAAACCGCCCGCTCAGCATGCGAACCGTGAAGCCTTCAACTAACTCACACAACGGTCGAACGATGGCGCAGTGGAAGAAAGCATGATCAAGGTCTTCCTCCCATTCTCCGCATCGGACACAATTGGGTGTCTCCGTAAAACCCGCTGCGTAAAGTCTTTTGCCGACCCAGAGAGCATTTCGTATTACCAGCCAGGTGAGTGATGCCTCGTAATTATCGAAGCAGCTCGACCCAGGCGCCCAAGGCCATATTAAGCGGCGCTCCTCCTTCGTAAAACCGAACTCCTCAATCTTTTCGTCTCGAACGGATCCCCTCACTAACGCCCGATATAGCGCTTTGCGAGACAACAGCTGGGTGTCAGAGAGGCTTTCTTTGACCCGTAGAAGAAATCTCAAGGCCTGCCGACACTCGCGATAGAAAGGGCACTCGTTTCGGGGCAACCTGTGTGCCTCCCCCTCAGCCGAATGCACACTCTCCAAAGCCTGAAAGGCTTTCTTAGTGTCTTCTATCCAGAAGACACCGTTTCCCTCTCTTGGTGTACACATTCGATCCAGGTATATCAGCCTAAGAGTGTGTCTACGTATTTCTACACTAGGCATACCCAGACCGCCTTCAGACGGATGCAGGTAACAGACCTCCCGGGTAACCATGGCTTGCTTTCCGCGCCATAAGAACGCGAAAAGAGCACGCACCAGATCAACTAGTGTGGTCTCCGGGAGTGGAAGTACTGATAGACGGTAAAGGATCAGGGGGTAGATATGAGAATTGCATACCTCCGCCCGACCCTTCAAAGACAGATTTCTCAAGGCCCACAAATGAGATGCGACCTTGACCGCTTCCAATACCTCCGACCAATTTTTCTCCAGCTGGAGACCGGGACCAAACCAGACGCCGAGTAGCTTGCATGGCCCATCAGCCCAACCAAAGGGTCCCTGAAGGGGCATACCCCTCCAGGCACCGATACGTAAGCCAATAGACTTAACGTAGTTAATTATGGCCCCTGTGACCTTGGCATACCGACTTGTTTCTATGTCAACGACTCTAATCTCGGCACTGCTCGTTACAAGCACAGTCACGTCGTCAGCATAGGCGGTATACTTTATCGGGGTAGAGCCACCTGGCAAAGTAATCCCGCGAAGGACCGGATTCACCCGAAGCTGGCGCAAATATGGCTCAAGCGCCAGCACATATAACATTGGGGATAACGGACAACCTTGACGGATCGATCTTGTTAACATGAAGGGTTTCGACCTCACCCCATTCACTTCAACCATAGCACCGGGGTTGGCATACAAGAGGCAAATCCAAGAGCGAAACTGGGGACCAAACCCAGCCGAGCGAAGAACAGCCTCTAGGTAATGATGGTCTACTCTGTCGAATGCTTTGGACTGATCTAAATTAATCAGCGCGGCTTCTGTGTCGACTTTTTCTACGATCAAGCGTATCGTGTGCAAATTATCTTGAATCGTCCGGCCCTTAACAGAACAAGTCTGTTCGGGACTTATTAGACGGTGTAAGACAATCTGCAGACGATTTGCTAAGATCTTGGCCAAAATCTTTAACTCTGTGTTTAACATCGTTAAGGGCCGGAAATTACCTATCCCATCCCCTCCATTTTTATCTTTGCGTAACAATTTAATGATCCCCCTGGTAAAGTACTGAGGTATGCACCCGTTCCTAAACCAGGAGTTAAAAAGTGCGGTCAGCAAAGGAATAAAAATGGGCGACAGCCTCAAATACACCTCGTAGGGCAGACCATCTATCCCAGGGGTCCTGTCTAGCCCGACCTGTTTCAAGGCCTCAATGACTTCTTCCTCTTTTATGCTACCTTCACACCTAGCTGCTTCGGTCGCCTCCAGGCGAGAAAAGTCGGCTAAATAGGTGTCAAACTGTTCAATAGTCAGACCGGGCTCCTTGGTAAAAAGCTCCTGAAAATGAGTCCGAAAACCCTCCAAGATTCCGTCGTTTGAAGTTACGGTTCGTCCGTCCGGCAATGTGACACTGGCGATGTGTCGATCTGCAGAACGTCGAAACTCCTCCGCACGCAGTGACGCGGCCATGTTTGTTGCCTCGTTTGGCGCTCTTTTTAATCTAGCCCTAACTAATAATCCCTGGTCCTCCCTGTTATCCAAGGAGTCCAGTTCAGCCTTAACTATAGTATAGCTAGCACTATCCCCCTCCTCCAACGCCCTTTCTAATCTATCTTCTAGCGCCGCTTTCGCTGCTCTAGAACTACGGTTGAGCCGGCGACTAAAATCAGCAGCGAAGGACCTAATGACTTTTTTAAGGTTGCCCCACCACTTATTTCCGATGATAGCCCCCGTCAATTCCCTCTGTATTGTTAGTAGAAGCTGTTCCCGGAAGTCCTTCACATCGAACAACGACGTGTTGAACTTCCAGTAACTAGCCATCCTAGGTTTAACACTATCTAAGTTTACTCGAACCCGGACAAGCCTATGGTCCGAATAAACTATACTATGAAAACTTGGACAGTCTAAAAGCCCTAGGTCGACTCTCCTAACTAAGAACCGATCGATGTAACTCGAAAGCTGCACCGGATCGGAGCCGCGTCTACCTGTCCAAGTCCATGCTAAATCCCCGGGTTTTTCGTTCCGAAATTTATCGACAAGATCAAACTTGTCGACAAAGTCTCGAAACGTTTTAGCATCCCGGTTCTGGTTAGTATCCCTTGTGGTATTAACCCCACGATCTAACTCGGGATCCAGGACCGCGTTCCAGTCTCCCGCTAAAACTAACCGTCGAGACGAATTCATGAAAGGCTCGATTCGCCGAAAAAAGGAAACTAGCTCAGTACGGTTATTGGGCGCATAAACCCCAATAAAACGAAATGCCACATCCTTTACGGTAACATCCAGAACGAGCAATCTTCCCTCTGGATCTGCATAAATAGGGTCACACGATGCATCAAGAGTGCGCTTAACTAGCCAGGTAACCCCCCTTGCGTGGGTATCATAATGTGCTGAGTAGAGCTGAAAGTCTCTAAGGAGCACATCCTGACAGTCACTTGGAATAAAGTGAGTCTCCTGTAGACAACATACATCCACACCAAGGCGTTGAAGGTCGCGTGCAACTCGAAGTTTACGAGAGGCGTCCCTCAACCCTCGGACATTTAAAGTAACTAATCTTAAAGAAGCCATCCTGAGCTACTTAGGGTTGGGAATCCTGATCAAACATAGACGGTGTCAAGACACCGACAGCTGTCCCCATGGATCCAGTGGTCATCTCAGTGGTGATTGACCCGTCAGGGGACAAACCGCCGATGTCAAGAGGAAAGGTTAGTTTAATGGCCCTATACAATGATGGATGCATTTTGATAGGGACCCGTCCAATACATGATTCTTTCATTTTTTGTATGTCGTTATCATTGAAAAAAACGGCTGGAGGAAACAAATTAAAAGCGCTATTTGCTTCCTCCATCATTGTCCACACTCCACTGGCCTCTGCTCTGGGCCTTACTACAGTCAATAATCTTGGGGCTTTGGGGAAGTTTTCGGGGTTAGTGGTATCCTTTTTCTTTATATTTTTTAAGGCTAGCAAATTTTTATAATCCTTATTCTTGTGTGCTTTCATCACAGTTTCTCTTTCGGTTGAGATATGACAAACTGCTTTGCCTGTAAAAAAAAGGGGAGATTTTTTTTTTCGGGATTCTCTCTCGGAAGAGGGGCTCCTTTGCCTTTTTTTTATCTGTCGGAGTGGGAGGGGGCATATCTGTTTTCATGGGAGAAGGGGGAGGAGTGCTTTGAGGCGTGTTAGCAGGAGTGCAGAAGGGGGAAGGTCTCGGGCTTCTCTTTTTGGGAGGAGCGCCTAGAGAGGTCATATTTTTCCCTCTAGTCGGGGGTGTAGAAACTATTGGGGCTGGAATTTTTGGGGGGGAACGTTTTTCTTTTGGGTTAGGTTTCTCTGGGAACAGGGACTCTGGGAAGGGAACGTGTATTTTTTCTTTTCGTTTTTCATCGAGAGATTCTTTTAATTTTAGCAGTTCTTTATATTTATTCCCTCCGGGGTCTTTGCTCGAACGTATTTCAACTTTTTGTTCCTTTGTTAAGGATTTTGCATAGGTTGGTGATGCTGCTTTTCTGATTGGTACGGTTTTCCATTCACCTTTCTCTGGTGATGCAGCTTCGGTGTTATAAACTGCTTCGATCTCGTCAGTTGATAGACTGGGAGGATTAGTTTTATCTGTCGGTTCTGGTATTTTAAATCCAGGTTGTGCGCCCGGCTCTAAATGTGGTAATACCCGATTTTTTGGGTTTCTCGACGTTGTTTGCTTCTTGGGGCACGTATACGTTAAGTGCCCCACTTCTCCGCATATCCAGCAAGCCGGACGCCTTCCTGCCACTACTATAGGTAGTTTCTCCTCCTGTGCCTCGATGTAGTATGGTATCTTATAGTATGCCTCCTTATTCAGCAAAATATCAAACGACCAGACACCATTGTACTGGTCGACGTTTACTCCAGAGATGTCTCCGTATTGTAATAAATACGCCGCCAAATATTCCCCTGGTATTACACCTGGGACTTCGAATATGGAAATGGTTGTCCGTCTCCGTCCCAGGTATTCCATCCTCAGAATGTATTCTGGAGTGATGATTTCGTTTTTCGAGAGCTTAATGCAATCTTCTGGAGATTTAAATAGGGCTGCCCAGGTGTTGTAGCCCTTTGTCTTGGTTATCCTTTCCGCTCTCATTCCCACAGTCGCAATTAACTTTGTCACGGTGTCTTTGGTTGATCTAATCAGCTTCTTGGTTTTTCTGTCGATGACAAAAAGTGAAATTGTCTTTTTGGCAAATTCATCCATCCGTAGTTGTTCCACCTTGATGCCATTCGTGGTGACATGCTCTATGCATTTCTTGGCTTCTTCAAGAAACGATTCTACGTCTATTTTTACTGCTGGCGGCTTCTTCCAGACTGCATTCTCCTCTTCTTGCCTTTCCTTGACAGGTTCCGACGGCTCACAGCTGGTAGATGCCATGGCCGACGGGAAATGAGAGAAAAAAAAACGCGAAGATCCGGGACTTAAAAAGGTAACAACGGGGGAAGAGAAGAAAGAGGAATAACAAATTTTACAAATATATAACAATAATAATAACAATAATAATAACAGTATCAGCGCAATGAATATCGTATACAACCAAAACACGAGTGATGAGGGTAAATATTTATTTTATTTGACAAAAATACAAATAAAAATGTGGCACAAGGCCGAAAAAGGGGGTGGGGGGTTAATGTTGACCTAACTAACATAACGTTAACTTAACTAGACTCTTTCACCAAAATACCAAAATCACTCTGTGGACATCCTACTTTAAACCCGAAAGTTACAAATATATATACATGATGTGGGGGGTTGGGGATAAAAATCTTATTTACAAAATCGTATGAAAAATATACAATGATAAAAAGTGGTTAGTAAAAAGAACCCCCTCACTAGTAATTGTGGCGGATAAAAAGTTTTGTCAGTCGAAAAATGTAGGTCCCACGAAAGCTAACTTTATTCAAACACAACAAAAATGGCCTACATCTCTGGCAAAACAGTTTATCCGTCACCTAAGGGGCCGGGATTGGGGGTTATCGAACCAAAAGTGGGGAAAAAAAAAAAAAAAAAAAAAAAAAAACGAGGAACGCTGGGACAGGGAAAACCAAAAAGGGAGATTGGGGCGATGACAGCATGCATACTCTAGCTAAGTTAAAAATCGAACAAAAATGCCTAACTAGCCTACTCTAGGAGGTCCGATGCATGTCTATGTTTGATCAGGTTACCCAAAATCCTTAAAAAAAAACCTAAGTCACTCAAAAAAGAAATTCAAGACTAGCTCCATTCACTTTGCACAGTCGCGAAACTTTCACCCACCTGTTGTTGAAATTCACAGGAGCGAGTTTCACCTTCTCCAGCCTAATTCGCATTTTCAATCGATATTTGAAAATGAGGACAAGCTGGGGAGCAGTGAAGGTCTCACCTCCGTAAACCTCCTTCTGTCGCGTCGTCCAAATCACGCCTCTCATAACTGCTAGTAAACACAGAAAAACATAGCGTTCTTCTTTCTTCATGGTCGGTGCCCAGTTGCAGCACGGGGAAACCGACTCCAGCACAAAAAACCGCCCGCTCAGCATGCGAACCGTGAAGCCTTCAACTAACTCACACAACGGTCGAACGATGGCGCAGTGGAAGAAAGCATGATCAAGGTCTTCCTCCCATTCTCCGCATCGGACACCATTGGGTGTCTCCGTAAAACCCGCTGCGTAAAGTCTTTTGCCGACCCAGAGAGCATTTCGTATTACCAGCCAGGTGAGTGATGCCTCGTAATTATCGAAGCAGCTCGACCCAGGCGCCTAAGGCCATATTAAGCGGCGCTCCTCCTTCGTAAAACCGAACTCCTCAATCTTTTCGTCTCGAACGGATCCCCTCACTAACGCCCGATATAGCGCTTTGCGAGACAACAGCTGGGTGTCAGAGAGGCTTTCTTTGACCCGTAGAAGAAATCTCAAGGCCTGCCGACACTCGCGATAGAAAGGGCACTCGTTTCGGGGCAACCTGTGTGCCTCCCCCTCAGCCGAATGCACACTCTCCAAAGCCTGAAAGACTTTCTTAGTGTCTTCTATCCAGAAGACACCGTTTCCCTCACTTGGTGTACACATTCGATCCAGGTATATCAGCCTAAGAGTGTGTCTACGTATTTCTACACTAGGCATACCCAGACCGCCTTCAGACGGATGCAGGTAACAGACCTCCCGGGTAACCATGGCTTGCTTTCCGCGCCATAAGAACGCGAAAAGAGCCCGCACCAGATCAACTAGTGTGGTCTCCGGGAGTGGAAGTACTGATAGACGATAAAGGATCAGGGGGTAGATATGAGAATTGCATACCTCCGCCCGACCCTTCAAAGACAGATTTCTCAAGGCCCACAAATGAGATGCGACCTTGACCGCTTCCAATACCTCCGACCAATTTTTCTCCAGCTGGAGACCGGGACCAAACCAGACGCCGAGTAGCTTGCATGGCCCATCAGCCCAACCAAAGGGTCCCTGAAGGGGCATACCCCTCCAGGCACCGATACGTAAGCCAATAGACTTAACGTAGTTAATTATGGCCCCTGTGACCTTGGCATACCGACTTGTTTCTATGTCAACAACTCTAATCTCGGCACTGCTCGTTACAAGCACAGTCACGTCGTCAGCATAGGCGGTATACTTTACCGGGGTAGAGCCACCTGGCAAAGTAATCCCGCGAAGGACCGGATTCACCCGAAGCTGGCGCAAATATGGCTCAAGCGCCAGCACATATAACATTGGGGATAACGGACAACCTTGACGGATCGATCTTGTTAACATGAAGGGTTTCGACCTCACCCCATTCACTTCAACCATAGCACCGGGGTTGGCATACAAGAGGCAAATCCAAGAGCGAAACTGGGGACCAAACCCAGCCGAGCGAAGAACAGCCTCTAGGTAATGATGGTCTACTCTGTCGAATGCTTTGGACTGATCTAAATTAATCAGCGCGGCTTCTGTGTCGACTTTTTCTACGATCAAGCGTATCGTGTGCAAATTATCTTGAATCGTCCGGCCCTTAACAGAACAAGTCTGTTCGGGACTTATTAGACGGTGTAAGACAATCTGCAGACGATTTGCTAAGATCTTGGCCAAAATCTTTAACTCTGTGTTTAACATCGTTAAGGGCCGGAAATTACCTATCCCATCCCCTCCATTTTTATCTTTGCGTAACAATTTAATGATCCCCCTGGTAAAGTACTGAGGTATGCACCCGTTCCTATACCAGGAGTTAAAAAGTACGGTCAGCAAAGGAATAAAAATGGGCGACAGCCTCAAATACACCTCGTAGGGCAGACCATCTATCCCAGGGGTCCTGTCTAGCCCGACCTGTTTCAAGGCCTCAATGACTTCTTCCTCTTTTATGCTACCTTCACACCTAGCTGCTTCGGTCGCCTCCAGGCGAGAAAAGTCGGCTAAATAGGTGTCAAACTGTTCAATAGTCAGACCGGGCTCCTTGGTAAAAAGCTCCTGAAAATGAGTCCGAAAACCCTCCAAGATTCCGTCGTTTGAAGTTACGGTTCGTCCGTCCGGCAATGTGACACTGGCGATGTGTCGATCTGCAGAACGTCGAAACTCCTCCGCACGCAGTGACGCGGCCATGTTTGTTGCCTCGTTTGGCGCTCTTTTTAATCTAGCCCTAACTAATAATCCCTGGTCCTCCCTGTTATCCAAGGAGTCCAGTTCAGCCTTAACTATAGTATAGCTAGCACTATCCCCCTCCTCCACCGCCCTTTCTAATCTATCTTCTAGCGCCGCTTTCGCTGCTCTAGAACTACGGTTGAGCCGGCGACTAAAATCAGCAGCGAAGGACCTAATGACTTTTTTAAGGTTGCCCCACCACTTATTTCCGATGATAGCCCCCGTCAATTCCCTCTGTATTGTTAGTAGAAGCTGTTCCCGGAAGTCCTTCACATCGAACAACGACGTGTTGAACTTCCAGTAACTAGCCATCCTAGGTTTAACACTATCTAAGTTTACTCGAACCCGGACAAGCCTATGGTCCGAATAAACTATACTATGAAAACTTGGACAGTCTAAAAGCCCTAGGTCGACTCTCCTAACTAAGAACCGATCGATGTAACTCGAAATCTGCACCGGATCGGAGCCGCGTCTACCTGTCCAAGTCCATGCTAAATCCCCGGGTTTTTCGTTCCGAAATTTATCGACAAGATCAAACTTGTCGACAAAGTCTCGAAACGCTTTAGCATCCCGGTTCTGGTTAGTATCCCTTGTGGTATTAACCCCACGATCTAACTCGGGATCCAGGACCGCGTTCCAGTCTCCCGCTAAAACTAACCGTCGAGACGAATTCATGAAAGGCTCGATTCGCCGAAAAAAGGAAACTAGCTCAGTACGGTTATTGGGCGCATAAACCCCAATAAAACGAAATGCCACATCCTTTACGGTAACATCCAGAACGAGCAATCTTCCCTCTGGATCTGCATAAATAGGGTCACACGATGCATCAAGAGTGCGCTTAACTAGCCAGGTAACCCCCCTTGCGTGGGTATCATAATGTGCTGAGTAGAGCTGAAAGTCCCTAAGGAGCACATCCTGATAGTCACTTGGAATAAAGTGAGTCTCCTGTAGACAACATACATCCACACCAAGGCGTTGAAGGTCGCGTGCAACTCGAAGTTTACGAGAGGCGTCCCTCAACCCTCGGACATTTAAAGTAGCTAATCTTAAAGAAGCCATCCTGAGCTACTTAGGGTTGGGAATCCTGATCAAACATAGACGGTGTCAAGACACCGACAGCTGTCCCCATGGATCCAGTGGTCATCTCAGTGGTGATTGACCCGTCAGGGGACAAACCGCCGATGTCAAGAGGAAAGGTTAGTTTAATGGCCCTATACAATGATGGATGCATTTTGATAGGGACCCGTCCAATACATGATTCTTTCATTTTTTGTATGTCGTTATCATTGAAAAAAACGGCTGGAGGAAACAAATTAAAAGCGCTATTTGCTTCCTCCATCATTGTCCACACTCCACTGGCCTCTGCTCTGGGCCTTACTACAGTCAATAATCTTGGGGCTTTGGGGAAGTTTTCGGGGTTAGTGGTATCCTTTTTCTTTATATTTTTTAAGGCTAGCAAATTTTTATAATCCTTATTCTTGTGTGCTTTCATCACAGTTTCTCTTTCGGTTGAGATATGACAAACTGCTTTGCCTGTAAAAAAAAGGGGAGATTTTTTTTTTCGGGATTCTCTCTCGGAAGAGGGGCTCCTTTGCCTTTTTTTTATCTGTCGGAGTGGGAGGGGGCATATCTGTTTTCATGGGAGAAGGGGGAGGAGTGCTTTGAGGCGTGTTAGCAGGAGTGCAGAAGGGGGAAGGTCTCGGGCTTCTCTTTTTGGGAGGAGCGCCTAGAGAGGTCATATTTTTCCCTCTAGTCGGGGGTGTAGAAACTATTGGGGCTGGAATTTTTGGGGGGGAACGTTTTTCTTTTGGGTTAGGTTTCTCTGGGAACAGGGACTCTGGGAAGGGAACGTGTATTTTTTCTTTTCGTTTTTCATCGAGAGATTCTTTTAATTTTAGCAGTTCTTTATATTTATTCCCTCCGGGGTCTTTGCTCGAACGTATTTCAACTTTTTGTTCCTTTGTTAAGGATTTTGCATAGGTTGGTGATGCTGCTTTTCTGATTGGTACGGTTTTCCATTCACCTTTCTCTGGTGATGCAGCTTCGGTGTTATAAACTGCTTCGATCTCGTCAGTTGATAGACTGGGAGGATTAGTTTTATCTGTCGGTTCTGGTATTTTAAATCCAGGTTGTGCGCCCGGCTCTAAATGTGGTAATACCCGATTTTTTGGGTTTCTCGATGTTGTTTGCTTCTTGGGGCACGTATACGTTAAGTGCCCCACTTCTCCGCATATCCAGCAAGCCGGACGCCTTCCTGCCACTACTATAGGTAGTTTCTCCTCCTGTGCCTCGATGTAGTATGGTATCTTATAGTATGCCTCCTTATTCAGCAAAATATCAAACGACCAGACACCATTGTACTGGTCGACGTTTACTCCAGAGATGTCTCCGTATTGCAGTAAATACGCCGCCAAATATTCCCCTGGTATTACACCTGGGACTTCGAATATGGAAATGGTTGTCCGTCTCCGTCCCAGGTATTCCATCCTCAGAATGTATTCTGGAGTGATGATTTCGTTTTTCGAGAGCTTAATGCAATCTTCTGGAGATTTAAATAGGGCTGCCCAGGTGTTGTAGCCCTTTGTCTTGGTTATCCTTTCCGCTCTCATTCCCACAGTCGCAATTAACTTTGTCACGGTGTCTTTGGTTGATCTAATCAGCTTCTTGGTTTTTCTGTCGATGACAAAAAGTGAAATTGTCTTTTTGGCAAATTCATCCATCCGTAGTTGTTCCACCTTGATGCCATTCGTGGTGACATGCTCTATGCATTTCTTGGCTTCTTCAAGAAACGATTCTACGTCTATTTTTACTGCTGGCGGCTTCTTCCAGACTGCATTCTCCTCTTCTTGCCTTTCCTTGACAGGTTCCGACGGCTCACAGCTGGTAGATGCCATGGCCGACGGGAAATGAGAGAAAAAAAAACGCGAAGATCCGGGACTTAAAAAGGTAACAACGGAGGAAGAGAAGAAAGAGGAATAACAAATTTAACAATATATAACAATAATAATAACAATAATAATAACAGTATCCGCGCAGTGAATATCGTATACAACCAAAAGACGAAGTGATGGGGGTAAATATTTATTTTATTTGACAAAAATACAAATAAAAATGTGGCACAAGGCCGAAAAAGGGGGTGGGGGGTTAATGTTGACCTAACTAACATAACGTTAACTTAACTAGACTCTTTCACCAAAATACCAAAATCACTCTGTGGACATCCTACTTTAAACCCGAAAGTTACAAATATATATACATGATGTGGGGGGTTGGGGATAAAAATCTTATTTACAAAATCGTATGAAAAATATACAATGATAAAAAGTGGTTAGTAAAAAGAACCCCCTCACTAGTAATTGTGGCGGATAAAAAGTTTTGTCAGTCGAAAAATGTAGGTCCCACGAAAGCTAACTTTATTCAAACACAACAAAAATGGCCTACATCTCTGGCAAAACAGTTTATCCGTCACCTAAGGGGCCGGGATTGGGGGTTATCGAACCAAAAGTGGGGGAAAAAAAAAAAAAAATAAAAAAATAAAAAAAAAAAAAAAAGAGGAACGCTGGGACAGGGAAAACCAAAAAGGGAGATTGGGGCGATGACAGCATGCATACTCTAGCTAAGTTAAAAATCGAACAAAAATGCCTAACTAGCCTACTCTAGGAGGTCCGATGCATGTCTATGTTTGATCAGGTTACCCAAAATCCTTAAAAAAAAACCTAAGTCACTCAAAAAAGAAATTCAAGACTAGCTCCATTCACTTTGCACAGTCGCGAAACTTTCACCCACCTGTTGTTGAAATTCACAGGAGCGAGTTTCACCTTCTCCAGCCTAATTCGCATTTTCAATCGATATTTGAAAATGAGGACAAGCTGGGGAGCAGTGAAGGTCTCACCTCCGTAAACCTCCTTCTGTCGCGTCGTCCAAATCACGCCTCTCATAACTGCTAGTAAACACAGAAAAACATAGCGTTCTTCTTTCTTCATGGTCGGTGCCCAGTTGCAGCACGGGGAAACCGACTCCAGCACAAAAAACCGCTCGCTCAGCATGCGAACCGTGAAGCCTTCAACTAACTCACACAACGGTCGAACGATGGCGCAGTGGAAGAAAGCATGATCAAGGTCTTCCTCCCATTCTCCGCATCGGACACAATTGGGTGTCTCCGTAAAACCCGCTGCGTAAAGTCTTTTGCCGACCCAGAGAGCATTTCGTATTACCAGCCAGGTGAGTGATGCCTCGTAATTATCGAAGCAGCTCGACCCAGGCGCCCAAGGCCATATTAAGCGGCGCTCCTCCTTCGTAAAACCGAACTCCTCAATCTTTTCGTCTCGAACGGATCCCCTCACTAACGCCCGATATAGCGCTTTGCGAGACAACAGCTGGGTGTCAGAGAGGCTTTCTTTGACCCGTAGAAGAAATCTCAAGGCCTGCCGACACTCGCGATAGAAAGGGCACTCGTTTCGGGGCAACCTGTGTGCCTCCCCCTCAGCCGAATGCACACTCTCCAAAGCCTGAAAGACTTTCTTAGTGTCTTCTATCCAGAAGACACCGTTTCCCTCACTTGGTGTACACATTCGATCCAGGTATATCAGCCTAAGAGTGTGTCTACGTATTTCTACACTAGGCATACCCAGACCGCCTTCAGACGGATGCAGGTAACAGACCTCCCGGGTAACCATGGCTTGCTTTCCGCGCCATAAGAACGCGAAAAGAGCCCGCACCAGATCAACTAGTGTGGTCTCCGGGAGTGGAAGTACTGATAGACGATAAAGGATCAGGGGGTAGATATGAGAATTGCATACCTCCGCCCGACCCTTCAAAGACAGATTTCTCAAGGCCCACAAATGAGATGCGACCTTGACCGCTTCCAATACCTCCGACCAATTTTTCTCCAGCTGGAGACCGGGACCAAACCAGACGCCGAGTCGCTTGCATGGCCCATCAGCCCAACCAAAGGGTCCCTGAAGGGGCATACCCCTCCAGGCACCGATACGTAAGCCAATAGACTTAACGTAGTTAATTATGGCCCCTGTGACCTTGGCATACCGACTTGTTTCTATGTCAACGACTCTAATCTCGGCACTGCTCGTTACAAGCACAGTCACGTCGTCAGCATAGGCGGTATACTTTACCGGGGTAGAGCCACCTGGCAAAGTAATCCCGCGAAGGACCGGATTCACCCGAAGCTGGCGCAAATATGGCTCAAGCGCCAGCACATATAACATTGGGGATAACGGACAACCTTGACGGATCGATCTTGTTAACATGAAGGGTTTCGACCTCACCCCATTCACTTCAACCATAGCACCGGGGTTGGCATACAAGAGGCAAATCCAAGAGCGAAACTGGGGACCAAACCCAGCCGAGCGAAGAACAGCCTCTAGGTAATGATGGTCTACTCTGTCGAATGCTTTGGACTGATCTAAATTAATCAGCGCGGCTTCTGTGTCGACTTTTTCTACGATCAAGCGTATCGTGTGCAAATTATCTTGAATCGTCCGGCCCTTAACAGAACAAGTCTGTTCGGGACTTATTAGACGGTGTAAGACAATCTGCAGACGATTTGCTAAGATCTTGGCCAAAATCTTTAACTCTGTGTTTAACATCGTTAAGGGCCGGAAATTACCTATCCCATCCCCTCCATTTTTATCTTTGCGTAACAATTTAATGATCCCCCTGGTAAAGTACTGAGGTATGCACCCGTTCCTATACCAGGAGTTAAAAAGTACGGTCAGCAAAGGAATAAAAATGGGCGACAGCCTCAAATACACCTCGTAGGGCAGACCATCTATCCCAGGGGTCCTGTCTAGCCCGACCTGTTTCAAGGCCTCAATGACTTCTTCCTCTTTTATGCTACCTTCACACCTAGCTGCTTCGGTCGCCTCCAGGCGAGAAAAGTCGGCTAAATAGGTGTCAAACTGTTCAATAGTCAGACCGGGCTCCTTGGTAAAAAGCTCCTGAAAATGAGTCCGAAAACCCTCCAAGATTCCGTCGTTTGAAGTTACGGTTCGTCCGTCCGGCAATGTGACACTGGCGATGTGTCGATCTGCAGAACGTCGAAACTCCTCCGCACGCAGTGACGCGGCCATGTTTGTTGCCTCGTTTGGCGCTCTTTTTAATCTAGCCCTAACTAATAATCCCTGGTCCTCCCTGTTATCCAAGGAGTCCAGTTCAGCCTTAACTATAGTATAGCTAGCACTATCCCCCTCCTCCACCGCCCTTTCTAATCTATCTTCTAGCGCCGCTTTCGCTGCTCTAGAACTACGGTTGAGCCGGCGACTAAAATCAGCAGCGAAGGACCTAATGACTTTTTTAAGGTTGCCCCACCACTTATTTCCGATGATAGCCCCCGTCAATTCCCTCTGTATTGTTAGTAGAAGCTGTTCCCGGAAGTCCTTCACATCGAACAACGACGTGTTGAACTTCCAGTAACTAGCCATCCTAGGTTTAACACTATCTAAGTTTACTCGAACCCGGACAAGCCTATGGTCCGAATAAACTATACTATGAAAACTTGGACAGTCTAAAAGCCCTAGGTCGACTCTCCTAACTAAGAACCGATCGATGTAACTCGAAAGCTGCACCGGATCGGAGCCGCGTCTACCTGTCCAAGTCCATGCTAAATCCCCGGGTTTTTCGTTCCGAAATTTATCGACAAGATCAAACTTGTCGACAAAGTCTCGAAACGCTTTAGCATCCCGGTTCTGGTTAGTATCCCTTGTGGTATTAACCCCACGATCTAACTCGGGATCCAGGACCGCGTTCCAGTCTCCCGCTAAAACTAACCGTCGAGACGAATTCATGAAAGGCTCGATTCGCCGAAAAAAGGAAACTAGCTCAGTACGGTTATTGGGCGCATAAACCCCAATAAAACGAAATGCCACATCCTTTACGGTAACATCCAGAACGAGCAATCTTCCCTCTGGATCTGCATAAATAGGGTCACACGATGCATCAAGAGTGCGCTTAACTAGCCAGGTAACCCCCCTTGCGTGGGTATCATAATGTGCTGAGTAGAGCTGAAAATCCCTAAGGAGCACATCCTGATAGTCACTTGGAATAAAGTGAGTCTCCTGTAGACAACATACATCCACACCAAGGCGTTGAAGGTCGCGTGCAACTCGAAGTTTACGAGAGGCGTCCCTCAACCCTCGGACATTTAAAGTAGCTAATCTTAAAGAAGCCATCCTGAGCTACTTAGGGTTGGGAATCCTGATCAAACATAGACGGTGTCAAGACACCGACAGCTGTCCCCATGGATCCAGTGGTCATCTCAGTGGTGATTGACCCGTCAGGGGACAAACCGCCGATGTCAAGAGGAAAGGTTAGTTTAATGGCCCTATACAATGATGGATGCATTTTGATAGGGACCCGTCCAATACATGATTCTTTCATTTTTTGTATGTCGTTATCATTGAAAAAAACGGCTGGAGGAAACAAATTAAAAGCGCTATTTGCTTCCTCCATCATTGTCCACACTCCACTGGCCTCTGCTCTGGGCCTTACTACAGTCAATAATCTTGGGGCTTTGGGGAAGTTTTCGGGGTTAGTGGTATCCTTTTTCTTTATATTTTTTAAGGCTAGCAAATTTTTATAATCCTTATTCTTGTGTGCTTTCATCACAGTTTCTCTTTCGGTTGAGATATGACAAACTGCTTTGCCTGTAAAAAAAAGGGGAGATTTTTTTTTTCGGGATTCTCTCTCGGAAGAGGGGCTCCTTTGCCTTTTTTTATCTGTCGGAGTGGGAGGGGGCATATCTGTTTTCATGGGAGAAGGGGGAGGAGTGCTTTGAGGCGTGTTAGCAGGAGTGCAGAAGGGGGAAGGTCTCGGGCTTCTCTTTTTGGGAGGAGCGCCTAGAGAGGTCATATTTTTCCCTCTAGTCGGGGGTGTAGAAACTATTGGGGCTGGAATTTTTGGGGGGGAACGTTTTTCTTTTGGGTTAGGTTTCTCCGGGAACAGGGACTCTGGGAAGGGAACGTGTATTTTTTCTTTTCGTTTTTCATCGAGAGATTCTTTTAATTTTAGCAGTTCTTTATATTTATTCCCTCCGGGGTCTTTGCTCGAACGTATTTCAACTTTTTGTTCCTTTGTTAAGGATTTTGCATAGGTTGGTGATGCTGCTTTTCTGATTGGTACGGTTTTCCATTCACCTTTCTCTGGTGATGCAGCTTCGGTGTTATAAACTGCTTCGATCTCGTCAGTTGATAGACTGGGAGGATTAGTTTTATCTGTCGGTTCTGGTATTTTAAATCCAGGTTGTGCGCCCGGCTCTAAATGTGGTAATACCCGATTTTTTGGGTTTCTCGATGTTGTTTGCTTCTTGGGGCACGTATACGTTAAGTGCCCCACTTCTCCGCATATCCAGCAAGCCGGACGCCTTCCTGCCACTACTATAGGTAGTTTCTCCTCCTGTGCCTCGATGTAGTATGGTATCTTATAGTATGCCTCCTTATTCAGCAAAATATCAAACGACCAGACACAATTGTACTGGTCGACGTTTACTCCAGAGATGTCTCCGTATTGCAGTAAATACGCCGCCAAATATTCCCCTGGTATTACACCTGGGACTTCGAATATGGAAATGGTTGTCCGTCTCCGTCCCAGGTATTCCATCCTCAGAATGTATTCTGGAGTGATGATTTCGTTTTTCGAGAGCTTAATGCAATCTTCTGGAGATTTAAATAGGGCTGCCCAGGTGTTGTAGCCCTTTGTCTTGGTTATCCTTTCCGCTCTCATTCCCACAGTCGCAATTAACTTTGTCACGGTGTCTTTGGTTGATCTAATCAGCTTCTTGGTTTTTCTGTCGATGACAAAAAGTGAAATTGTCTTTTTGGCAAATTCATCCATCCGTAGTTGTTCCACCTTGATGCCATTCGTGGTGACATGCTCTATGCATTTCTTGGCTTCTTCAAGAAACGATTCTACGTCTATTTTTACTGCTGGCGGCTTCTTCCAGACTGCATTCTCCTCTTCTTGCCTTTCCTTGACAGGTTCCGACGGCTCACAGCTGGTAGATGTCATGGCCGACGGGAAATGAGAGAAAAAAAAAACGCGAAGATCCGGGACTTAAAAAGGTAACAACGGAGGAAGAGAAGAAAGAGGAATAACAAATTTAACAATATATAACAATAATAATAACAATAATAATAACAGTATCAGCGCAGTGAATATCGTATACAACCAAAAGACGAAGTGATGGGGGTAAATATTTATTTTATTTGACAAAAATACAAATAAAAATGTGGCACAAGGCCGAAAAAGGGGGTGGGGGGTTAATGTTGACCTAACTAACATAACGTTAACTTAACTAGACTCTTTCACCAAAATACCAAAATCACTCTGTGGACATCCTACTTTAAACCCGAAAGTTACAAATATATATACATGATGTGGGGGGTTGGGGATAAAAATCTTATTTACAAAATCGTATGAAAAATATACAATGATAAAAAGTGGTTAGTAAAAAGAACCCCCTCACTAGTAATTGTGGCGGATAAAAAGTTTTGTCAGTCGAAAAATGTAGGTCCCACGAAAGCTAACTTTATTCAAACACAACAAAAATGGCTTACATCTCTGGCAAAACAGTTTATCCGTCACCTAAGGGGCCGGGATTGGGGGTTATCGAACCAAAAGTGGGGAAAAAAAAAAAAAAAAAAAAAAAAAAAAAACGAGGAACGCTGGGACAGGGAAAACCAAAAAGGGAGATTGGGGCGATGACAGCATGCATACTCTAGCTAAGTTAAAAATCGAACAAAAATGCCTAACTAGCCTACTCTAGGAGGTCCGATGCATGTCTATGTTTGATCAGGTTACCCAAAATCCTTAAAAAAAAACCTAAGTCACTCAAAAAAGAAATTCAAGACTAGCTCCATTCACTTTGCACAGTCGCGAAACTTTCACCCACCTGTTGTTGAAATTCACAGGAGCGAGTTTCACCTTCTCCAGCCTAATTCGCATTTTCAATCGATATTTGAAAATGAGGACAAGCTGGGGAGCAGTGAAGGTCTCACCTCCGTAAACCTCCTTCTGTCGCGTCGTCCAAATCACGCCTCTCATAACTGCTAGTAAACACAGAAAAACATAGCGTTCTTCTTTCTTCATGGTCGGTGCCCAGTTGCAGCACGGGGAAACCGACTCCAGCACAAAAAACCGCCCGCTCAGCATGCGAACCGTGAAGCCTTCAACTAACTCACACAACGGTCGAACGATGGCGCAGTGGAAGAAAGCATGATCAAGGTCTTCCTCCCATTCTCCGCATCGGACACAATTGGGTGTCTCCGTAAAACCCGCTGCGTAAAGTCTTTTGCCGACCCAGAGAGCATTTCGTATTACCAGCCAGGTGAGTGATGCCTCGTAATTATCGAAGCAGCTCGACCCAGGCGCCCAAGGCCATATTAAGCGGCGCTCCTCCTTCGTAAAACCGAACTCCTCAATCTTTTCGTCTCGAACGGATCCCCTCACTAACGCCCGATATAGCGCTTTGCGAGACAACAGCTGGGTGTCAGAGAGGCTTTCTTTGACCCGTAGAAGAAATCTCAAGGCCTGCCGACACTCGCGATAGAAAGGGCACTCGTTTCGGGGCAACCTGTGTGCCTCCCCCTCAGCCGAATGCACACTCTCCAAAGCCTGAAAGACTTTCTTAGTGTCTTCTATCCAGAAGACACCGTTTCCCTCACTTGGTGTACACATTCGATCCAGGTATATCAGCCTAAGAGTGTGTCTACGTATTTCTACACTAGGCATACCCAGACCGCCTTCAGACGGATGCAGGTAACAGACCTCCCGGGTAACCATGGCTTGCTTTCCGCGCCATAAGAACGCGAAAAGAGCACGCACCAGATCAACTAGTGTGGTCTCCGGGAGTGGAAGTACTGATAGACGGTAAAGGATCAGGGGGTAGATATGAGAATTGCATACCTCCGCCCGACCCTTCAAAGACAGATTTCTCAAGGCCCACAAATGAGATGCGACCTTGACCGCTTCCAATACCTCCGACCAATTTTTCTCCAGCTGGAGACCGGGACCAAACCAGACGCCGAGTAGCTTGCATGGCCCATCAGCCCAACCAAAGGGTCCCTGAAGGGGCATACCCCTCCAGGCACCGATACGTAAGCCAATAGACTTAACGTAGTTAATTATGGCCCCTGTGACCTTGGCATACCGACTTGTTTCTATGTCAACGACTCTAATCTCGGCACTGCTCGTTACAAGCACAGTCACGTCGTCAGCATAGGCGGTATACTTTACCGGGGTAGAGCCACCTGGCAAAGTAATCCCGCGAAGGACCGGATTCACCCGAAGCTGGCGCAAATATGGCTCAAGCGCCAGCACATATAACATTGGGGATAACGGACAACCTTGACGGATCGATCTTGTTAACATGAAGGGTTTCGACCTCACCCCATTCACTTCAACCATAGCACCGGGGTTGGCATACAAGAGGCAAATCCAAGAGCGAAACTGGGGACCAAACCCAGCCGAGCGAAGAACAGCCTCTAGGTAATGATGGTCTACTCTGTCGAATGCTTTGGACTGATCTAAATTAATCAGCGCGGCTTCTGTGTCGACTTTTTCTACGATCAAGCGTATCGTGTGCAAATTATCTTGAATCGTCCGGCCCTTAACAGAACAAGTCTGTTCGGGACTTATTAGACGGTGTAAGACAATCTGCAGACGATTTGCTAAGATCTTGGCCAAAATCTTTAACTCTGTGTTTAACATCGTTAAGGGCCGGAAATTACCTATCCCATCCCCTCCATTTTTATCTTTGCGTAACAATTTAATGATCCCCCTGGTAAAGTACTGAGGTATGCACCCGTTCCTATACCAGGAGTTAAAAAGTACGGTCAGCAAAGGAATAAAAATGGGCGACAGCCTCAAATACACCTCGTAGGGCAGACCATCTATCCCAGGGGTCCTGTCTAGCCCGACCTGTTTCAAGGCCTCAATGACTTCTTCCTCTTTTATGCTACCTTCACACCTAGCTGCTTCGGTCGCCTCCAGGCGAGAAAAGTCGGCTAAATAGGTGTCAAACTGTTCAATAGTCAGACCGGGCTCCTTGGTAAAAAGCTCCTGAAAATGAGTCCGAAAACCCTCCAAGATTCCGTCGTTTGAAGTTACGGTTCGTCCGTCCGGCAATGTGACACTGGCGATGTGTCGATCTGCAGAACGTCGAAACTCCTCCGCACGCAGTGACGCGGCCATGTTTGTTGCCTCGTTTGGCGCTCTTTTTAATCTAGCCCTAACTAATAATCCCTGGTCCTCCCTGTTATCCAAGGAGTCCAGTTCAGCCTTAACTATAGTATAGCTAGCACTATCCCCCTCCTCCACCGCCCTTTCTAATCTATCTTCTAGCGCCGCTTTCGCTGCTCTAGAACTACGGTTGAGCCGGCGACTAAAATCAGCAGCGAAGGACCTAATGACTTTTTTAAGGTTGCCCCACCACTTATTTCCGATGATAGCCCCCGTCAATTCCCTCTGTATTGTTAGTAGAAGCTGTTCCCGGAAGTCCTTCACATCGAACAACGACGTGTTGAACTTCCAGTAACTAGCCATCCTAGGTTTAACACTATCTAAGTTTACTCGAACCCGGACAAGCCTATGGTCCGAATAAACTATACTATGAAAACTTGGACAGTCTAAAAGCCCTAGGTCGACTCTCCTAACTAAGAACCGATCGATGTAACTCGAAAGCTGCACCGGATCGGAGCCGCGTCTACCTGTCCAAGTCCATGCTAAATCCCCGGGTTTTTCGTTCCGAAATTTATCGACAAGATCAAACTTGTCGACAAAGTCTCGAAACGCTTTAGCATCCCGGTTCTGGTTAGTATCCCTTGTGGTATTAACCCCACGATCTAACTCGGGATCCAGGACCGCGTTCCAGTCTCCCGCTAAAACTAACCGTCGAGACGAATTCATGAAAGGCTCGATTCGCCGAAAAAAGGAAACTAGCTCAGTACGGTTATTGGGCGCATAAACCCCAATAAAACGAAATGCCACATCCTTTACGGTAACATCCAGAACGAGCAATCTTCCCTCTGGATCTGCATAAATAGGGTCACACGATGCATCAAGAGTGCGCTTAACTAGCCAGGTAACCCCCCTTGCGTGGGTATCATAATGTGCTGAGTAGAGCTGAAAGTCCCTAAGGAGCACATCCTGATAGTCACTTGGAATAAAGTGAGTCTCCTGTAGACAACATACATCCACACCAAGGCGTTGAAGGTCGCGTGCAACTCGAAGTTTACGAGAGGCGTCCCTCAACCCTCGGACATTTAAAGTAGCTAATCTTAAAGAAGCCATCCTGAGCTACTTAGGGTTGGGAATCCTGATCAAACATAGACGGTGTCAAGACACCGACAGCTGTCCCCATGGATCCAGTGGTCATCTCAGTGGTGATTGACCCGTCAGGGGACAAACCGCCGATGTCAAGAGGAAAGGTTAGTTTAATGGCCCTATACAATGATGGATGCATTTTGATAGGGACCCGTCCAATACATGATTCTTTCATTTTTTGTATGTCGTTATCATTGAAAAAAACGGCTGGAGGAAACAAATTAAAAGCGCTATTTGCTTCCTCCATCATTGTCCACACTCCACTGGCCTCTGCTCTGGGCCTTACTACAGTCAATAATCTTGGGGCTTTGGGGAAGTTTTCGGGGTTAGTGGTATCCTTTTTCTTTATATTTTTTAAGGCTAGCAAATTTTTATAATCCTTATTCTTGTGTGCTTTCATCACAGTTTCTCTTTCGGTTGAGATATGACAAACTGCTTTGCCTGTAAAAAAAAGGGGAGATTTTTTTTTTCGGGATTCTCTCTCGGAAGAGGGGCTCCTTTGCCTTTTTTTATCTGTCGGAGTGGGAGGGGGCATATCTGTTTTCATGGGAGAAGGGGGAGGAGTGCTTTGAGGCGTGTTAGCAGGAGTGCAGAAGGGGGAAGGTCTCGGGCTTCTCTTTTTGGGAGGAGCGCCTAGAGAGGTCATATTTTTCCCTCTAGTCGGGGGTGTAGAAACTATTGGGGCTGGAATTTTGGGGGGGGAACGTTTTTCTTTTGGGTTAGGTTTCTCCGGGAACAGGGACTCTGGGAAGGGAACGTGTATTTTTTCTTTTCGTTTTTCATCGAGAGATTCTTTTAATTTTAGCAGTTCTTTATATTTATTCCCTCCGGGGTCTTTGCTCGAACGTATTTCAACTTTTTGTTCCTTTGTTAAGGATTTTGCATAGGTTGGTGATGCTGCTTTTCTGATTGGTACGGTTTTCCATTCACCTTTCTCTGGTGATGCAGCTTCGGTGTTATAAACTGC
Organism: Euprymna scolopes; assembly: GCF_053919585.1. Taxonomy (NCBI): domain Eukaryota; kingdom Metazoa; phylum Mollusca; class Cephalopoda; order Sepiida; family Sepiolidae; genus Euprymna; species Euprymna scolopes. The sequence goes on along the minus strand of NC_136499.1, from coordinate 92,707,649 downwards.
TTCGATCTCGTCAGTTGATAGACTGGGAGGATTAGTTTTATCTGTCGGTTCTGGTATTTTAAATCCAGGTTGTGCGCCCGGCTCTAAATGTGGTAATACCCGATTTTTTGGGTTTCTCGATGTTGTTTGCTTCTTGGGGCACGTATACGTTAAGTGCCCCACTTCTCCGCATATCCAGCAAGCCGGACGCCTTCCTGCCACTACTATAGGTAGTTTCTCCTCCTGTGCCTCGATGTAGTATGGTATCTTATAGTATGCCTCCTTATTCAGCAAAATATCAAACGACCAGACACCATTGTACTGGTCGACGTTTACTCCAGAGATGTCTCCGTATTGCAGTAAATACGCCGCCAAATATTCCCCTGGTATTACACCTGGGACTTCGAATATGGAAATGGTTGTCCGTCTCCGTCCCAGGTATTCCATCCTCAGAATGTATTCTGGAGTGATGATTTCGTTTTTCGAGAGCTTAATGCAATCTTCTGGAGATTTAAATAGGGCTGCCCAGGTGTTGTAGCCCTTTGTCTTGGTTATCCTTTCCGCTCTCATTCCCACAGTCGCAATTAACTTTGTCACGGTGTCTTTGGTTGATCTAATCAGCTTCTTGGTTTTTCTGTCGATGACAAAAAGTGAAATTGTCTTTTTGGCAAATTCATCCATCCGTAGTTGTTCCACCTTGATGCCATTCGTGGTGACATGCTCTATGCATTTCTTGGCTTCTTCAAGAAACGATTCTACGTCTATTTTTACTGCTGGCGGCTTCTTCCAGACTGCATTCTCCTCTTCTTGCCTTTCCTTGACAGGTTCCGACGGCTCACAGCTGGTAGATGCCATGGCCGACGGGAAATGAGAGAAAAAAAAAACGCGAAGATCCGGGACTTAAAAAGGTAACAACGGAGGAAGAGAAGAAAGAGGAATAACAAATTTAACAATATATAACAATAATAATAACAATAATAATAACAGTATCAGCGCAGTGAATATCGTATACAACCAAAAGACGAAGTGATGGGGGTAAATATTTATTTTATTTGACAAAAATACAAATAAAAATGTGGCACAAGGCCGAAAAAAGGGGGTGGGGGTTAATGTTGACCTAACTAACATAACGTTAACTTAACTAGACTCTTTCACCAAAATACCAAAATCACTCTGTGGACATCCTACTTTAAACCCGAAAGTTACAAATATATATACATGATGTGGGGGGTTGGTGATAAAAATCTTATTTACAAAAATCGTATGAAAAAATATACAATGATAAAAAGTGGTTAGTAAAAAGAACCGCCTCACTACTAATTGTGGCGGATAAAAAGTTTTGTCAGTCGAAAAGATGTAGGTCCCACGAAAGCTAACTTTATTCAAACACAACAAAAATGGCCTACATCTCTGGCAAAACAGTTTATCCGTCACCTAAGGGGCCGGGATTGGGGGTTATCGAACCAAAAGTGGGGGAGAAGAAAAAAAAAACAAAAACAAAAAAAAAAACGAGGGACGCTGGGACAGGGAAAACCAAAAAAGGAGATTGGGGCGATGACAGCATGCATACTCTAGCTAAGTTAAAAATCGAACAAAAGTGCCTAACTAGCCTACTCTAGGAGGTCCGATGCATGTCTATGTTTGATCAGGTTACCCAAAATTCTTAAAAAAACTAAGCCACTCAAAAAAGAAATTCAAGACTAGCTCCATTCACTTTACACAGTCGCGAAACTTTCACCCACCTGTCGTTGAAATTCACAGGAGCGAGTTTCACCTTCTCCAGCTTAATTCGCATTTTCAATCGATATTTGAAAATGAGGACAAGCTGGGGAGCAGTGAAGGTCTCATCTCCGTAAACCTCCTTCTGTCGCGTCGTCCAAATCACGCCTCTCATAACTGCTAGTAAACACAGAAAAACATAGCGTTCTTCTTTCTTCATGGTCGGTGCCCAGTTGCAGCACGGGGAAACCGACTCCAGCACAAAAAACCGCTCGCTCAGCATGCGAACCGTGAAGCCTTCAACTAACTCACACAACGGTCGAACGATGGCGCAGTGGAAGAAAGCATGATCAAGGTCTTCCTCCCATTCTCCGCATCGGACACAATTGGGTGTCTCCGTAAAACCCGCTGCGTAAAGTCTTTTGCCGACCCAGAGAGCATTTCGTATTACCAGCCAGGTGAGTGATGCCTCGTAATTATCGAAGCAGCTCGACCCAGGCGCCCAAGGCCATATTAAGCGGCGCTCCTCCTTCGTAAAACCGAACTCCTCAATCTTTTCGTCTCGAACGGATCCCCTCACTAACGCCCGATATAGCGCTTTGCGAGACAACAGCTGGGTTTCAGAGAGGCTTTCTTTGACCCGTAGAAGAAATCTCAAGGCCTGCCGACACTCGCGATAGAAAGGGCACTCGTTTCGGGGCAACCTATGTGCCTCCCCCTCAGCCGAATGCACACTCTCCAAAGCCTGAAAGGCTTTCTTAGTGTCTTCTATCCAGAAGACACCGTTTCCCTCACTTGGTGTACACATTCGATCCAGGTATATCAGCCTAAGAGTGTGTCTACGTATTTCTACACTAGGCATACCCAGACCGCCTTCAGACGGATGCAGGTAACAGACCTCCCGGGTAACCATGGCTTGCTTTCCGCGCCATAAGAACGCGAAAAGAGCACGCACCAGATCAACTAGTGTGGTCTCCGGGAGTGGAAGTACTGATAGACGGTAAAGGATCAGGGGGTAGATATGAGAATTGCATACCTCCGCCCGACCCTTCAAAGACAGATTTCTCAAGGCCCACAAATGAGATGCGACCTTGACCGCTTCCAATACCTCCGACCAATTTTTCTCCAGCTGGAGACCGGGACCAAACCAGACGCCGAGTAGCTTGCATGGCCCATCAGCCCAACCAAAGGGTCCCTGAAGGGGCATACCCCTCCAGGCACCGATACGTAAGCCAATAGACTTAACGTAGTTAATTATGGCCCCTGTGACCTTGGCATACCGACTTGTTTCTATGTCAACGACTCTAATCTCGGCACTGCTCGTTACAAGCACAGTCACGTCGTCAGCATAGGCGGTATACTTTACCGGGGTAGAGCCACCTGGCAAAGTAATCCCGCGAAGGACCGGATTCACCCGAAGCTGGCGCAAATATGGCTCAAGCGCCAGCACATATAACATTGGGGATAACGGACAACCTTGACGGATCGATCTTGTTAACATGAAGGGTTTCGACCTCACCCCATTCACTTCAACCATAGCACCGGGGTTGGCATACAAGAGGCAAATCCAAGAGCGAAACTGGGGACCAAACCCAGCCGAGCGAAGAACAGCCTCTAGGTAATGATGGTCTACTCTGTCGAATGCTTTGGACTGATCTAAATTAATCAGCGCGGCTTCTGTGTCGACTTTTTCTACGATCAAGCGTATCGTGTGCAAATTATCTTGAATCGTCCGGCCCTTAACAGAACAAGTCTGTTCGGGACTTATTAGACGGTGTAAGACAATCTGCAGACGATTTGCTAAGATCTTGGCCAAAATCTTTAACTCTGTGTTTAACATCGTTCAGGGCCGGAAATTACCTATTCCATCCCCTCCATTTTTATCTTTGCGTAACAATTTAATGATCCCCCTGGTAAAGTACTGAGGTATGCACCCGTTCCTATACCAGGAGTTAAAAAGTACGGTCAGCAAAGGAATAAAAATGGGCGACAGCCTCAAATACACCTCGTAGGGCAGACCATCTATCCCAGGGGTCCTGTCTAGCCCGACCTGTTTCAAGGCCTCAATGACTTCTTCCTCTTTTATGCTACCTTCACACCTAGCTGCTTCGGTCGCCTCCAGGCGAGAAAAGTCGGCTAAATAGGTGTCAAACTGTTCAATAGTCAGACCGGGCTCCTTGGTAAAAAGCTCCTGAAAATGAGTCCGAAAACCCTCCAAGATTCCGTCGTTTGAAGTTACGGTTCGTCCGTCCGGCAATGTGACACTGGCGATGTGTCGATCTGCAGAACGTCGAAACTCCTCCGCACGCAGTGACGCGGCCATGTTTGTTGCCTCGTTTGGCGCTCTTTTTAATCTAGCCCTAACTAATAATCCCTGGTCCTCCCTGTTATCCAAGGAGTCCAGTTCAGCCTTAACTATAGTATAGCTAGCACTATCCCCCTCCTCCACCGCCCTTTCTAATCTATCTTCTAGCGCCGCTTTCGCTGCTCTAGAACTACGGTTGAGCCGGCGACTAAAATCAGCAGCGAAGGACCTAATGACTTTTTTAAGGTTGCCCCACCACTTATTTCCGATGATAGCCCCCGTCAATTCCCTCTGTATTGTTAGTAGAAGCTGTTCCCGGAAGTCCTTCACATCGAACAACGACGTGTTGAACTTCCAGTAACTAGCCATCCTAGGTTTAACACTATCTAAGTTTACTCGAACCCGGACAAGCCTATGGTCCGAATAAACTATACTATGAAAACTTGGACAGTCTAAAAGCCCTAGGTCGACTCTCCTAACTAAGAACCGATCGATGTAACTCGAAATCTGCACCGGATCGGAGCCGCGTCTACCTGTCCAAGTCCATGCTAAATCCCCGGGTTTTTCGTTCCGAAATTTATCGACAAGATCAAACTTGTCGACAAAGTCTCGAAACGCTTTAGCATCCCGGTTCTGGTTAGTATCCCTTGTGGTATTAACCCCACGATCTAACTCGGGATCCAGGACCGCGTTCCAGTCTCCCGCTAAAACTAACCGTCGAGACGAATTCATGAAAGGCTCGATTCGCCGAAAAAAGGAAACTAGCTCAGTACGGTTATTGGGCGCATAAACCCCAATAAAACGAAATGCCACATCCTTTACGGTAACATCCAGAACGAGCAATCTTCCCTCTGGATCTGCATAAATAGGGTCACACGATGCATCAAGAGTGCGCTTAACTAGCCAGGTAACCCCCCTTGCGTGGGTATCATAATGTGCTGAGTAGAGCTGAAAGTCCCTAAGGAGCACATCCTGATAGTCACTTGGAATAAAGTGAGTCTCCTGTAGACAACATACATCCACACCAAGGCGTTGAAGGTCGCGTGCAACTCGAAGTTTACGAGAGGCGTCCCTCAACCCTCGGACATTTAAAGTAGCTAATCTTAAAGAAGCCATCCTGAGCTACTTAGGGTTGGGAATCCTGATCAAACATAGACGGTGTCAAGACACCGACAGCTGTCCCCATGGATCCAGTGGTCATCTCAGTGGTGATTGACCCGTCAGGGGACAAACCGCCGATGTCAAGAGGAAAGGTTAGTTTAATGGCCCTATACAATGATGGATGCATTTTGATAGGGACCCGTCCAATACATGATTCTTTCATTTTTTGTATGTCGTTATCATTGAAAAATACGGCTGGAGGAAACAAATTAAAAGCGCTATTTGCTTCCTCCATCATTGTCCACACTCCTCTGGCCTCTGCTCTTGGCCTTACTACAGTCAATAATCTTGGGGCTTTGGGGAAGTTTTCGGGGTTAGTGGTATCCTTTTTCTTTATATTTTTTAAGGCTAGCAAATTTTTATAATCCTTATTCTTGTGTGCTTTCATCACAGTTTCTCTTTCGGTTGAGATATGACAAACTGCTTTGCCTGTAAAAAAAAGGGGAGATTTTTTTTTTCGGGATTCTCTCTCGGAAGAGGGGCTCCTTTGCCTTTTTTTATCTGTCGGAGTGGGAGGGGGCATATCTGTTTTCATGGGAGAAGGGGGAGGAGTGCTTTGAGGCGTGTTAGCAGGAGTGCAGAAGGGGGAAGGTCTCGGGCTTCTCTTTTTAGGAGGAGCGCCTAGAGAGGTCATATTTTTCCCTCTAGTCGGGGGTGTAGAAACTATTGGGGCTGGAATTTTTGGGGGGGGAACGTTTTTCTTTTGGGTTAGGTTTCTCCGGGAACAGGGACTCTGGGAAGGGAACGTGTATTTTTTCTTTTCGTTTTTCATCGAGAGATTCTTTTAATTTTAGCAGTTCTTTATATTTATTCCCTCCGGGGTCTTTGCTCGAACGTATTTCAACTTTTTGTTCCTTTGTTAAGGATTTTGCATAGGTTGGTGATGCTGCTTTTCTGATTGGTACGGTTTTCCATTCACCTTTCTCTGGTGATGCAGCTTCGGTGTTATAAACTGCTTCGATCTCGTCAGTTGATAGACTGGGAGGATTAGTTTTATCTGTCGGTTCTGGTATTTTAAATCCAGGTTGTGCGCCCGGCTCTAAATGTGGTAATACCCTATTTTTTGGGTTTCTCGATGTTGTTTGCTTCTTGGGGCACGTATACGTTAAGTGCCCCACTTCTCCGCATATCCAGCAAGCCGGACGCCTTCCTGCCACTACTATAGGTAGTTTCTCCTCCTGTGCCTCGATGTAGTATGGTATCTTATAGTATGCCTCCTTATTCAGCAAAATATCAAACGACCAGACACCATTGTACTGGTCGACGTTTACTCCAGAGATGTCTCCGTATTGCAGTAAATACGCCGCCAAATATTCCCCTGGTATTACACCTGGGACTTCGAATATGGAAATGGTTGTCCGTCTCCGTCCCAGGTATTCCATCCTCAGAATGTATTCTGGAGTGATGATTTCGTTTTTTGAGAGCTTAATACAATCTTCTGGAGATTTAAATAGGGCTGCCCAGGTGTTGTAGCCCTTTGTCTTGGTTATCCTTTCCGCTCTCATTCCCACAGTCGCAATTAACTTTGTCACGGTGTCTTTGGTCGATCTAATCAGCTTCTTGGTTTTTCTGTCGATGACAAAAAGTGAAATTGTCTTTTTGGCAAATTCATCCATCCGTAGTTGTTCCACCTTGATGCCATTCGTGGTTACATGCTCTATGCATTTCTTGGCTTCTTCAAGAAACGATTCTACGTCTATTTTTACTGCTGGCGGCTTCTTCCAGACTGCATTCTCCTCTTCTTGCCTTTCCTTGACAGGTTCCGACGGCTCACAGCTGGCAGATGCCATGGCCGACGGGAAATGAGAGAAAAAAAAAAAAAACGCGAAGATCCGGGACTTAAAAAGGGTAACGACGGGGGAAGAGGAGAAAGAGGAATAACAAATTTAACAAATATATAACAATAATAATAACAATAATAATAACAGTATCAGCGCAATGAATATCGTATACAACCAAAAGACGAGTGATGGGGGTAAATATTTATTTTATTTGACAAAAATACAAATAAAAATGTGGCACAAGGCCGAAAAAGGGGGGTGGGGGTTAATGTTGACCTAACTAACATAACGTTAACTTAACTAGACTTTTTCACCAAAATACCAAAATCACTCTGTGGACATCCTACTTTAAACCCAAAAGTTACAAATATATATACATGATGTGGGGGGTTGGGGATAAAAATCTTATTTACAAAATCGGATGAAAAATATACAATGATAAAAAGTGGTTAGTAAAAAGAACCCCCTCACTACTAATTGTGGCGGATAAAAAGTTTTGTCAGTCGAAAAGATGTAGGTCCCACGAAAGCTAACTTTTATTCAAACACAACAAAAATGGCCTACATATCTGGCAAAACAGTTTATCCGTCACCTAAGGGGCCGGGATTGGGGGTTATCGAACCAAAAGTGGGGAAAAAAAAAAAAAAAAAAAACGGAGGGACGCTGGGACAGGGAAAACCAAAAAGGGAGATTGGGGCGATGACAGCATGCATACTCTAGCTAAGTTAAAAATCGAACAAAAATGCCTTACTAGCCTACTCTAGGAGGTCCGATGCATGTCTATGTTTGATCAGGTTACCCAAAATCCTTAAAAAAAAAAAAAAAAAAAAAAAAAAAACCTAAGCCACTCAAAAAAGAAATTCAAGACTAGCTCCATTCACTTTACACAGTCGCGAAACTTTCACCCACCTGTCGTTGAAATTCACAGGAGCGAGTTTCACCTTCTCCAGCTTAATTCGCATTTTCAATCGATATTTGAAAATGAGGACAAGCTGGGGAGCAGTGAAGGTCTCATCTCCGTAAACCTCCTTCTGTCGCGTCGTCCAAATCACGCCTCTCATAACTGCTAGTAAACACAGAAAAACATAGCGTTCTTCTTTCTTCATGGTCGGTGCCCAGTTGCAGCACGGGGAAACCGACTCCAGCACAAAAAACCGCTCGCTCAGCATGCGAACCGTGAAGCCTTCAACTAACTCACACAACGGTCGAACGATGGCGCAGTGGAAGAAAGCATGATCAAGGTCTTCCTCCCATTCTCCGCATCGGACACAATTGGGTGTCTCCGTAAAACCCGCTGCGTAAAGTCTTTTGCCGACCCAGAGAGCATTTCGTATTACCAGCCAGGTGAGTGATGCCTCGTAATTATCGAAGCAGCTCGACCCAGGCGCCCAAGGCCATATTAAGCGGCGCTCCTCCTTCGTAAAACCGAACTCCTCAATCTTTTCGTCTCGAACGGATCCCCTCACTAACGCCCGATATAGCGCTTTGCGAGACAACAGCTGGGTGTCAGAGAGGCTTTCTTTGACCCGTAGAAGAAATCTCAAGGCCTGCCGACACTCGCGATAGAAAGGGCACTCGTTTCGGGGCAACCTGTGTGCCTCCCCCTCAGCCGAATGCACACTCTCCAAAGCCTGAAAGGCTTTCTTAGTGTCTTCTATCCAGAAGACACCGTTTCCCTCACTTGGTGTACACATTCGATCCAGGTATATCAGCCTAAGAGTGTGTCTACGTATTTCTACACTAGGCATACCCAGACCGCCTTCAGACGGATGCAGGTAACAGACCTCCCGGGTAACCATGGCTTGCTTTCCGCGCCATAAGAACGCGAAAAGAGCCCGCACCAGATCAACTAGTGTGGTCTCCGGGAGTGGAAGTACTGATAGACGGTAAAGGATCAGGGGGTAGATATGAGAATTGCATACCTCCGCCCGACCCTTCAAAGACAGATTTCTCAAGGCCCACAAATGAGATGCGACCTTGACCGCTTCCAATACCTCCGACCAATTTTTCTCCAGCTGGAGACCGGGACCAAACCAGACGCCGAGTAGCTTGCATGGCCCATCAGCCCAACCAAAGGGTCCCTGAAGGGGCATACCCCTCCAGGCACCGATACGTAAGCCAATAGACTTAACGTAGTTAATTATGGCCCCTGTGACCTTGGCATACCGACTTGTTTCTATGTCAACGACTCTAATCTCGGCACTGCTCGTTACAAGCACAGTCACGTCGTCAGCATAGGCGGTATACTTTACCGGGGTAGAGCCACCTGGCAAAGTAATCCCGCGAAGGACCGGATTCACCCGAAGCTGGCGCAAATATGGCTCAAGCGCCAGCACATATAACATTGGGGATAACGGACAACCTTGACGGATCGATCTTGTTAACATGAAGGGTTTCGACCTCACCCCATTCACTTCAACCATAGCACCGGGGTTGGCATACAAGAGGCAAATCCAAGAGCGAAACTGGGGACCAAACCCAGCCGAGCGAAGAACAGCCTCTAGGTAATGATGGTCTACTCTGTCGAATGCTTTGGACTGATCTAAATTAATCAGCGCGGCTTCTGTGTCGACTTTTTCTACGATCAAGCGTATCGTGTGCAAATTATCTTGAATCGTCCGGCCCTTAACAGAACAAGTCTGTTCGGGACTTATTAGACGGTGTAAGACAATCTGCAGACGATTTGCTAAGATCTTGGCCAAAATCTTTAACTCTGTGTTTAACATCGTTAAGGGCCGGAAATTACCTATTCCATCCCCTCCATTTTTATCTTTGCGTAACAATTTAATGATCCCCCTGGTAAAGTACTGAGGTATGCACCCGTTCCTATACCAGGAGTTAAAAAGTACAGTCAGCAAAGGAATAAAAATGGGCGACAGCCTCAAATACACCTCGTAGGGCAGACCATCTATCCCAGGGGTCCTGTCTAGCCCGACCTGTTTCAAGGCCTCAATGACTTCTTCCTCTTTTATGCTACCTTCACACCTAGCTGCTTCGGTCGCCTCCAGGCGAGAAAAGTCGGCTAAATAGGTGTCAAACTGTTCAATAGTCAGACCGGGCTCCTTGGTAAAAAGCTCCTGAAAATGAGTCCGAAAACCCTCCAAGATTCCGTCGTTTGAAGTTACGGTTCGTCCGTCCGGCAATGTGACACTGGCGATGTGTCGATCTGCAGAACGTCGAAACTCCTCCGCACGCAGTGACGCGGCCATGTTTGTTGCCTCGTTTGGCGCTCTTTTTAATCTAGCCCTAACTAATAATCCCTGGTCCTCCCTGTTATCCAAGGAGTCCAGTTCAGCCTTAACTATAGTATAGCTAGCACTATCCCCCTCCTCCACCGCCCTTTCTAATCTATCTTCTAGCGCCGCTTTCGCTGCTCTAGAACTACGGTTGAGCCGGCGACTAAAATCAGCAGCGAAGGACCTAATGACTTTTTTAAGGTTGCCCCACCACTTATTCCCGATAATAGCCCCCGTCAATTCCCTCTGTATTGTTAGTAGAAGCTGTTCCCGGAAGTCCTTCACATCGAACAACGACGTGTTGAACTTCCAGTAACTAGCCATCCTAGGTTTAACACTATCTAAGTTTACTCGAACCCGGACAAGCCTATGGTCCGAATAAACTATACTATGAAAACTTGGACAGTCTAAAAGCCCTAGGTCGACTCTCCTTACTAAGAACCGATCGATGTAACTCGAAAGCTGCACCGGATCGGAGCCGCGTCTACCTGTCCAAGTCCATGCTAAATCCCCGGGTTTTTCGTTCCGAAATTTATCGACAAGATCAAACTTGTCGACAAAGTCTCGAAACGCTTTAGCATCCCGGTTCTGGTTAGTATCCCTTGTGGTATTAACCCCACGATCTAACTCGGGATCCAGGACCGCGTTCCAGTCTCCCGCTAAAACTAACCGTCGAGACGAATTCATGAAAGGCTCGATTCGCCGAAAAAAGGAAACTAGCTCAGTACGGTTATTGGGCGCATAAACCCCAATAAAACGAAATGCCACATCCTTTACGGTAACATCCAGAACGAGCAATCTTCCCTCTGGATCTGCATAAATAGGGTCACATGATGCATCAAGAGTGCGCTTAACTAGCCAGGTAACCCCCCTTGCGTGGGTATCATAATGTGCTGAGTAGAGCTGAAAGCCTCTAAGGAGCACATCCTGATAGTCACTTGGAATAAAGTGAGTCTCCTGTAGACAACATACATCCACACCAAGGCGTTGAAGGTCGCGTGCAACTCGAAGTTTACGAGAGGCGTCCCTCAACCCTCGGACATTTAAACTAGCTAATCTTAAAGAAGCCATCCTGAGCTACTTAGGGTTGGGAATCCTGATCAAACATAGACGGTGTCAAGACACCGACAGCTGTCCCCATGGATCCAGTGGTCATCTCAGTGGTGATTGACCCGTCAGGGGACAAACCGCCGATGTCAAGAGGAAAGGTTAGTTTAATGGCCCTATACAATGATGGATGCATTTTGATAGGGACCCGTCCAATACATGATTCTTTCATTTTTTGTATGTCGTTATCATTGAAAAAAACGTCTGGAGGAAACAAATTAAAAGCGCTATTTGCTTCCTCCATCATTGTCCACACTCCACTGGCCTCTGCTCTGGGCCTTACTACAGTCAATAATCTTGGGGCTTTGGGGAAGTTTTCGGGGTTAGTGGTATCCTTTTTCTTTATATTTTTTAAGGCTAGCAAATTTTTATAATCCTTATTCTTGTGTGCTTTCATCACAGTTTCTCTTTCGGTTGAGATATGACAAACTGCTTTGCCTGTAAAAAAAAGGGGAGATTTTTTTTTTCGGGATTCTCTCTCGGAAGAGGGGCTCCTTTGCCTTTTTTTATCTGTCGGAGTGGGAGGGGGCATATCTGTTTTCATGGGAGAAGGGGGAGGAGTGCTTTGAGGCGTGTTAGCAGGAGTGCAGAAGGGGGAAGGTCTCGGGCTTCTCTTTTTGGGAGGAGCGCCTAGAGAGGTCATATTTTTCCCTCTAGTCGGGGGTGTAGAAACTATTGGGGCTGGAATTTTTTGGGGGGAACGTTTTTCTTTTGGGTTAGGTTTCTCCGGGAACAGGGACTCTGGGAAGGGAACGTGTATTTTTTCTTTTCGTTTTTCATCGAGAGATTCTTTTAATTTTAGCAGTTCTTTATATTTATTCCCTCCGGGGTCTTTGCTCGAACGTATTTCAACTTTTTGTTCCTTTGTTAAGGATTTTGCATAGGTTGGTGATGCTGCTTTTCTGATTGGTACGGTTTTCCATTCACCTTTCTCTGGTGATGCAGCTTCGGTGTTATAAACTGCTTCGATCTCGTCAGTTGATAGACTGGGAGGATTAGTTTTATCTGTCGGTTCTGGTATTTTAAATCCAGGTTGTGCGCCCGGCTCTAAATGTGGTAATACCCGATTTTTTGGGTTTCTCGACGTTGTTTGCTTCTTGGGGCACGTATACGTTAAGTGCCCCACTTCTCCGCATATCCAGCAAGCAGGACGCCTTCCTGCCACTACTATAGGTAGTTTCTCCTCCTGTGCCTCGATGTAGTATGGTATCTTATAGTATGCCTCCTTATTCAGCAAAATATCAAACGACCAGACACCATTGTACTGGTCGACGTTTACTCCAGAGATGTCTCCGTATTGCAGTAAATACGCCGCCAAATATTCCCCTGGTATTACACCTGGGACTTCGAATATGGAAATGGTTGTCCGTCTCCGTCCCAGGTATTCCATCCTCAGAATGTATTCTGGAGTGATGATTTCGTTTTTTGAGAGCTTAATACAATCTTCTGGAGATTTAAATAGGGCTGCCCAGGTGTTGTAGCCCTTTGTCTTGGTTATCCTTTCCGCTCTCATTCCCACAGTCGCAATTAACTTTGTCACGGTGTCTTTGGTCGATCTAATCAGCTTCTTGGTTTTTCTGTCGATGACAAAAAGTGAAATTGTCTTTTTGGCAAATTCATCCATCCGTAGTTGTTCCACCTTGATGCCATTCGTGGTTACATGCTCTATGCATTTCTTGGCTTCTTCAAGAAACGATTCTACGTCTATTTTTACTGCTGGCGGCTTCTTCCAGACTGCATTCTCCTCTTCTTGCCTTTCCTTGACAGGTTCCGACGGCTCACAGCTGGCAGATGCCATGGCCGACGGGAAATGAGAGAAAAAAAAAAAAAAAAACGCGAAGATCCGGGACTTAAAAAGGGTAACGACGGGGGAAGAGGAGAAAGAGGAATAACAAATTTAACAAATATATAACAATAATAATAACAATAATAATAACAGTATCAGCGCAATGAATATCGTATACAACCAAAAGACGAGTGATGGGGGTAAATATTTATTTTATTTGACAAAAATACAAATAAAAATGTGGCACAAGGCCGAAAAAGGGGGGTGGGGGTTAATGTTGACCTAACTAACATAACGTTAACTTAACTAGACTTTTTCACCAAAATACCAAAATCACTCTGTGGACATCCTACTTTAAACCCGAAAGTTACAAATATATATACATGATGTGGGGGGTTGGGGATAAAAATCTTATTTACAAAATCGGATGAAAAATATACAATGATAAAAAGTGGTTAGTAAAAAGAACCCCCTCACTACTAATTGTGGCGGATAAAAAGTTTTGTCAGTCGAAAAGATGTAGGTCCCACGAAAGCTAACTTTTATTCAAACACAACAAAAATGGCCTACATATCTGGCAAAACAGTTTATCCGTCACCTAAGGGGCCGGGATTGGGGGTTATCGAACCAAAAGTGGGAAAAAAAAAAAAAAAAAAAAAAAAAAAAACGGAGGGACGCTGGGACAGGGAAAACCAAAAAGGGAGATTGGGGCGATGACAGCATGCATACTCTAGCTAAGTTAAAAATCGAACAAAAATGCCTTACTAGCCTACTCTAGGAGGTCCGATGCATGTCTATGTTTGATCAGGTTACCCAAAATCCTTAAAAAAAAAAAAAAAAAAAAAACCTAAGCCACTCAAAAAAGAAATTCAAGACTAGCTCCATTCACTTTACACAGTCGCGAAACTTTCACCCACCTGTCGTTGAAATTCACAGGAGCGAGTTTCACCTTCTCCAGCTTAATTCGCATTTTCAATCGATATTTGAAAATGAGGACAAGCTGGGGAGCAGTGAAGGTCTCATCTCCGTAAACCTCCTTCTGTCGCGTCGTCCAAATCACGCCTCTCATAACTGCTAGTAAACACAGAAAAACATAGCGTTCTTCTTTCTTCATGGTCGGTGCCCAGTTGCAGCACGGGGAAACCGACTCCAGCACAAAAAACCGCTCGCTCAGCATGCGAACCGTGAAGCCTTCAACTAACTCACACAACGGTCGAACGATGGCGCAGTGGAAGAAAGCATGATCAAGGTCTTCCTCCCATTCTCCGCATCGGACACAATTGGGTGTCTCCGTAAAACCCGCTGCGTAAAGTCTTTTGCCGACCCAGAGAGCATTTCGTATTACCAGCCAGGTGAGTGATGCCTCGTAATTATCGAAGCAGCTCGACCCAGGCGCCCAAGGCCATATTAAGCGGCGCTCCTCCTTCGTAAAACCGAACTCCTCAATCTTTTCGTCTCGAACGGATCCCCTCACTAACGCCCGATATAGCGCTTTGCGAGACAACAGCTGGGTGTCAGAGAGGCTTTCTTTGACCCGTAGAAGAAATCTCAAGGCCTGCCGACACTCGCGATAGAAAGGGCACTCGTTTCGGGGCAACCTGTGTGCCTCCCCCTCAGCCGAATGCACACTCTCCAAAGCCTGAAAGGCTTTCTTAGTGTCTTCTATCCAGAAGACACCGTTTCCCTCACTTGGTGTACACATTCGATCCAGGTATATCAGCCTAAGAGTGTGTCTACGTATTTCTACACTAGGCATACCCAGACCGCCTTCAGACGGATGCAGGTAACAGACCTCCCGGGTAACCATGGCTTGCTTTCCGCGCCATAAGAACGCGAAAAGAGCACGCACCAGATCAACTAGTGTGGTCTCCGGGAGTGGAAGTACTGATAGACGGTAAAGGATCAGGGGGTAGATATGAGAATTGCATACCTCCGCCCGACCCTTCAAAGACAGATTTCTCAAGGCCCACAAATGAGATGCGACCTTGACCGCTTCCAATACCTCCGACCAATTTTTCTCCAGCTGGAGACCGGGACCAAACCAGACGCCGAGTAGCTTGCATGGCCCATCAGCCCAACCAAAGGGTCCCTGAAGGGGCATACCCCTCCAGGCACCGATACGTAAGCCAATAGACTTAACGTAGTTAATTATGGCCCCTGTGACCTTGGCATACCGACTTGTTTCTATGTCAACGACTCTAATCTCGGCACTGCTCGTTACAAGCACAGTCACGTCGTCAGCATAGGCGGTATACTTTACCGGGGTAGAGCCACCTGGCAAAGTAATCCCGCGAAGGACCGGATTCACCCGAAGCTGGCGCAAATATGGCTCAAGTGCCAGCACATATAACATTGGGGATAACGGACAACCTTGACGGATCGATCTTGTTAACATGAAGGGTTTCGACCTCACCCCATTCACTTCAACCATAGCACCGGGGTTGGCATACAAGAGGCAAATCCAAGAGCGAAACTGGGGACCAAACCCAGCCGAGCGAAGAACAGCCCCTAGGTAATGATGGTCTACTCTGTCGAATGCTTTGGACTGATCTAAATTAATCAGCGCGGCTTCTGTGTCGACTTTTTCTACGATCAAGCGTATCGTGTGCAAATTATCTTGAATCGTCCGGCCCTTAACAGAACAAGTCTGTTCGGGACTTATTAGACGGTGTAAGACAATCTGCAGACGATTTGCTAAGATCTTGGCCAAAATCTTTAACTCTGTGTTTAACATCGTTAAGGGCCGGAAATTACCTATCCCATCCCCTCCATTTTTATCTTTGCGTAACAATTTAATGATCCCCCTGGTAAAGTACTGAGGTATGCACCCGTTCCTATACCAGGAGTTAAAAAGTACGGTCAGCAAAGGAATAAAAATGGGCGACAGCCTCAAATACACCTCGTAGGGCAGACCATCTATCCCAGGGGTCCTGTCTAGCCCGACCTGTTTCAAGGCCTCAATGACTTCTTCCTCTTTTATGCTACCTTCACACCTAGCTGCTTCGGTCGCCTCCAGGCGAGAAAAGTCGGCTAAATAGGTGTCAAACTGTTCAATAGTCAGACCGGGCTCCTTGGTAAAAAGCTCCTGAAAATGAGTCCGAAAACCCTCCAAGATTCCGTCGTTTGAAGTTACGGTTCGTCCGTCCGGCAATGTGACACTGGCGATGTGTCGATCTGCAGAACGTCGAAACTCCTCCGCACGCAGTGACGCGGCCATGTTTGTTGCCTCGTTTGGCGCTCTTTTTAATCTAGCCCTAACTAATAATCCCTGGTCCTCCCTGTTATCCAAGGAGTCCAGTTCAGCCTTAACTATAGTATAGCTAGCACTATCCCCCTCCTCCACCGCCCTTTCTAATCTATCTTCTAGCGCCGCTTTCGCTGCTCTAGAACTACTGTTGAGCCGGCGACTAAAATCTGCAGCGAAGGACCTAATGACTTTTTTAAGGTTGCCCCACCACTTATTCCCGATGATAGCCCCCGTCAATTCCCTCTGTATTGTTAGTAGAAGCTGTTCCCGGAAGTCCTTCACATCGAACAACGACGTGTTGAACTTCCAGTAACTAGCCATCCTAGGTTTAACACTATCTAAGTTTACTCGCACCCGGACAAGCCTATGGTCCGAATAAACTATACTATGAAAACTTGGACAGTCTAAAAGCCCTAGGTCGACTCTCCTAACTAAGAACCGATCGATGTAACTCGAAAGCTGCACCGGATCGGAGCCGCGTCTACCTGTCCAAGTCCATGCTAAATCCCCGGGTTTTTCGTTCCGAAATTTATCGACAAGATCAAACTTGTCGACAAAGTCTCGAAACGCTTTAGCATCCCGGTTCTGGTTAGTATCCCTTGTGGTATTAACCCCACGATCTAACTCGGGATCCAGGACCGCGTTCCAGTCTCCCGCTAAAACTAACCGTCGAGACGAATTCATGAAAGGCTCGATTCGCCGAAAAAAGGAAACTAGCTCAGTACGGTTATTGGGCGCATAAACCCCAATAAAACGAAATGCCACATCCTTTACGGTAACATCCAGAACGAGCAATCTTCCCTCTGGATCTGCATAAATAGGGTCACACGATGCATCAAGAGTGCGCTTAACTAGCCAGGTAACCCCCCTTGCGTGGGTATCATAATGTGCTGAGTAGAGCTGAAAGTCCCTAAGGAGCACATCCTGATAGTCACTTGGAATAAAGTGAGTCTCCTGTAGACAACATACTTCCACACCAAGGCGTTGAAGGTCGCGTGCAACTCGAAGTTTACGAGAGGCGTCCCTCAACCCTCGGACATTTAAAGTAGCTAATCTTAAAGAAGCCATCCTGAGCTACTTAGGGTTGGGAATCCTGATCAAACATAGACGATGTCAAGACACCGACAGCTGTCCCCATGGATCCAGTGGTCATCTCAGTGGTGATTGACCCGTCAGGGGACAAACCGCCGATGTCAAGAGGAAAGGTTAGTTTAATGGCCCTATACAATGATGGATGCATTTTGATAGGGACCCGTCCAATACATGATTCTTTCATTTTTTGTATGTCGTTATCATTGAAAAAAACGGCTGGAGGAAACAAATTAAAAGCGCAATTTGCTTCCTCCATCATTGTCCACACTCCACTGGCCTCTGCTCTGGGCCTTACTACAGTCAATAATCTTGGGGCTTTGGGGAAGTTTTCGGGGTTAGTGGTATCCTTTTTCTTTATATTTTTTAAGGCTAGCAAATTTTTATAATCCTTATTCTTGTGTGCTTTCATCACAGTTTCTCTTTCGGTTGAGATTTGACAAACTGCTTTGCCTGTAAAAAAAGGGGGAGATTTTTTTTTTCGGGATTCTCTCTCGGAAGAGGGGCTCCTTTGCCTTTTTTTATCCGTCGGAGTGGGAGGGGGCATATCTGTTTTCATGGGAGAAGGGGGAGGAGTGCTTTGAGGCGTGTTAGCAGGAGTGCAGAAGGGGGAAGGTCTCGGGCTTCTTTTTTTGGGAGGAGCGCCTAGAGAGGTCATATTTTTCCCTCTAGTCGGGGGTGTAGAAACTATTGGGGCTGGAATTTTGGGGGGGAACGTTTTTCTTTTGGGTTAGGTTTCTCCGGGAACAGGGACTCTGGGAAGGGAACGTGTATTTTTTCTTTTCGTTTTTCATCGAGAGATTCTTTTAATTTTAGCAGTTCTTTATATTTATTCCCTCCGGGGTCTTTGCTCGAACGTATTTCAACTTTTTGTTCCTTTGTTAAGGATTTTGCATAGGTTGGTGATACTGCTTTTCTGATTGGTACGGTTTTCCATTCACCTTTCTCTGGTGATGCAGCTTCGGTGTTATAAACTGCTTCGATCTCGTCAGTTGATAGACTGGGAGGATTAGTTTTATCTGTCGGTTCTGGTATTTTAAATCCAGGTTGTGCGCCCGGCTCTAAATGTGGTAATACCCGATTTTTTGGGTTTCTCGACGTTGTTTGTTTCTTGGGGCACGTATACGTTAAGTGTCCCACTTCTCCGCATATCCAGCAAGCCGGACGCCTTCCTGCCACTACTATAGGTAGTTTCTCCTCCTGTGCCTCGATGTAGTATGGTATCTTATAGTATGCCTCCTTATTCAGCAAAATATCAAACGACCAGACACCATTGTACTGGTCGACGTTTACTCCAGAGATGTCTCCGTATTGCAGAAAATACGCCGCCAAATATTCCCCTGGTATTACACCTGGGACTTCGAATATGGAAATGGTTGTCCGTCTCCGTCCCAGGTATTCCATCCTCAGAATGTATTCTGGAGTGATGATTTCGTTTTTCGAGAGCTTAATGCAATCTTCTGGAGATTTAAATAGGGCTGCCCAGGTGTTGTAGCCCTTTGTCTTGGTTATCCTTTCCGCTCTCATTCCCACAGTCGCAATTAACTTTGTCACGGTGTCTTTGGTTGATCTAATCAGCTTCTTGGTTTTTCTGTCGATGACAAAAAGTGAAATTGTCTTTTTGGCAAATTCATCCATCCGTAGTTGTTCCACCTTGATGCCATTCGTGGTGACATGCTCTATGCATTTCTTGGCTTCTTCAAGAAACGATTCTACGTCTATTTTTACTGCTGGCGGCTTCTTCCAGACTGCATTCTCCTCTTCTTGCTTTTCCTTGACAGGTTCCGACGGCTCACAGCTGGTAGATGCCATGGCCGACGGGAAATGAGAGAAAAAAAAAAACGCGAAGATCCGGGACTTAAAAAGGTAACGACGGGGGAAGAGAAGAAAGAGGAATAACAAATTTAACAAATATATAACAATAATAATAACAATAATAATAACAGTATCAGCGCAATGAATATCGTATACAACCAAAAGACGAGTGATGGGGGTAAATATTTATTTTATTTGACAAAAATACAAATAAAAATGTGGCACAAGGCCGAAAAGGGGGGTGGGGGTTAATGTTGACCTAACTAACATAACGTTAACTTAACTAGACTCTTTCACCAAAATACCAAAATCACTCTGTGGACATCCTACTTTAAACCCGAAAGTTACAAATATATATACATGATGTGGGGGGGTTGGGGATAAAAATCTTATTTACAAAATCGTATGAAAAAATATACAATGATAAAAAGTGGTTAGTAAAAAGAACCCCCTCACTACTAATTGTGGCGGATAAAAAGTTTTGTCAGTCGAAAAGATGTAGGTCCCACGAAAGCTAACTTTATTCAAACACAACAAAAATGGCCTACATCTCTGGCAAAACAGTTTATCCGTCACCTAAGGGGCCGGGATTGGGGGTTATCGAACCAAAAGTGGGGAAAAAAAAAAAAAAAAAAAAAAAAAAAACGAGGGACGCTGGGTCAGGGAAAACCAAAAAGGGAGATTGGGGCGATGACAGCATGCATACTCTAGCTAAGTTAAAAATCGAACAAAAATGCCTAACTAGCCTACTCTAGGAGGTCCGATGCATGTCTATGTTTGATCAGGTTACCCAAAATCCTTAACAAAAACCTAAGCCACTCAAAAAAGAAATTCAAGACTAGCTCCATTCACTTTACACAGTCGCGAAACTTTCACCCACCTGTCGTTGAAATTCACAGGAGCGAGTTTCACCTTCTCCAGCTTAATTCGCATTTTCAATCGATATTTGAAAATGAGGACAAGCTGGGGAGCAGTGAAGGTCTCATCTCCGTAAACCTCCTTCTGTCGCGTCGTCCAAATCACGCCTCTCATAACTGCTAGTAAACACAGAAAAACATAGCGTTCTTCTTTCTTCATGGTCGGTGCCCAGTTGCAGCACGGGGAAACCGACTCCAGCACAAAAAACCGCTCGCTCAGCATGCGAACCGTGAAGCCTTCAACTAACTCACACAACGGTCGAACGATGGCGCAGTGGAAGAAAGCATGATCAAGGTCTTCCTCCCATTCTCCGCATCGGACACAATTGGGTGTCTCCGTAAAACCCGCTGCGTAAAGTCTTTTGCCGACCCAGAGAGCATTTCGTATTACCAGCCAGGTGAGTGATGCCTCGTAATTATCGAAGCAGCTCGACCCAGGCGCCCAAGGCCATATTAAGCGGCGCTCCTCCTTCGTAAAACCGAACTCCTCAATCTTTTCGTCTCGAACGGATCCCCTCACTAACGCCCGATATAGCGCTTTGCGAGACAACAGCTGGGTTTCAGAGAGGCTTTCTTTGACCCGTAGAAGAAATCTCAAGGCCTGCCGACACTCGCGATAGAAAGGGCACTCGTTTCGGGGCAACCTATGTGCCTCCCCCTCAGCCGAATGCACACTCTCCAAAGCCTGAAAGGCTTTCTTAGTGTCTTCTATCCAGAAGACACCGTTTCCCTCACTTGGTGTACACATTCGATCCAGGTATATCAGCCTAAGAGTGTGTCTACGTATTTCTACACTAGGCATACCCAGACCGCCTTCAGACGGATGCAGGTAACAGACCTCCCGGGTAACCATGGCTTGCTTTCCGCGCCATAAGAACGCGAAAAGAGCACGCACCAGATCAACTAGTGTGGTCTCCGGGAGTGGAAGTACTGATAGACGGTAAAGGATCAGGGGGTAGATATGAGAATTGCATACCTCCGCCCGACCCTTCAAAGACAGATTTCTCAAGGCCCACAAATGAGATGCGACCTTGACCGCTTCCAATACCTCCGACCAATTTTTCTCCAGCTGGAGACCGGGACCAAACCAGACGCCGAGTAGCTTGCATGGCCCATCAGCCCAACCAAAGGGTCCCTGAAGGGGCATACCCCTCCAGGCACCGATACGTAAGCCAATAGACTTAACGTAGTTAATTATGGCCCCTGTGACCTTGGCATACCGACTTGTTTCTATGTCAACGACTCTAATCTCGGCACTGCTCGTTACAAGCACAGTCACGTCGTCAGCATAGGCGGTATACTTTACCGGGGTAGAGCCACCTGGCAAAGTAATCCCGCGAAGGACCGGATTCACCCGAAGCTGGCGCAAATATGGCTCAAGCGCCAGCACATATAACATTGGGGATAACGGACAACCTTGACGGATCGATCTTGTTAACATGAAGGGTTTCGACCTCACCCCATTCACTTCAACCATAGCACCGGGGTTGGCATACAAGAGGCAAATCCAAGAGCGAAACTGGGGACCAAACCCAGCCGAGCGAAGAACAGCCTCTAGGTAATGATGGTCCACTCTGTCGAATGCTTTGGACTGATCTAAATTAATCAGCGCGGCTTCTGTGTCGACTTTTTCTACGATCAAGCGTATCGTGTGCAAATTATCTTGAATCGTCCGGCCCTTAACAGAACAAGTCTGTTCGGGACTTATTAGACGGTGTAAGACAATCTGCAGACGATTTGCTAAGATCTTGGCCAAAATCTTTAACTCTGTGTTTAACATCGTTAAGGGCCGGAAATTACCTATCCCATCCCCTCCATTTTTATCTTTGCGTAACAATTTAATGATCCCCCTGGTAAAGTACTGAGGTATGCACCCGTTCCTATACCAGGAGTTAAAAAGTACGGTCAGCAAAGGAATAAAAATGGGCGACAGCCTCAAATACACCTCGTAGGGCAGACCATCTATCCCAGGGGTCCTGTCTAGCCCGACCTGTTTCAAGGCCTCAATGACTTCTTCCTCTTTTATGCTACCTTCACACCTAGCTGCTTCGGTCGCCTCCAGGCGAGAAAAGTCGGCTAAATAGGTGTCAAACTGTTCAATAGTCAGACCGGGCTCCTTGGTAAAAAGCTCCTGAAAATGAGTCCGAAAACCCTCCAAGATTCCGTCGTTTGAAGTTACGGTTCGTCCGTCCGGCAATGTGACACTGGCGATGTGTCGATCTGCAGAACGTCGAAACTCCTCCGCACGCAGTGACGCGGCCATGTTTGTTGCCTCGTTTGGCGCTCTTTTTAATCTAGCCCTAACTAATAATCCCTGGTCCTCCCTGTTATCCAAGGAGTCCAGTTCAGCCTTAACTATAGTATAGCTAGCACTATCCCCCTCCTCCACCGCCCTTTCTAATCTATCTTCTAGCGCCGCTTTCGCTGCTCTAGAACTACGGTTGAGCCGGCGACTAAAATCAGCAGCGAAGGACCTAATGACTTTTTTAAGGTTGCCCCACCACTTATTTCCGATGATAGCCCCCGTCAATTCCCTCTGTATTGTTAGTAGAAGCTGTTCCCGGAAGTCCTTCACATCGAACAACGACGTGTTGAACTTCCAGTAACTAGCCATCCTAGGTTTAACACTATCTAAGTTTACTCGAACCCGGACAAGCCTATGGTCCGAATAAACTATACTATGAAAACTTGGACAGTCTAAAAGCCCTAGGTCGACTCTCCTAACTAAGAACCGATCGATGTAACTCGAAAGCTGCACCGGATCGGAGCCGCGTCTACCTGTCCAAGTCCATGCTAAATCCCCGGGTTTTTCGTTCCGAAATTTATCGACAAGATCAAACTTGTCGACAAAGTCTCGAAACGCTTTAGCATCCCGGTTCTGGTTAGTATCCCTTGTGGTATTAACCCCACGATCTAGTCGGGATCCAGGACCGCGTTCCAGTCTCCCGCTAAAACTAACCGTCGAGACGAATTCATGAAAGGCTCGATTCGCCGAAAAAAGGAAACTAGCTCAGTACGGTTATTGGGCGCATAAACCCCAATAAATCGAAATGCCACATCCTTTACGGTAACATCCAGAACGAGCAATCTTCCCTCTGGATCTGCATAAATAGGGTCACACGATGCATCAAGAGTGCGCTTAACTAGCCAGGTAACCCCCCTTGCGTGGGTATCATAATGTGCTGAGTAGAGCTGAAAGTCCCTAAGGAGCACATCCTGATAGTCACTTGGAATAAAGTGAGTCTCCTGTAGACAACATACATCCACACCAAGGCGTTGAAGGTCGCGTGCAACTCGAAGTTTACGAGAGGCGTCCCTCAACCCTCGGACATTTAAAGTAGCTAATCTTAAAGAAGCCATCCTGAGCTACTTAGGGTTGGGAATCCTGATCAAACATAGACGGTGTCAAGACACCGACAGCTGTCCCCATGGATCCAGTGGTCATCTCAGTGGTGATTGACCCGTCAGGGGACAAACCGCCGATGTCAAGAGGAAAGGTTAGTTTAATGGCCCTATACAATGATGGATGCATTTTGATAGGGACCCGTCCAATACATGATTCTTTCATTTTTTGTATGTCGTTATCATTGAAAAAAACGGCTGGAGGAAACAAATTAAAAGCGCTATTTGCTTCCTCCATCATTGTCCACACTCCACTGGCCTCTGCTCTGGGCCTTACTACAGTCAATAATCTTGGGGCTTTGGGGAAGTTTTCGGGGTTAGTGGTATCCTTTTTCTTTATATTTTTTAAGGCTAGCAAATTTTTATAATCCTTATTCTTGTGTGCTTTCATCACAGTTTCTCTTTCGGTTGAGATATGACAAACTGCTTTGCCTGTAAAAAAAAGGGGAGATTTTTTTTTTCGGGATTCTCTCTCGGAAGAGGGGCTCCTTTGCCTTTTTTTATCTGTCGGAGTGGGAGGGGGCATATCTGTTTTCATGGGAGAAGGGGGAGGAGTGCTTTGAGGCGTGTTAGCAGGAGTGCAGAAGGGGGAAGGTCTCGGGCTTCTCTTTTTGGGAGGAGCGCCTAGAGAGGTCATATTTTTCCCTCTAGTCGGGGGTGTAGAAACTATTGGGGCTGGAATTTTTGGGGGGGAACGTTTTTCTTTTGGGTTAGGTTTCTCCGGGAACAGGGACTCTGGGAAGGGAACGTGTATTTTTTCTTTTCGTTTTTCATCGAGAGATTCTTTTAATTTTAGCAGTTCTTTATATTTATTCCCTCCGGGGTCTTTGCTCGAACGTATTTCAACTTTTTGTTCCTTTGTTAAGGATTTTGCATAGGTTGGTGATGCTGCTTTTCTGATTGGTACGGTTTTCCATTCACCTTTCTCTGGTGATGCAGCTTCGGTGTTATAAACTGCTTCGATCTCGTCAGTTGATAGACTGGGAGGATTAGTTTTATCTGTCGGTTCTGGTATTTTAAATCCAGGTTGTGCGCCCGGCTCTAAATGTGGTAATACCCGATTTTTTGGGTTTCTCGACGTTGTTTGCTTCTTGGGGCACGTATACGTTAAGTGCCCCACTTCTCCGCATATCCAGCAAGCCGGACGCCTTCCTGCCACTACTATAGGTAGTTTCTCCTCCTGTGCCTCGATGTAGTATGGTATCTTATAGTATGCCTCCTTATTCAGCAAAATATCAAACGACCAGACACCATTGTACTGGTCGACGTTTACTCCAGAGATGTCTCCGTATTGCAGTAAATACGCCGCCAAATATTCCCCTGGTATTACACCTGGGACTTCGAATATGGAAATGGTTGTCCGTCTCCGTCCCAGGTATTCCATCCTCAGAATGTATTCTGGAGTGATGATTTCGTTTTTCGAGAGCTTAATGCAATCTTCTGGAGATTTAAATAGGGCTGCCCAGGTGTTGTAGCCCTTTGTCTTGGTTATCCTTTCCGCTCTCATTCCCACAGTCGCAATTAACTTTGTCACGGTGTCTTTGGTTGATCTAATCAGCTTCTTGGTTTTTCTATCGATGACAAAAAGTGAAATTGTCTTTTTGGCAAATTCATCCATCCGTAGTTGTTCCACCTTGATGCCATTCGTGGTGACATGCTCTATGCATTTCTTGGCTTCTTCAAGAAACGATTCTACGTCTATTTTTACTGCTGGCGGCTTCTTCCAGACTGCATTCTCCTCTTCTTGCCTTTCCTTGACGGGTTCCGACGGCTCACAGCTGGTAGATGCCATGGCCGACGGGAAATGAGAGAAAAAAAAAAACGCGAAGATCCGGGACTTAAAAAGGTAACAACGGGGGAAGAGAAGAAAGAGGAATAACAAATTTAACAATATATAACAATAATAATAACAATAATAATAACAGTATCAGCGCAATGAATATCGTATACAACCAAAAGACGAGTGATGGGGGTAAATATTTATTTTATTTGACAAAAATACAAATAAAAATGTGGCACAAGGCCGAAAAGGGGGGTGGGGGTTAATGTTGACCTAACTAACATAACGTTAACTTAACTAGACTCTTTCACCAAAATACCAAAATCACTCTGTGGACATCCTACTTTAAACCCGAAAGTTACAAATATATATACATGATGTGGGGGGGGTTGGGGATAAAAATCTTATTTACAAAATCGTATGAAAAAATATACAATGATAAAAAGTGGTTAGTAAAAAGAACCCCCTCACTACTAATTGTGGCGGATAAAAAGTTTTGTCAGTCGAAAAGATGTAGGTCCCACGAAAGCTAACTTTATTCAAACACAACAAAAATGGCCTACATCTCTGGCAAAACAGTTTATCCGTCACCTAAGGGGCCGGGATTGGGGGTTATCGAACCAAAAGTGGGGAAAAAAAAAAAAAAAAAAAAAAAAAAAAAAAAAAAAAAAACGAGGGACGCTGGGTCAGGGAAAACCAAAAAGGGAGATTGGGGCGATGACAGCATGCATACTCTAGCTAAGTTAAAAATCGAACAAAAATGCCTAACTAGCCTACTCTAGGAGGTCCGATGCATGTCTATGTTTGATCAGGTTACCCAAAATCCTTAACAAAAACCTAAGCCACTCAAAAAAGAAATTCAAGACTAGCTCCATTCACTTTACACAGTCGCGAAACTTTCACCCACCTGTCGTTGAAATTCACAGGAGCGAGTTTCACCTTCTCCAGCTTAATTCGCATTTTCAATCGATATTTGAAAATGAGGACAAGCTGGGGAGCAGTGAAGGTCTCATCTCCGTAAACCTCCTTCTGTCGCGTCGTCCAAATCACGCCTCTCATAACTGCTAGTAAACACAGAAAAACATAGCGTTCTTCTTTCTTCATGGTCGGTGCCCAGTTGCAGCACGGGGAAACCGACTCCAGCACAAAAAACCGCTCGCTCAGCATGCGAACCGTGAAGCCTTCAACTAACTCACACAACGGTCGAACGATGGCGCAGTGGAAGAAAGCATGATCAAGGTCTTCCTCCCATTCTCCGCATCGGACACAATTGGGTGTCTCCGTAAAACCCGCTGCGTAAAGTCTTTTGCCGACCCAGAGAGCATTTCGTATTACCAGCCAGGTGAGTGATGCCTCGTAATTATCGAAGCAGCTCGACCCAGGCGCCCAAGGCCATATTAAGCGGCGCTCCTCCTTCGTAAAACCGAACTCCTCAATCTTTTCGTCTCGAACGGATCCCCTCACTAACGCCCGATATAGCGCTTTGCGAGACAACAGCTGGGTTTCAGAGAGGCTTTCTTTGACCCGTAGAAGAAATCTCAAGGCCTGCCGACACTCGCGATAGAAAGGGCACTCGTTTCGGGGCAACCTATGTGCCTCCCCCTCAGCCGAATGCACACTCTCCAAAGCCTGAAAGGCTTTCTTAGTGTCTTCTATCCAGAAGACACCGTTTCCCTCACTTGGTGTACACATTCGATCCAGGTATATCAGCCTAAGAGTGTGTCTACGTATTTCTACACTAGGCATACCCAGACCGCCTTCAGACGGATGCAGGTAACAGACCTCCCGGGTAACCATGGCTTGCTTTCCGCGCCATAAGAACGCGAAAAGAGCACGCACCAGATCAACTAGTGTGGTCTCCGGGAGTGGAAGTACTGATAGACGGTAAAGGATCAGGGGGTAGATATGAGAATTGCATACCTCCGCCCGACCCTTCAAAGACAGATTTCTCAAGGCCCACAAATGAGATGCGACCTTGACCGCTTCCAATACCTCCGACCAATTTTTCTCCAGCTGGAGACCGGGACCAAACCAGACGCCGAGTAGCTTGCATGGCCCATCAGCCCAACCAAAGGGTCCCTGAAGGGGCATACCCCTCCAGGCACCGATACGTAAGCCAATAGACTTAACGTAGTTAATTATGGCCCCTGTGACCTTGGCATACCGACTTGTTTCTATGTCAACGACTCTAATCTCGGCACTGCTCGTTACAAGCACAGTCACGTCGTCAGCATAGGCGGTATACTTTACCGGGGTAGAGCCACCTGGCAAAGTAATCCCGCGAAGGACCGGATTCACCCGAAGCTGGCGCAAATATGGCTCAAGCGCCAGCACATATAACATTGGGGATAACGGACAACCTTGACGGATCGATCTTGTTAACATGAAGGGTTTCGACCTCACCCCATTCACTTCAACCATAGCACCGGGGTTGGCATACAAGAGGCAAATCCAAGAGCGAAACTGGGGACCAAACCCAGCCGAGCGAAGAACAGCCTCTAGGTAATGATGGTCCACTCTGTCGAATGCTTTGGACTGATCTAAATTAATCAGCGCGGCTTCTGTGTCGACTTTTTCTACGATCAAGCGTATCGTGTGCAAATTATCTTGAATCGTCCGGCCCTTAACAGAACAAGTCTGTTCGGGACTTATTAGACGGTGTAAGACAATCTGCAGACGATTTGCTAAGATCTTGGCCAAAATCTTTAACTCTGTGTTTAACATCGTTAAGGGCCGGAAATTACCTATCCCATCCCCTCCATTTTTATCTTTGCGTAACAATTTAATGATCCCCCTGGTAAAGTACTGAGGTATGCACCCGTTCCTATACCAGGAGTTAAAAAGTACGGTCAGCAAAGGAATAAAAATGGGCGACAGCCTCAAATACACCTCGTAGGGCAGACCATCTATCCCAGGGGTCCTGTCTAGCCCGACCTGTTTCAAGGCCTCAATGACTTCTTCCTCTTTTATGCTACCTTCACACCTAGCTGCTTCGGTCGCCTCCAGGCGAGAAAAGTCGGCTAAATAGGTGTCAAACTGTTCAATAGTCAGACCGGGCTCCTTGGTAAAAAGCTCCTGAAAATGAGTCCGAAAACCCTCCAAGATTCCGTCGTTTGAAGTTACGGTTCGTCCGTCCGGCAATGTGACACTGGCGATGTGTCGATCTGCAGAACGTCGAAACTCCTCCGCACGCAGTGACGCGGCCATGTTTGTTGCCTCGTTTGGCGCTCTTTTTAATCTAGCCCTAACTAATAATCCCTGGTCCTCCCTGTTATCCAAGGAGTCCAGTTCAGCCTTAACTATAGTATAGCTAGCACTATCCCCCTCCTCCACCGCCCTTTCTAATCTATCTTCTAGCGCCGCTTTCGCTGCTCTAGAACTACGGTTGAGCCGGCGACTAAAATCAGCAGCGAAGGACCTAATGACTTTTTTAAGGTTGCCCCACCACTTATTTCCGATGATAGCCCCCGTCAATTCCCTCTGTATTGTTAGTAGAAGCTGTTCCCGGAAGTCCTTCACATCGAACAACGACGTGTTGAACTTCCAGTAACTAGCCATCCTAGGTTTAACACTATCTAAGTTTACTCGAACCCGGACAAGCCTATGGTCCGAATAAACTATACTATGAAAACTTGGACAGTCTAAAAGCCCTAGGTCGACTCTCCTAACTAAGAACCGATCGATGTAACTCGAAAGCTGCACCGGATCGGAGCCGCGTCTACCTGTCCAAGTCCATGCTAAATCCCCGGGTTTTTCGTTCCGAAATTTATCGACAAGATCAAACTTGTCGACAAAGTCTCGAAACGCTTTAGCATCCCGGTTCTGGTTAGTATCCCTTGTGGTATTAACCCCACGATCTAACTCGGGATCCAGGACCGCGTTCCAGTCTCCCGCTAAAACTAACCGTCGAGACGAATTCATGAAAGGCTCGATTCGCCGAAAAAAGGAAACTAGCTCAGTACGGTTATTGGGCGCATAAACCCCAATAAATCGAAATGCCACATCCTTTACGGTAACATCCAGAACGAGCAATCTTCCCTCTGGATCTGCATAAATAGGGTCACACGATGCATCAAGAGTGCGCTTAACTAGCCAGGTAACCCCCCTTGCGTGGGTATCATAATGTGCTGAGTAGAGCTGAAAGTCCCTAAGGAGCACATCCTGATAGTCACTTGGAATAAAGTGAGTCTCCTGTAGACAACATACATCCACACCAAGGCGTTGAAGGTCGCGTGCAACTCGAAGTTTACGAGAGGCGTCCCTCAACCCTCGGACATTTAAAGTAGCTAATCTTAAAGAAGCCATCCTGAGCTACTTAGGGTTGGGAATCCTGATCAAACATAGACGGTGTCAAGACACCGACAGCTGTCCCCATGGATCCAGTGGTCATCTCAGTGGTGATTGACCCGTCAGGGGACAAACCGCCGATGTCAAGAGGAAAGGTTAGTTTAATGGCCCTATACAATGATGGATGCATTTTGATAGGGACCCGTCCAATACATGATTCTTTCATTTTTTGTATGTCGTTATCATTGAAAAAAACGGCTGGAGGAAACAAATTAAAAGCGCTATTTGCTTCCTCCATCATTGTCCACACTCCACTGGCCTCTGCTCTGGGCCTTACTACAGTCAATAATCTTGGGGCTTTGGGGAAGTTTTCGGGGTTAGTGGTATCCTTTTTCTTTATATTTTTTAAGGCTAGCAAATTTTTATAATCCTTATTCTTGTGTGCTTTCATCACAGTTTCTCTTTCGGTTGAGATATGACAAACTGCTTTGCCTGTAAAAAAAAGGGGAGATTTTTTTTTTCGGGATTCTCTCTCGGAAGAGGGGCTCCTTTGCCTTTTTTTATCTGTCGGAGTGGGAGGGGGCATATCTGTTTTCATGGGAGAAGGGGGAGGAGTGCTTTGAGGCGTGTTAGCAGGAGTGCAGAAGGGGGAAGGTCTCGGGCTTCTCTTTTTGGGAGGAGCGCCTTGAGAGGTCATATTTTTCCCTCTAGTCGGGGGTGTAGAAACTATTGGGGCTGGAATTTTTGGGGGGGAACGTTTTTCTTTTGGGTTAGGTTTCTCCGGGAACAGGGACTCTGGGAAGGGAACGTGTATTTTTTCTTTTCGTTTTTCATCGAGAGATTCTTTTAATTTTAGCAGTTCTTTATATTTATTCCCTCCGGGGTCTTTGCTCGAACGTATTTCAACTTTTTGTTCCTTTGTTAAGGATTTTGCATAGGTTGGTGATGCTGCTTTTCTGATTGGTACGGTTTTCCATTCACCTTTCTCTGGTGATGCAGCTTCGGTGTTATAAACTGCTTCGATCTCGTCAGTTGATAGACTGGGAGGATTAGTTTTATCTGTCGGTTCTGGTATTTTAAATCCAGGTTGTGCGCCCGGCTCTAAATGTGGTAATACCCGATTTTTTGGGTTTCTCGACGTTGTTTGCTTCTTGGGGCACGTATACGTTAAGTGCCCCACTTCTCCGCATATCCAGCAAGCCGGACGCCTTCCTGCCACTACTATAGGTAGTTTCTCCTCCTGTGCCTCGATGTAGTATGGTATCTTATAGTATGCCTCCTTATTCAGCAAAATATCAAACGACCAGACACCATTGTACTGGTCGACGTTTACTCCAGAGATGTCTCCGTATTGCAGTAAATACGCCGCCAAATATTCCCCTGGTATTACACCTGGGACTTCGAATATGGAAATGGTTGTCCGTCTCCGTCCCAGGTATTCCATCCTCAGAATGTATTCTGGAGTGATGATTTCGTTTTTCGAGAGCTTAATGCAATCTTCTGGAGATTTAAATAGGGCTGCCCAGGTGTTGTAGCCCTTTGTCTTGGTTATCCTTTCCGCTCTCATTCCCACAGTCGCAATTAACTTTGTCACGGTGTCTTTGGTTGATCTAATCAGCTTCTTGGTTTTTCTATCGATGACAAAAAGTGAAATTGTCTTTTTGGCAAATTCATCCATCCGTAGTTGTTCCACCTTGATGCCATTCGTGGTGACATGCTCTATGCATTTCTTGGCTTCTTCAAGAAACGATTCTACGTCTATTTTTACTGCTGGCGGCTTCTTCCAGACTGCATTCTCCTCTTCTTGCCTTTCCTTGACGGGTTCCGACGGCTCACAGCTGGTAGATGCCATGGCCGACGGGAAATGAGAGAAAAAAAAAACGCGAAGATCCGGGACTTAAAAAGGTAACAACGGGGGAAGAGAAGAAAGAGGAATAACAAATTTAACAATATATAACAATAATAATAACAATAATAATAACAGTATCAGCGCAATGAATATCGTATACAACCAAAAGACGAGTGATGGGGGTAAATATTTATTTTATTTGACAAAAATACAAATAAAAATGTGGCACAAGGCCGAAAAGGGGGGTGGGGGTTAATGTTGACCTAACTAACATAACGTTAACTTAACTAGACTCTTTCACCAAAATACCAAAATCACTCTGTGGACATCCTACTTTAAACCCGAAAGTTACAAATATATATACATGATGTGGGGGGGTTGGGGATAAAAATCTTATTTACAAAATCGTATGAAAAAATATACAATGATAAAAAGTGGTTAGTAAAAAGAACCCCCTCACTACTAATTGTGGCGGATAAAAAGTTTTGTCAGTCGAAAAGATGTAGGTCCCACGAAAGCTAACTTTATTCAAACACAACAAAAATGGCCTACATCTCTGGCAAAACAGTTTATCTGTCACCTAAGGGGCCGGGATTGGGGGTTATCGAACCAAAAGTGGGGAAAAAAAAAAAAAAAAAAAAAAAAAAAAAAACGAGGGACGCTGGGTCAGGGAAAACCAAAAAGGGAGATTGGGGCGATGACAGCATGCATACTCTAGCTAAGTTAAAAATCGAACAAAAATGCCTAACTAGCCTACTCTAGGAGGTCCGATGCATGTCTATGTTTGATCAGGTTACCCAAAATCCTTAACAAAAACCTAAGCCACTCAAAAAAGAAATTCAAGACTAGCTCCATTCACTTTACACAGTCGCGAAACTTTCACCCACCTGTCGTTGAAATTCACAGGAGCGAGTTTCACCTTCTCCAGCTTAATTCGCATTTTCAATCGATATTTGAAAATGAGGACAAGCTGGGGAGCAGTGAAGGTCTCATCTCCGTAAACCTCCTTCTGTCGCGTCGTCCAAATCACGCCTCTCATAACTGCTAGTAAACACAGAAAAACATAGCGTTCTTCTTTCTTCATGGTCGGTGCCCAGTTGCAGCACGGGGAAACCGACTCCAGCACAAAAAACCGCTCGCTCAGCATGCGAACCGTGAAGCCTTCAACTAACTCACACAACGGTCGAACGATGGCGCAGTGGAAGAAAGCATGATCAAGGTCTTCCTCCCATTCTCCGCATCGGACACAATTGGGTGTCTCCGTAAAACCCGCTGCGTAAAGTCTTTTGCCGACCCAGAGAGCATTTCGTATTACCAGCCAGGTGAGTGATGCCTCGTAATTATCGAAGCAGCTCGACCCAGGCGCCCAAGGCCATATTAAGCGGCGCTCCTCCTTCGTAAAACCGAACTCCTCAATCTTTTCGTCTCGAACGGATCCCCTCACTAACGCCCGATATAGCGCTTTGCGAGACAACAGCTGGGTTTCAGAGAGGCTTTCTTTGACCCGTAGAAGAAATCTCAAGGCCTGCCGACACTCGCGATAGAAAGGGCACTCGTTTCGGGGCAACCTATGTGCCTCCCCCTCAGCCGAATGCACACTCTCCAAAGCCTGAAAGGCTTTCTTAGTGTCTTCTATCCAGAAGACACCGTTTCCCTCACTTGGTGTACACATTCGATCCAGGTATATCAGCCTAAGAGTGTGTCTACGTATTTCTACACTAGGCATACCCAGACCGCCTTCAGACGGATGCAGGTAACAGACCTCCCGGGTAACCATGGCTTGCTTTCCGCGCCATAAGAACGCGAAAAGAGCACGCACCAGATCAACTAGTGTGGTCTCCGGGAGTGGAAGTACTGATAGACGGTAAAGGATCAGGGGGTAGATATGAGAATTGCATACCTCCGCCCGACCCTTCAAAGACAGATTTCTCAAGGCCCACAAATGAGATGCGACCTTGACCGCTTCCAATACCTCCGACCAATTTTTCTCCAGCTGGAGACCGGGACCAAACCAGACGCCGAGTAGCTTGCATGGCCCATCAGCCCAACCAAAGGGTCCCTGAAGGGGCATACCCCTCCAGGCACCGATACGTAAGCCAATAGACTTAACGTAGTTAATTATGGCCCCTGTGACCTTGGCATACCGACTTGTTTCTATGTCAACGACTCTAATCTCGGCACTGCTCGTTACAAGCACAGTCACGTCGTCAGCATAGGCGGTATACTTTACCGGGGTAGAGCCACCTGGCAAAGTAATCCCGCGAAGGACCGGATTCACCCGAAGCTGGCGCAAATATGGCTCAAGCGCCAGCACATATAACATTGGGGATAACGGACAACCTTGACGGATCGATCTTGTTAACATGAAGGGTTTCGACCTCACCCCATTCACTTCAACCATAGCACCGGGGTTGGCATACAAGAGGCAAATCCAAGAGCGAAACTGGGGACCAAACCCAGCCGAGCGAAGAACAGCCTCTAGGTAATGATGGTCCACTCTGTCGAATGCTTTGGACTGATCTAAATTAATCAGCGCGGCTTCTGTGTCGACTTTTTCTACGATCAAGCGTATCGTGTGCAAATTATCTTGAATCGTCCGGCCCTTAACAGAACAAGTCTGTTCGGGACTTATTAGACGGTGTAAGACAATCTGCAGACGATTTGCTAAGATCTTGGCCAAAATCTTTAACTCTGTGTTTAACATCGTTAAGGGCCGGAAATTACCTATCCCATCCCCTCCATTTTTATCTTTGCGTAACAATTTAATGATCCCCCTGGTAAAGTACTGAGGTATGCACCCGTTCCTATACCAGGAGTTAAAAAGTACGGTCAGCAAAGGAATAAAAATGGGCGACAGCCTCAAATACACCTCGTAGGGCAGACCATCTATCCCAGGGGTCCTGTCTAGCCCGACCTGTTTCAAGGCCTCAATGACTTCTTCCTCTTTTATGCTACCTTCACACCTAGCTGCTTCGGTCGCCTCCAGGCGAGAAAAGTCGGCTAAATAGGTGTCAAACTGTTCAATAGTCAGACCGGGCTCCTTGGTAAAAAGCTCCTGAAAATGAGTCCGAAAACCCTCCAAGATTCCGTCGTTTGAAGTTACGGTTCGTCCGTCCGGCAATGTGACACTGGCGATGTGTCGATCTGCAGAACGTCGAAACTCCTCCGCACGCAGTGACGCGGCCATGTTTGTTGCCTCGTTTGGCGCTCTTTTTAATCTAGCCCTAACTAATAATCCCTGGTCCTCCCTGTTATCCAAGGAGTCCAGTTCAGCCTTAACTATAGTATAGCTAGCACTATCCCCCTCCTCCACCGCCCTTTCTAATCTATCTTCTAGCGCCGCTTTCGCTGCTCTAGAACTACGGTTGAGCCGGCGACTAAAATCAGCAGCGAAGGACCTAATGACTTTTTTAAGGTTGCCCCACCACTTATTTTCGATGATAGCCCCCGTCAATTCCCTCTGTATTGTTAGTAGAAGCTGTTCCCGGAAGTCCTTCACATCGAACAACGACGTGTTGAACTTCCAGTAACTAGCCATCCTAGGTTTAACACTATCTAAGTTTACTCGAACCCGGACAAGCCTATGGTCCGAATAAACTATACTATGAAAACTTGGACAGTCTAAAAGCCCTAGGTCGACTCTCCTAACTAAGAACCGATCGATGTAACTCGAAAGCTGCACCGGATCGGAGCCGCGTCTACCTGTCCAA
Organism: Euprymna scolopes; assembly: GCF_053919585.1. Classification (NCBI taxonomy): domain Eukaryota; kingdom Metazoa; phylum Mollusca; class Cephalopoda; order Sepiida; family Sepiolidae; genus Euprymna; species Euprymna scolopes. The sequence continues at coordinate 92,672,479 of NC_136499.1, read as the reverse complement.
GTCCATGCTAAATCCCCGGGTTTTTCGTTCCGAAATTTATCGACAAGATCAAACTTGTCGACAAAGTCTCGAAACGCTTTAGCATCCCGGTTCTGGTTAGTATCCCTTGTGGTATTAACCCCACGATCTAACTCGGGATCCAGGACCGCGTTCCAGTCTCCCGCTAAAACTAACCGTCGAGACGAATTCATGAAAGGCTCGATTCGCCGAAAAAAGGAAACTAGCTCAGTACGGTTATTGGGCGCATAAACCCCAATAAATCGAAATGCCACATCCTTTACGGTAACATCCAGAACGAGCAATCTTCCCTCTGGATCTGCATAAATAGGGTCACACGATGCATCAAGAGTGCGCTTAACTAGCCAGGTAACCCCCCTTGCGTGGGTATCATAATGTGCTGAGTAGAGCTGAAAGTCCCTAAGGAGCACATCCTGATAGTCACTTGGAATAAAGTGAGTCTCCTGTAGACAACATACATCCACACCAAGGCGTTGAAGGTCGCGTGCAACTCGAAGTTTACGAGAGGCGTCCCTCAACCCTCGGACATTTAAAGTAGCTAATCTTAAAGAAGCCATCCTGAGCTACTTAGGGTTGGGAATCCTGATCAAACATAGACGGTGTCAAGACACCGACAGCTGTCCCCATGGATCCAGTGGTCATCTCAGTGGTGATTGACCCGTCAGGGGACAAACCGCCGATGTCAAGAGGAAAGGTTAGTTTAATGGCCCTATACAATGATGGATGCATTTTGATAGGGACCCGTCCAATACATGATTCTTTCATTTTTTGTATGTCGTTATCATTGAAAAAAACGGCTGGAGGAAACAAATTAAAAGCGCTATTTGCTTCCTCCATCATTGTCCACACTCCACTGGCCTCTGCTCTGGGCCTTACTACAGTCAATAATCTTGGGGCTTTGGGGAAGTTTTCGGGGTTAGTGGTATCCTTTTTCTTTATATTTTTTAAGGCTAGCAAATTTTTATAATCCTTATTCTTGTGTGCTTTCATCACAGTTTCTCTTTCGGTTGAGATATGACAAACTGCTTTGCCTGTAAAAAAAAGGGGAGATTTTTTTTTTCGGGATTCTCTCTCGGAAGAGGGGCTCCTTTGCCTTTTTTTATCTGTCGGAGTGGGAGGGGGCATATCTGTTTTCATGGGAGAAGGGGGAGGAGTGCTTTGAGGCGTGTTAGCAGGAGTGCAGAAGGGGGAAGGTCTCGGGCTTCTCTTTTTGGGAGGAGCGCCTAGAGAGGTCATATTTTTCCCTCTAGTCGGGGGTGTAGAAACTATTGGGGCTGGAATTTTTTGGGGGGAACGTTTTTCTTTTGGGTTAGGTTTCTCCGGGAACAGGGACTCTGGGAAGGGAACGTGTATTTTTTCTTTTCGTTTTTCATCGAGAGATTCTTTTAATTTTAGCAGTTCTTTATATTTATTCCCTCCGGGGTCTTTGCTCGAACGTATTTCAACTTTTTGTTCCTTTGTTAAGGATTTTGCATAGGTTGGTGATGCTGCTTTTCTGATTGGTACGGTTTTCCATTCACCTTTCTCTGGTGATGCAGCTTCGGTGTTATAAACTGCTTCGATCTCGTCAGTTGATAGACTGGGAGGATTAGTTTTATCTGTCGGTTCTGGTATTTTAAATCCAGGTTGTGCGCCCGGCTCTAAATGTGGTAATACCCGATTTTTTGGGTTTCTCGACGTTGTTTGCTTCTTGGGGCACGTATACGTTAAGTGCCCCACTTCTCCGCATATCCAGCAAGCCGGACGCCTTCCTGCCACTACTATAGGTAGTTTCTCCTCCTGTGCCTCGATGTAGTATGGTATCTTATAGTATGCCTCCTTATTCAGCAAAATATCAAACGACCAGACACCATTGTACTGGTCGACGTTTACTCCAGAGATGTCTCCGTATTGCAGTAAATACGCCGCCAAATATTCCCCTGGTATTACACCTGGGACTTCGAATATGGAAATGGTTGTCCGTCTCCGTCCCAGGTATTCCATCCTCAGAATGTATTCTGGAGTGATGATTTCGTTTTTCGAGAGCTTAATGCAATCTTCTGGAGATTTAAATAGGGCTGCCCAGGTGTTGTAGCCCTTTGTCTTGGTTATCCTTTCCGCTCTCATTCCCACAGTCGCAATTAACTTTGTCACGGTGTCTTTGGTTGATCTAATCAGCTTCTTGGTTTTTCTATCGATGACAAAAAGTGAAATTGTCTTTTTGGCAAATTCATCCATCCGTAGTTGTTCCACCTTGATGCCATTCGTGGTGACATGCTCTATGCATTTCTTGGCTTCTTCAAGAAACGATTCTACGTCTATTTTTACTGCTGGCGGCTTCTTCCAGACTGCATTCTCCTCTTCTTGCCTTTCCTTGACGGGTTCCGACGGCTCACAGCTGGTAGATGCCATGGCCGACGGGAAATGAGAGAAAAAAAAAACGCGAAGATCCGGGACTTAAAAAGGTAACAACGGGGGAAGAGAAGAAAGAGGAATAACAAATTTAACAATATATAACAATAATAATAACAATAATAATAACAGTATCAGCGCAATGAATATCGTATACAACCAAAAGACGAGTGATGGGGGTAAATATTTATTTTATTTGACAAAAATACAAATAAAAATGTGGCACAAGGCCGAAAAAAGGGGGTGGGGGTTAATGTTGACCTAACTAACATAACGTTAACTTAACTAGACTTTTTCACCAAAATACCAAAATCACTCTGTGGACATCCTACTTTAAACCCGAAAGTTACAAATATATATACATGATGTGGGGGGGTTGGGGATAAAAATCTTATTTACAAAATCGTATGAAAAAATATACAATGATAAAAAGTGGTTAGTAAAAAGAACCCCCTCACTACTAATTGTGGCGGATAAAAAGTTTTGTCAGTCGAAAAGATGTAGGTCCCACGAAAGCTAACTTTATTCAAACACAACAAAAATGGCCTACATCTCTGGCAAAACAGTTTATCCGTCACCTAAGGGGCCGGGCTTGGGGGTTATCGAACCAAAAGTGGGGGAAGAGAAAAAAAAAAAAAAAAAAAAAAAAAAAAACGAGGGACGCTGGGACAGGGAAAACCAAAAAAGGAGATTGGGGCGATGACAGCATGCATACTCTAGCTAAGTTAAAAATCGAACAAAAATGCCTAACTAGCCTACTCTAGGAGGTCCGATGCATGTCTATGTTTGATCAGGTTACCCAAAATCCTTTAAAAAAAAACCTAAGCCACTCAAAAAAGAAATTCAAGACTAGCTCCATTCACTTTACACAGTCGCGAAACTTTCGCCCACCTGTCGTTGAAATTCACAGGAGCGAGTTTCACCTTCTCCAGCTTAATTCGCATTTTCAATCGATATTTGAAAATGAGGACAAGCTGGGGAGCAGTGAAGGTCTCATCTCCGTAAACCTCCTTCTGTCGCGTCGTCCAAATCACGCCTCTCATAACTGCTAGTAAACACAGAAAAACATAGCGTTCTTCTTTCTTCATGGTCGGTGCCCAGTTGCAGCACGGGGAAACCGACTCCAGTACAAAAAAACGCTCGCTCAGCATGCGAACCGTGAAGCCTTCAACTAACTCACACAACGGTCGAACGATGGCGCAGTGGAAGAAAGCATGATCAAGGTCTTCCTCCCATTCTCCGCATCGGACACAATTGGGTGTCTCCGTAAAACCCGCTGCGTAAAGTCTTTTGCCGACCCAGAGAGCATTTCGTATTACCAGCCAGGTTAGTGATGCCTCGTAATTATCGAAGCAGCTCGACCCAGGCGCCCAAGGCCATACTAAGCGGCGCTCCTCCTTCGTAAAACCGAACTCCTCAATCTTTTCGTCTCGAACGGATCCCCTCACTAACGCCCGATATAGCGCTTTGCGAGACAACAGCTGGGTGTCAGAGAGGCTTTCTTTGACCCGTAGAAGAAATCTCAAGGCCTGCCGACACTCGCGATAGAAAGGGCACTCGTTTCGGGGCAACCTGTGTGCCTCCCCCTCAGCCGAATGCACACTCTCCAAAGCCTGAAAGGCTTTCTTAGTGTCTTCTATCCAGAAGACACCGTTTCCCTCACTTGGTGTACACATTCGATCCAGGTATATCAGCCTAAGAGTGTGTCTACGTATTTCTACACTAGGCATACCCAGACCGCCTTCAGACGGATGCAGGTAACAGACCTCCCGGGTAACCATGGCTTGCTTTCCGCGCCATAAGAACGCGAAAAGAGCACGCACCAGATCAACTAGTGTGGTCTCCGGGAGTGGAAGTACTGATAGACGGTAAAGGATCAGGGGGTAGATATGAGAATTGCATACCTCCGCCCGACCCTTCAAAGACAGATTTCTCAAGGCCCACAAATGAGATGCGACCTTGACCGCTTTCAATACCTCCGACCAATTTTTCTCCAGCTGGAGACCGGGACCAAACCAGACGCCGAGTAGCTTGCATGGCCCATCAGCCCAACCAAAGGGTCCCTGAAGGGGCATACCCCTCCAGGCACCGATACGTAAGCCAATAGACTTAACGTAGTTAATTATGGCCCCTGTGACCTTGGCATACCGACTTGTTTCTATGTCAACGACTCTAATCTCGGCACTGCTCGTTACAAGCACAGTCACGTCGTCAGCATAGGCGGTATACTTTACCGGGGTAGAGCCACCTGGCAAAGTAATCCCGCGAAGGACCGGATTCACCCGAAGCTGGCGCAAAAATGGCTCAAGCGCCAGCACATATAACATTGGGGATAACGGACAACCTTGACGGATCGATCTTGTTAACATGAAGGGTTTCGACCTCACCCCATTCACTTCAACCATAGCACCGGGGTTGGCATACAAGAGGCAAATCCAAGAGCGAAACTGGGGACCAAACCCAGCCGAGCGAAGAACAGCCTCTAGGTAATGATGGTCTACTCTGTCGAATGCTTTGGACTGATCTAAATTAATCAGCGCGGCTTCTGTGTCGACTTTTTCTACGATCAAGCGTATCGTGTGCAAATTATCTTGAATCGTCCGGCCCTTAACAGAACAAGTCTGTTCGGGACTTATTAGACGGTGTAAGAAAATCTGCAGTCGATTTGCTAAGATCTTGGCCAAAATCTTTAACTCTGTGTTTAACATCGTTAAGGGCCGGAAATTACCTATCCCATCCCCTCCATTTTTATCTTTGCGTAACAATTTAATGATCCCCCTGGTAAAGTACTGAGGTATGCACCCGTTCCTATACCAGGAGTTAAAAAGTACGGTCAGCAAAGGAATAAAAATGGGCGACAGCCTCAAATACACCTCGTAGGGCAGACCATCTATCCCAGGGGTCCTGTCTAGCCCGACCTGTTTCAAGGCCTCAATGACTTCTTCCTCTTTTATGCTACCTTCACACCTAGCTGCTTCGGTCGCCTCCAGGCGAGAAAAGTCGGCTAAATAGGTGTCAAACTGTTCAATAGTCAGACCGGGCTCCTTGGTAAAAAGCTCCTGAAAATGAGTCCGAAAACCCTCCAAGATTCCGTCGTTTGAAGTTACGGTTCGTCCGTCCGGCAATGTGACACTGGCGATGTGTCGATCTGCAGAACGTCGAAACTCCTCCGCACGCAGTGACGCGGCCATGTTTGTTGCCTCGTTTGGCGCTCTTTTTAATCTAGCCCTAACTAATAATCCCTGGTCCTCCCTGTTATCCAAGGAGTCCAGTTCAGCCTTAACTATAGTATAGCTAGCACTATCCCCCTCCTCCACCGCCCTTTCTAATCTATCTTCTAGCGCCGCTTTCGCTGCTCTAGAACTACGGTTGAGCCGGCGACTAAAATCAGCAGCGAAGGACCTAATGACTTTTTTAAGGTTGCCCCACCACTTATTCCCGATGATAGCCCCCGTCAATTCCCTCTGTATTGTTAGTAGAAGCTGTTCCCGGAAGTCCTTCACATCGAACAACGACGTGTTGAACTTCCAGTAACTAGCCATCCTAGGTTTAACACTATCTAAGTTTACTCGAACCCGGACAAGCCTATGGTCCGAATAAACTATACTATGAAAACTTGGACAGTCTAAAAGCCCTAGGTCGACTCTCCTAACTAAGAACCGATCGATGTAACTCGAAAGCTGCACCGGATCGGAGCCGCGTCTACCTGTCCAAGTCCATGCTAAATCCCCGGGTTTTTCGTTCCGAAATTTATCGACAAGATCAAACTTGTCGACAAAGTCTCGAAACGCTTTAGCATCCCGGTTCTGGTTAGTATCCCTTGTGGTATTAACCCCACGATCTAACTCGGGATCCAGGACCGCGTTCCAGTCTCCCGCTAAAACTAACCGTCGAGACGAATTCATGAAAGGCTCGATTCGCCGAAAAAAGGAAACTAGCTCAGTACGGTTATTGGGCGCATAAACCCCAATAAAACGAAATGCCACATCCTTTACGGTAACATCCCGAACGAGCAATCTTCCCTCTGGATCTGCATAAATAGGGTCACACGATGCATCAAGAGTGCGCTTAACTAGCCAGGTAACCCCCCTTGCGTGGGTATCATAATGTGCTGAGTAGAGCTGAAAGTCTCTAAGGAGCACATCCTGATAGTCACTTGGAATAAAGTGAGTCTCCTGTAGACAACATACATCCACACCAAGGCGTTGAAGGTCGCGTGCAACTCGAAGTTTACGAGAGGCGTCCCTCAACCCTCGGACATTTAAAGTAGCTAATCTTAAAGAAGCCATCCTGAGCTACTTAGGGTTGGGAATCCTGATCAAACATAGACGATGTCAAGACACCGACAGCTGTCCCCATGGATCCAGTGGTCATCTCAGTGGTGATTGACCCGTCAGGGGACAAACCGCCGATGTCAAGAGGAAAGGTTAGTTTAATGGCCCTATACAATGATGGATTCATTTTGATAGGGACCCGTCCAATACATGATTCTTTCATTTTTTGTATGTCGTTATCATTGAAAAAAACGGCTGGAGGAAACAAATTAAAAGCGCTATTTGCTTCCTCCATCATTGTCCACACTCCACTGGCCTCTGCTCTGGGCCTTACTACAGTCAATAATCTTGGAGCTTTGGGGAAGTTTTCGGGGTTAGTGGTATCCTTTTTCTTTATATTTTTTAAGGCTAGCAAATTTTTATAATCCTTATTCTTGTGTGCTTTCATCACAGTTTCTCTTTCGGTTGAGATTTGACAAACTGCTTTGCCTGTAAAAAAAGGGGGAGATTTTTTTTTTCGGGATTCTCTCTCGGAAGAGGGGCTCCTTTGCCTTTTTTTATCTGTCGGAGTGGGAGGGGGCATATCTGTTTTCATGGGAGAAGGGGGAGGAGTGCTTTGAGGCGTGTTAGCAGGAGTGCAGAAGGGGGAAGGTCTCGGGCTTCTCTTTTTGGGAGGAGCGCCTAGAGAGGTCATATTTTTCCCTCTAGTCGGGGGTGTAGAAACTATTGGGGCTGGAATTTTTTGGGGGGAACGTTTTTCTTTTGGGTTAGGTTTCTCCGGGAACAGGGACTCTGGGAAGGGAACGTGTATTTTTTCTTTTCGTTTTTCATCGAGAGATTCTTTTAATTTTAGCAGTTCTTTATATTTATTCCCTCCGGGGTCTTTGCTCGAACGTATTTCAACTTTTTGTTCCTTTGTTAAGGATTTTGCATAGGTTGGTGATGCTGCTTTTCTGATTGGTACGGTTTTCCATTCACCTTTCTCTGGTGATGCAGCTTCGGTGTTATAAACTGCTTCGATCTCGTCAGTTGATAGACTGGGAGGATTAGTTTTATCTGTCGGTTCTGGTATTTTAAATCCAGGTTGTGCGCCCGGCTCTAAATGTGGTAATACCCGATTTTTTGGGTTTCTCGACGTTGTTTGCTTCTTGGGGCACGTATACGTTAAGTGCCCCACTTCTCCGCATATCCAGCAAGCCGGACGCCTTCCTGCCACTACTATAGGTAGTTTCTCCTCCTGTGCCTCGATGTAGTATGGTATCTTATAGTATGCCTCCTTATTCAGCAAAATATCAAACGACCAGACACCATTGTACTGGTCGACGTTTACTCCAGAGATGTCTCCGTATTGCAGTAAATACGCCGCCAAATATTCCCCTGGTATTACACCTGGGACTTCGAATATGGAAATGGTTGTCCGTCTCCGTCCCAGGTATTCCATCCTCAGAATGTATTCTGGAGTGATGATTTCGTTTTTCGAGAGCTTAATGCAATCTTCTGGAGATTTAAATAGGGCTGCCCAGGTGTTGTAGCCCTTTGTCTTGGTTATCCTTTCCGCTCTCATTCCCACAGTCGCAATTAACTTTGTCACGGTGTCTTTGGTTGATCTAATCAGCTTCTTGGTTTTTCTGTCGATGACAAAAAGTGAAATTGTCTTTTTGGCAAATTCATCCATCCGTAGTTGTTCCACCTTGATGCCATTCGTGGTGACATGCTCTATGCATTTCTTGGCTTCTTCAAGAAACGATTCTACGTCTATTTTTACTGCTGGCGGCTTCTTCCAGACTGCATTCTCCTCTTCTTGCCTTTCCTTGACAGGTTCCGACGGCTCACAGCTGGTAGATGCCATGGCCGACGGGAAATGAGAGAAAAAAAAAACGCGAAGATCCGGGACTTAAAAAGGTAACAACGGGGGAAGAGAAGAAAGAGGAATAACAAATTTAACAATATATAACAATAATAATAACAATAATAATAACAGTATCAGCGCAATGAATATCGTATACAACCAAAAGACGAGTGATGGGGGTAAATATTTATTTTATTTGACAAAAATACAAATAAAAATGTGGCACAAGGCCGAAAAGGGGGGTGGGGGTTAATGTTGACCTAACTAACATAACGTTAACTTAACTAGACTCTTTCACCAAAATACCAAAATCACTCTGTGGACATCCTACTTTAAACCCGAAAGTTACAAATATATATACATGATGTGGGGGGGTTGGGGATAAAAATCTTATTTACAAAATCGTATGAAAAAATATACAATGATAAAAAGTGGTTAGTAAAAAGAACCCCCTCACTACTAATTGTGGCGGATAAAAAGTTTTGTCAGTCGAAAAGATGTAGGTCCCACGAAAGCTAACTTTATTCAAACACAACAAAAATGGCCTACATCTCTGGCAAAACAGTTTATCCGTCACCTAAGGGGCCGGGATTGGGGGTTATCGAACCAAAAGTGGGGAAAAAAAAAAAAAAAAAAAAAAAAAAAAAAAACGAGGGACGCTGGGTCAGGGAAAACCAAAAAGGGAGATTGGGGCGATGACAGCATGCATACTCTAGCTAAGTTAAAAATCGAACAAAAATGCCTAACTAGCCTACTCTAGGAGGTCCGATGCATGTCTATGTTTGATCAGGTTACCCAAAATCCTTAACAAAAACCTAAGCCACTCAAAAAAGAAATTCAAGACTAGCTCCATTCACTTTACACAGTCGCGAAACTTTCACCCACCTGTCGTTGAAATTCACAGGAGCGAGTTTCACCTTCTCCAGCTTAATTCGCATTTTCAATCGATATTTGAAAATGAGGACAAGCTGGGGAGCAGTGAAGGTCTCATCTCCGTAAACCTCCTTCTGTCGCGTCGTCCAAATCACGCCTCTCATAACTGCTAGTAAACACAGAAAAACATAGCGTTCTTCTTTCTTCATGGTCGGTGCCCAGTTGCAGCACGGGGAAACCGACTCCAGCACAAAAAACCGCTCGCTCAGCATGCGAACCGTGAAGCCTTCAACTAACTCACACAACGGTCGAACGATGGCGCAGTGGAAGAAAGCATGATCAAGGTCTTCCTCCCATTCTCCGCATCGGACACAATTGGGTGTCTCCGTAAAACCCGCTGCGTAAAGTCTTTTGCCGACCCAGAGAGCATTTCGTATTACCAGCCAGGTGAGTGATGCCTCGTAATTATCGAAGCAGCTCGACCCAGGCGCCCAAGGCCATATTAAGCGGCGCTCCTCCTTCGTAAAACCGAACTCCTCAATCTTTTCGTCTCGAACGGATCCCCTCACTAACGCCCGATATAGCGCTTTGCGAGACAACAGCTGGGTTTCAGAGAGGCTTTCTTTGACCCGTAGAAGAAATCTCAAGGCCTGCCGACACTCGCGATAGAAAGGGCACTCGTTTCGGGGCAACCTATGTGCCTCCCCCTCAGCCGAATGCACACTCTCCAAAGCCTGAAAGGCTTTCTTAGTGTCTTCTATCCAGAAGACACCGTTTCCCTCACTTGGTGTACACATTCGATCCAGGTATATCAGCCTAAGAGTGTGTCTACGTATTTCTACACTAGGCATACCCAGACCGCCTTCAGACGGATGCAGGTAACAGACCTCCCGGGTAACCATGGCTTGCTTTCCGCGCCATAAGAACGCGAAAAGAGCACGCACCAGATCAACTAGTGTGGTCTCCGGGAGTGGAAGTACTGATAGACGGTAAAGGATCAGGGGGTAGATATGAGAATTGCATACCTCCGCCCGACCCTTCAAAGACAGATTTCTCAAGGCCCACAAATGAGATGCGACCTTGACCGCTTCCAATACCTCCGACCAATTTTTCTCCAGCTGGAGACCGGGACCAAACCAGACGCCGAGTAGCTTGCATGGCCCATCAGCCCAACCAAAGGGTCCCTGAAGGGGCATACCCCTCCAGGCACCGATACGTAAGCCAATAGACTTAACGTAGTTAATTATGGCCCCTGTGACCTTGGCATACCGACTTGTTTCTATGTCAACGACTCTAATCTCGGCACTGCTCGTTACAAGCACAGTCACGTCGTCAGCATAGGCGGTATACTTTACCGGGGTAGAGCCACCTGGCAAAGTAATCCCGCGAAGGACCGGATTCACCCGAAGCTGGCGCAAATATGGCTCAAGCGCCAGCACATATAACATTGGGGATAACGGACAACCTTGACGGATCGATCTTGTTAACATGAAGGGTTTCGACCTCACCCCATTCACTTCAACCATAGCACCGGGGTTGGCATACAAGAGGCAAATCCAAGAGCGAAACTGGGGACCAAACCCAGCCGAGCGAAGAACAGCCTCTAGGTAATGATGGTCCACTCTGTCGAATGCTTTGGACTGATCTAAATTAATCAGCGCGGCTTCTGTGTCGACTTTTTCTACGATCAAGCGTATCGTGTGCAAATTATCTTGAATCGTCCGGCCCTTAACAGAACAAGTCTGTTCGGGACTTATTAGACGGTGTAAGACAATCTGCAGACGATTTGCTAAGATCTTGGCCAAAATCTTTAACTCTGTGTTTAACATCGTTAAGGGCCGGAAATTACCTATCCCATCCCCTCCATTTTTATCTTTGCGTAACAATTTAATGATCCCCCTGGTAAAGTACTGAGGTATGCACCCGTTCCTATACCAGGAGTTAAAAAGTACGGTCAGCAAAGGAATAAAAATGGGCGACAGCCTCAAATACACCTCGTAGGGCAGACCATCTATCCCAGGGGTCCTGTCTAGCCCGACCTGTTTCAAGGCCTCAATGACTTCTTCCTCTTTTATGCTACCTTCACACCTAGCTGCTTCGGTCGCCTCCAGGCGAGAAAAGTCGGCTAAATAGGTGTCAAACTGTTCGATAGTCAGACCGGGCTCCTTGGTAAAAAGCTCCTGAAAATGAGTCCGAAAACCCTCCAAGATTCCGTCGTTTGAAGTTACGGTTCGTCCGTCCGGCAATGTGACACTGGCGATGTGTCGATCTGCAGAACGTCGAAACTCCTCCGCACGCAGTGACGCGGCCATGTTTGTTGCCTCGTTTGGCGCTCTTTTTAATCTAGCCCTAACTAATAATCCCTGGTCCTCCCTGTTATCCAAGGAGTCCAGTTCAGCCTTAACTATAGTATAGCTAGCACTATCCCCCTCCTCCACCGCCCTTTCTAATCTATCTTCTAGCGCCGCTTTCGCTGCTCTAGAACTACGGTTGAGCCGGCGACTAAAATCAGCAGCGAAGGACCTAATGACTTTTTTAAGGTTGCCCCACCACTTATTTTCGATGATAGCCCCCGTCAATTCCCTCTGTATTGTTAGTAGAAGCTGTTCCCGGAAGTCCTTCACATCGAACAACGACGTGTTGAACTTCCAGTAACTAGCCATCCTAGGTTTAACACTATCTAAGTTTACTCGAACCCGGACAAGCCTATGGTCCGAATAAACTATACTATGAAAACTTGGACAGTCTAAAAGCCCTAGGTCGACTCTCCTAACTAAGAACCGATCGATGTAACTCGAAAGCTGCACCGGATCGGAGCCGCGTCTACCTGTCCAAGTCCATGCTAAATCCCCGGGTTTTTCGTTCCGAAATTTATCGACAAGATCAAACTTGTCGACAAAGTCTCGAAACGCTTTAGCATCCCGGTTCTGGTTAGTATCCCTTGTGGTATTAACCCCACGATCTAACTCGGGATCCAGGACCGCGTTCCAGTCTCCCGCTAAAACTAACCGTCGAGACGAATTCATGAAAGGCTCGATTCGCCGAAAAAAGGAAACTAGCTCAGTACGGTTATTGGGCGCATAAACCCCAATAAATCGAAATGCCACATCCTTTACGGTAACATCCAGAACGAGCAATCTTCCCTCTGGATCTGCATAAATAGGGTCACACGATGCATCAAGAGTGCGCTTAACTAGCCAGGTAACCCCCCTTGCGTGGGTATCATAATGTGCTGAGTAGAGCTGAAAGTCCCTAAGGAGCACATCCTGATAGTCACTTGGAATAAAGTGAGTCTCCTGTAGACAACATACATCCACACCAAGGCGTTGAAGGTCGCGTGCAACTCGAAGTTTACGAGAGGCGTCCCTCAACCCTCGGACATTTAAAGTAGCTAATCTTAAAGAAGCCATCCTGAGCTACTTAGGGTTGGGAATCCTGATCAAACATAGACGGTGTCAAGACACCGACAGCTGTCCCCATGGATCCAGTGGTCATCTCAGTGGTGATTGACCCGTCAGGGGACAAACCGCCGATGTCAAGAGGAAAGGTTAGTTTAATGGCCCTATACAATGATGGATGCATTTTGATAGGGACCCGTCCAATACATGATTCTTTCATTTTTTGTATGTCGTTATCATTGAAAAAAACGGCTGGAGGAAACAAATTAAAAGCGCTATTTGCTTCCTCCATCATTGTCCACACTCCACTGGCCTCTGCTCTGGGCCTTACTACAGTCAATAATCTTGGGGCTTTGGGGAAGTTTTCGGGGTTAGTGGTATCCTTTTTCTTTATATTTTTTAAGGCTAGCAAATTTTTATAATCCTTATTCTTGTGTGCTTTCATCACAGTTTCTCTTTCGGTTGAGATATGACAAACTGCTTTGCCTGTAAAAAAAAGGGGAGATTTTTTTTTTCGGGATTCTCTCTCGGAAGAGGGGCTCCTTTGCCTTTTTTTATCTGTCGGAGTGGGAGGGGGCATATCTGTTTTCATGGGAGAAGGGGGAGGAGTGCTTTGAGGCGTGTTAGCAGGAGTGCAGAAGGGGGAAGGTCTCGGGCTTCTCTTTTTGGGAGGAGCGCCTAGAGAGGTCATATTTTTCCCTCTAGTCGGGGGTGTAGAAACTATTGGGGCTGGAATTTTTGGGGGGGAACGTTTTTCTTTTGGGTTAGGTTTCTCCGGGAACAGGGACTCTGGGAAGGGAACGTGTATTTTTTCTTTTCGTTTTTCATCGAGAGATTCTTTTAATTTTAGCAGTTCTTTATATTTATTCCCTCCGGGGTCTTTGCTCGAACGTATTTCAACTTTTTGTTCCTTTGTTAAGGATTTTGCATAGGTTGGTGATGCTGCTTTTCTGATTGGTACGGTTTTCCATTCACCTTTCTCTGGTGATGCAGCTTCGGTGTTATAAACTGCTTCGATCTCGTCAGTTGATAGACTGGGAGGATTAGTTTTATCTGTCGGTTCTGGTATTTTAAATCCAGGTTGTGCGCCCGGCTCTAAATGTGGTAATACCCGATTTTTTGGGTTTCTCGACGTTGTTTGCTTCTTGGGGCACGTATACGTTAAGTGCCCCACTTCTCCGCATATCCAGCAAGCCGGACGCCTTCCTGCCACTACTATAGGTAGTTTCTCCTCCTGTGCCTCGATGTAGTATGGTATCTTATAGTATGCCTCCTTATTCAGCAAAATATCAAACGACCAGACACCATTGTACTGGTCGACGTTTACTCCAGAGATGTCTCCGTATTGCAGTAAATACGCCGCCAAATATTCCCCTGGTATTACACCTGGGACTTCGAATATGGAAATGGTTGTCCGTCTCCGTCCCAGGTATTCCATCCTCAGAATGTATTCTGGAGTGATGATTTCGTTTTTCGAGAGCTTAATGCAATCTTCTGGAGATTTAAATAGGGCTGCCCAGGTGTTGTAGCCCTTTGTCTTGGTTATCCTTTCCGCTCTCATTCCCACAGTCGCAATTAACTTTGTCACGGTGTCTTTGGTTGATCTAATCAGCTTCTTGGTTTTTCTATCGATGACAAAAAGTGAAATTGTCTTTTTGGCAAATTCATCCATCCGTAGTTGTTCCACCTTGATGCCATTCGTGGTGACATGCTCTATGCATTTCTTGGCTTCTTCAAGAAACGATTCTACGTCTATTTTTACTGCTGGCGGCTTCTTCCAGACTGCATTCTCCTCTTCTTGCCTTTCCTTGACGGGTTCCGACGGCTCACAGCTGGTAGATGCCATGGCCGACGGGAAATGAGAGAAAAAAAAAACGCGAAGATCCGGGACTTAAAAAGGTAACAACGGGGGAAGAGAAGAAAGAGGAATAACAAATTTAACAATATATAACAATAATAATAACAATAATAATAACAGTATCAGCGCAATGAATATCGTATACAACCAAAAGACGAGTGATGGGGGTAAATATTTATTTTATTTGACAAAAATACAAATAAAAATGTGGCACAAGGCCGAAAAAGGGGGTGGGGGTTAATGTTGACCTAACTAACATAACGTTAACTTAACTAGACTCTTTCACCAAAATACCAAAATCACTCTGTGGACATCCTACTTTAAACCCGAAAGTTACAAATATATATACATGATGTGGGGGGTTGGGGATAAAAATCTTATTTACAAAATCGTATGAAAAATATACAATGATAAAAAGTGGTTAGTAAAAAGAACCCCCTCACTAGTAATTGTGGCGGATAAAAAGTTTTGTCAGTCGAAAAATGTAGGTCCCACGAAAGCTAACTTTATTCAAACACAACAAAAATGGCCTACATCTCTGGCAAAACAGTTTATCCGTCACCTAAGGGGCCGGGATTGGGGGTTATCGAACCAAAAGTGGGGAAAAAAAAAAAAAAAAAAAAAAAAAAAAACGAGGAACGCTGGGACAGGGAAAACCAAAAAGGGAGATTGGGGCGATGACAGCATGCATACTCTAGCTAAGTTAAAAATCGAACAAAAATGCCTAACTAGCCTACTCTAGGAGGTCCGATGCATGTCTATGTTTGATCAGGTTACCCAAAATCCTTAAAAAAAACCTAAGCCACTCAAAAAAGAAATTCAAGACTAGCTCCATTCACTTTACACAGTCGCGAAACTTTCACCCACCTGTCGTTGAAATTCACAGGAGCGAGTTTCACCTTCTCCAGCTTAATTCGCATTTTCAATCGATATTTGAAAATGAGGACAAGCTGGGGAGCAGTGAAGGTCTCATCTCCGTAAACCTCCTTCTGTCGCGTCGTCCAAATCACGCCTCTCATAACTGCTAGTAAACACAGAAAAACATAGCGTTCTTCTTTCTTCATGGTCGGTGCCCAGTTGCAGCACGGGGAAACCGACTCCAGCACAAAAAACCGCTCGCTCAGCATGCGAACCGTGAAGCCTTCAACTAACTCACACAACGGTCGAACGATGGCGCAGTGGAAGAAAGCATGATCAAGGTCTTCCTCCCATTCTCCGCATCGGACACAATTGGGTGTCTCCGTAAAACCCGCTGCGTAAAGTCTTTTGCCGACCCAGAGAGCATTTCGTATTACCAGCCAGGTGAGTGATGCCTCGTAATTATCGAAGCAGCTCGACCCAGGCGCCCAAGGCCATATTAAGCGGCGCTCCTCCTTCGTAAAACCGAACTCCTCAATCTTTTCGTCTCGAACGGATCCCCTCACTAACGCCCGATATAGCGCTTTGCGAGACAACAGCTGGGTGTCAGAGAGGCTTTCTTTGACCCGTAGAAGAAATCTCAAGGCCTGCCGACACTCGCGATAGAAAGGGCACTCGTTTCGGGGCAACCTGTGTGCCTCCCCCTCAGCCGAATGCACAGTCTCCAAAGCCTGAAAGGCTTTCTTAGTGTCTTCTATCCAGAAGACACCGTTTCCCTCACTTGGTGTACACATTCGATCCAGGTATATCAGCCTAAGAGTGTGTCTACGTATTTCTACACTAGGCATACCCAGACCGCCTTCAGACGGATGCAGGTAACAGACCTCCCGGGTAACCATGGCTTGCTTTCCGCGCCATAAGAACGCGAAAAGAGCCCGCACCAGATCAACTAGTGTGGTCTCCGGGAGTGGAAGTACTGATAGACGGTAAAGGATCAGGGGGTAGATATGAGAATTGCATACCTCCGCCCGACCCTTCAAAGACAGATTTCTCAAGGCCCACAAATGAGATGCGACCTTGACCGCTTCCAATACCTCCGACCAATTTTTCTCCAGCTGGAGACCGGGACCAAACCAGACGCCGAGTAGCTTGCATGGCCCATCAGCCCAACCAAAGGGTCCCTGAAGGGGCATACCCCTCCAGGCACCGATACGTAAGCCAATAGACTTAACGTAGTTAATTATGGCCCCTGTGACCTTGGCATACCGACTTGTTTCTATGTCAACGACTCTAATCTCGGCACTGCTCGTTACAAGCACAGTCACGTCGTCAGCATAGGCGGTATACTTTACCGGGGTAGAGCCACCTGGCAAAGTAATCCCGCGAAGGACCGGATTCACCCGAAGCTGGCGCAAATATGGCTCAAGCGCCAGCACATATAACATTGGGGATAACGGACAACCTTGACGGATCGATCTTGTTAACATGAAGGGTTTCGACCTCACCCCATTCACTTCAACCATAGCACCGGGGTTGGCATACAAGAGGCAAATCCAAGAGCGAAACTGGGGACCAAACCCAGCCGAGCGAAGAACAGCCTCTAGGTAATGATGGTCTACTCTGTCGAATGCTTTGGACTGATCTAAATTAATCAGCGCGGCTTCTGTGTCGACTTTTTCTACGATCAAGCGTATCGTGTGCAAATTATCTTGAATCGTCCGGCCCTTAACAGAACAAGTCTGTTCGGGACTTATTAGACGGTGTAAGACAATCTGCAGACGATTTGCTAAGATCTTGGCCAAAATCTTTAACTCTGTGTTTAACATCGTTAAGGGCCGGAAATTACCTATCCCATCCCCTCCATTTTTATCTTTGCGTAACAATTTAATGATCCCCCTGGTAAAGTACTGAGGTATGCACCCGTTCCTATACCAGGAGTTAAAAAGTACGGTCAGCAAAGGAATAAAAATGGGCGACAGCCTCAAATACACCTCGTAGGGCAGACCATCTATCCCAGGGGTCCTGTCTAGCCCGACCTGTTTCAAGGCCTCAATGACTTCTTCCTCTTTTATGCTACCTTCACACCTAGCTGCTTCGGTCGCCTCCAGGCGAGAAAAGTCGGCTAAATAGGTGTCAAACTGTTCAATAGTCAGACCGGGCTCCTTGGTAAAAAGCTCCTGAAAATGAGTCCGAAAACCCTCCAAGATTCCGTCGTTTGAAGTTACGGTTCGTCCGTCCGGCAATGTGACACTGGCGATGTGTCGATCTGCAGAACGTCGAAACTCCTCCGCACGCAGTGACGCGGCCATGTTTGTTGCCTCGTTTGGCGCTCTTTTTAATCTAGCCCTAACTAATAATCCCTGGTCCTCCCTGTTATCCAAGGAGTCCAGTTCAGCCTTAACTATAGTATAGCTAGCACTATCCCCCTCCTCCACCGCCCTTTCTAATCTATCTTCTAGCGCCGCTTTCGCTGCTCTAGAACTACGGTTGAGCCGGCGACTAAAATCAGCAGCGAAGGACCTAATGACTTTTTTAAGGTTGCCCCACCACTTATTCCCGATGATAGCCCCCGTCAATTCCCTCTGTATTGTTAGTAGAAGCTGTTCCCGGAAGTCCTTCACATCGAATAACGACGTGTTGAACTTCCAGTAACTAGCCATCCTAGGTTTAACACTATCTAAGTTTACTCGAACCCGGACAAGCCTATGGTCCGAATAAACTATACTATGAAAACTTGGACAGTCTAAAAGCCCTAGGTCGACTCTCCTAACTAAGAACCGATCGATGTAACTCGAAAGCTGCACCGGATCGGAGCCGCGTCTACCTGTCCAAGTCCATGCTAATTCCCCGGGTTTTTCGTTCCGAAATTTATCGACAAGATCAAACTTGTCGACAAAGTCTCGAAACGCTTTAGCATCCCGGTTCTGGTTAGTATCCCTTGTGGTATTAACCCCACGATCTAACTCGGGATCCAGGACCGCGTTCCAGTCTCCCGCTAAAACTAACCGTCGAGACGAATTCATGAAAGGCTCGATTCGCCGAAAAAAGGAAACTAGCTCAGTACGGTTATTGGGCGCATAAACCCCAATAAAACGAAATGCCACATCCTTTACGGTAACATCCAGAACGAGCAATCTTCCCTCTGGATCTGCATAAATAGGGTCACACGATGCATCAAGAGTGCGCTTAACTAGCCAGGTAACCCCCCTTGCGTGGGTATCATAATGTGCTGAGTAGAGCTGAAAGTCCCTAAGGAGCACATCCTGATAGTCACTTGGAATAAAGTGAGTCTCCTGTAGACAACATACATCCACACCAAGGCGTTGAAGGTCGCGTGCAACTCGAAGTTTACGAGAGGCGTCCCTCAACCCTCGGACATTTAAAGTAGCTAATCTTAAAGAAGCCATCCTGAGCTACTTAGGGTTGGGAATCCTGATCAAACATAGACGGTGTCAAGACACCGACAGCTGTCCCCATGGATCCAGTGGTCATCTCAGTGGTGATTGACCCGTCAGGGGACAAACCGCCGATGTCAAGAGGAAAGGTTAGTTTAATGGCCCTATATAGAGATGGGTGCATCTTTATAGGGACCCGACCAACACAAGATTTTTTCATTTCTGTTATTTCTCTGTCATTGAAGAAGGCGACAGGAGGATAGAGGTTGAAGGCGCTATTCGCCTCTTCCATCATTTTCCAAACCCCGTTTGCTTCCCCTCTAGGTCTAACTACTGTTAAAATCCTCTTGGCTTTGGGGAAGTTTTCGGGGTTTGAGATGTCTTTCTTGTGTACTAATTTGAATGCCAATAGGTTTTTATAGTCCTTGGACTTGTGTGTTTTCATGATTAGTTCTTTCTCTGGGGTTATTTGACATACAGCGTTGCCAGAAAAAAAAGGGGGGGATTTTTTTTTCCGTGATTCTGTTTCAATGGATGGGCTTCTTTGCCTCTTTTTATCAGAGGGAGTGGGAGGGGGCATGTCAGTTTTCATGGGAGAAGGGGGAGGAGTGTTCTGGGGTGTGTTGGCAGGGGTGGAAAAAGGGGAGGGCCTTGGACTTCTTTTTTTCTGAGGGGCGCCTAATGAAGTCATTTTTTTTGCCCTAGTAGGGAGCGAGGCGTTAACTGGGGCTGGGACTTTTTGGGGGGAACGTTTTTCCTTCGGAGCGGGGTTGGGCTTTTCGGGAAACAGGGACTCAGGGAAGGGGACAGATTTACCTGCTTCACGTTTCTCATCCAGAGAGTCCTTAAGTTTGAGTAATTCCTTATATTTATTTCCTCCTGGATCTCTGCTAGTCCTGATTTCTAGCTTTTCCTCTTTGGTGAGTGACTTTGCGTATGTTTTGGGAGCTGTTCTTTTGGATGGCACAATCTTCCACTCTCCTTTTTTTTCTGGAGATGCTGCTTCAGAGTTGAAGGTTTTTTCAAAATCCTCTGGTGATATCTTTGTAGGCGTGTCCTCTTTTTGTTCAGAATCAGGTATCTTGAAACCAATCACTGGGGCCGACTCTAGATGATCTAGGACCCGATTTTTCGGGTTTCTGGGGGTAGGTTGTTTTTTGGGGCACGTGTATGTTAAGTGCCCCACTTCACCGCAAATCCAGCATGCAGGTCGTCGTCCTGCCACTACGATTGGTAGTTTTTCCGTTTCTGCTTCCATATAGTATGGTATTTTGTGGTACGTTTCTTTATCTAATAAAATGTCGAAGGACCATACGCCGTTATAATGGTCCACCTGTACTCCGGTAATATCTCCAAATTGGAGGAGGTACGCTGCTAAATATTCCCCTGGGACTACTCCAGGAACTTCAAAAATAGAGATAGTAGTCCTCCTACGTCCTAGATATTCCATTCTAAGAATGAAATCGTTCGTTATGATTTCATTCTGTGATAATTTCACACAGTCGTCTTCATTTTTGAACAGGGCTGCCCAGGTATTGTATCCACGCGCTTTAGTAATGCGCTCCGCTCTCATACCGGTTGTTGCAATGAGTTTGGTCACCGTGTCCTTTGTTGATCGGATGAGTTTCTTTGTTTTTCGGTCTATCACAAAGAGAGAAATTGTTCTCTTTGCGAACTCTTGCAACCTTGGTTGCTCCACAGTTATCCCCGTCTCGGTAACGAATTCGCTGCATTTCTTGGCTTTGGTCAGAAAAGATTCCAGGTCTATTTTGACAGCAGGTGGTTTTTTCCATCCTTCGTTTTCGGAGACAGATGTCTCCTTAACAGGAACCGGCGGCGCACAGCTGACAGATGCCATGGCCGTCGGAAAAAACAGCGTTCAAAATTCCGGTGCTAGTAACTAGCGTCGGGGGAAGAGAAGGAAAAGGATAACAAATTTAACAAAGCAGCAATAACAATAATAATAACAGAAATGTATAACAATAGGCGCAGTAAACAGACGTATACGACCAACAGACGAAGTGATGGGGGTAAATATTTATTTTATTTGACAAAAATACAAATAAAAATGTGGCACAAGGCCGAAAAAGGGGGTGGGGGTTAATGTTGACCTAACTAACATAACGTTAACTTAACTAGACTCTTTCACCAAAATACCAAAATCACTCTGTGGACATCCTACTTTAAACCCGAAAGTTACAAATATATATACATGATGTGGGGGGTTGGGGATAAAAATCTTATTTACAAAATCGTATGAAAAATATACAATGATAAAAAGTGGTTAGTAAAAAGAACCCCCTCACTAGTAATTGTGGCGGATAAAAAGTTTTGTCAGTCGAAAAATGTAGGTCCCACGAAAGCTAACTTTATTCAAACACAACAAAAATGGCCTACATCTCTGGCAAAACAGTTTATCCGTCACCTAAGGGGCCGGGATTGGGGGTTATCGAACCAAAAGTGGGGAAAAAAAAAAAAAAAAAAAAAAAAAAAAAAACGAGGAACGCTGGGACAGGGAAAACCAAAAAGGGAGATTGGGGCGATGACAGCATGCATACTCTAGCTAAGTTAAAAATCGAACAAAAATGCCTAACTAGCCTACTCTAGGAGGTCCGATGCATGTCTATGTTTGATCAGGTTACCCAAAATCCTTAAAAAAAACCTAAGCCACTCAAAAAAGAAATTCAAGACTAGCTCCATTCACTTTACACAGTCGCGAAACTTTCACCCACCTGTCGTTGAAATTCACAGGAGCGAGTTTCACCTTCTCCAGCTTAATTCGCATTTTCAATCGATATTTGAAAATGAGGACAAGCTGGGGAGCAGTGAAGGTCTCATCTCCGTAAACCTCCTTCTGTCGCGTCGTCCAAATCACGCCTCTCATAACTGCTAGTAAACACAGAAAAACATAGCGTTCTTCTTTCTTCATGGTCGGTGCCCAGTTGCAGCACGGGGAAACCGACTCCAGCACAAAAAACCGCTCGCTCAGCATGCGAACCGTGAAGCCTTCAACTAACTCACACAACGGTCGAACGATGGCGCAGTGGAAGAAAGCATGATCAAGGTCTTCCTCCCATTCTCCGCATCGGACACAATTGGGTGTCTCCGTAAAACCCGCTGCGTAAAGTCTTTTGCCGACCCAGAGAGCATTTCGTATTACCAGCCAGGTGAGTGATGCCTCGTAATTATCGAAGCAGCTCGACCCAGGCGCCCAAGGCCATATTAAGCGGCGCTCCTCCTTCGTAAAACCGAACTCCTCAATCTTTTCGTCTCGAACGGATCCCCTCACTAACGCCCGATATAGCGCTTTGCGAGACAACAGCTGGGTGTCAGAGAGGCTTTCTTTGACCCGTAGAAGAAATCTCAAGGCCTGCCGACACTCGCGATAGAAAGGGCACTCGTTTCGGGGCAACCTGTGTGCCTCCCCCTCAGCCGAATGCACAGTCTCCAAAGCCTGAAAGGCTTTCTTAGTGTCTTCTATCCAGAAGACACCGTTTCCCTCACTTGGTGTACACATTCGATCCAGGTATATCAGCCTAAGAGTGTGTCTACGTATTTCTACACTAGGCATACCCAGACCGCCTTCAGACGGATGCAGGTAACAGACCTCCCGGGTAACCATGGCTTGCTTTCCGCGCCATAAGAACGCGAAAAGAGCCCGCACCAGATCAACTAGTGTGGTCTCCGGGAGTGGAAGTACTGATAGACGGTAAAGGATCAGGGGGTAGATATGAGAATTGCATACCTCCGCCCGACCCTTCAAAGACAGATTTCTCAAGGCCCACAAATGAGATGCGACCTTGACCGCTTCCAATACCTCCGACCAATTTTTCTCCAGCTGGAGACCGGGACCAAACCAGACGCCGAGTAGCTTGCATGGCCCATCAGCCCAACCAAAGGGTCCCTGAAGGGGCATACCCCTCCAGGCACCGATACGTAAGCCAATAGACTTAACGTAGTTAATTATGGCCCCTGTGACCTTGGCATACCGACTTGTTTCTATGTCAACGACTCTAATCTCGGCACTGCTCGTTACAAGCACAGTCACGTCGTCAGCATAGGCGGTATACTTTACCGGGTTAGAGCCACCTGGCAAAGTAATCCCGCGAAGGACCGGATTCACCCGAAGCTGGCGCAAATATGGCTCAAGCGCCAGCACATATAACATTGGGGATAACGGACAACCTTGACGGATCGATCTTGTTAACATGAAGGGTTTCGACCTCACCCCATTCACTTCAACCATAGCACCGGGGTTGGCATACAAGAGGCAAATCCAAGAGCGAAACTGGGGACCAAACCCAGCCGAGCGAAGAACAGCCTCTAGGTAATGATGGTCTACTCTGTCGAATGCTTTGGACTGATCTAAATTAATCAGCGCGGCTTCTGTGTCGACTTTTTCTACGATCAAGCGTATCGTGTGCAAATTATCTTGAATCGTCCGGCCCTTAACAGAACAAGTCTGTTCGGGACTTATTAGACGGTGTAAGACAATCTGCAGACGATTTGCTAAGATCTTGGCCAAAATCTTTAACTCTGTGTTTAACATCGTTAAGGGCCGGAAATTACCTATCCCATCCCCTCCATTTTTATCTTTGCGTAACAATTTAATGATCCCCCTGGTAAAGTACTGAGGTATGCACCCGTTCCTATACCAGGAGTTAAAAAGTACGGTCAGCAAAGGAATAAAAATGGGCGACAGCCTCAAATACACCTCGTAGGGCAGACCATCTATCCCAGGGGTCCTGTCTAGCCCGACCTGTTTCAAGGCCTCAATGACTTCTTCCTCTTTTATGCTACCTTCACACCTAGCTGCTTCGGTCGCCTCCAGGCGAGAAAAGTCGGCTAAATAGGTGTCAAACTGTTCAATAGTCAGACCGGGCTCCTTGGTAAAAAGCTCCTGAAAATGAGTCCGAAAACCCTCCAAGATTCCGTCGTTTGAAGTTACGGTTCGTCCGTCCGGCAATGTGACACTGGCGATGTGTCGATCTGCAGAACGTCGAAACTCCTCCGCACGCAGTGACGCGGCCATGTTTGTTGCCTCGTTTGGCGCTCTTTTTAATCTAGCCCTAACTAATAATCCCTGGTCCTCCCTGTTATCCAAGGAGTCCAGTTCAGCCTTAACTATAGTATAGCTAGCACTATCCCCCTCCTCCACCGCCCTTTCTAATCTATCTTCTAGCGCCGCTTTCGCTGCTCTAGAACTACGGTTGAGCCGGCGACTAAAATCAGCAGCGAAGGACCTAATGACTTTTTTAAGGTTGCCCCACCACTTATTCCCGATGATAGCCCCCGTCAATTCCCTCTGTATTGTTAGTAGAAGCTGTTCCCGGAAGTCCTTCACATCGAATAACGACGTGTTGAACTTCCAGTAACTAGCCATCCTAGGTTTAACACTATCTAAGTTTACTCGAACCCGGACAAGCCTATGGTCCGAATAAACTATACTATGAAAACTTGGACAGTCTAAAAGCCCTAGGTCGACTCTCCTAACTAAGAACCGATCGATGTAACTCGAAAGCTGCACCGGATCGGAGCCGCGTCTACCTGTCCAAGTCCATGCTAATTCCCCGGGTTTTTCGTTCCGAAATTTATCGACAAGATCAAACTTGTCGACAAAGTCTCGAAACGCTTTAGCATCCCGGTTCTGGTTAGTATCCCTTGTGGTATTAACCCCACGATCTAACTCGGGATCCAGGACCGCGTTCCAGTCTCCCGCTAAAACTAACCGTCGAGACGAATTCATGAAAGGCTCGATTCGCCGAAAAAAGGAAACTAGCTCAGTACGGTTATTGGGCGCATAAACCCCAATAAAACGAAATGCCACATCCTTTACGGTAACATCCAGAACGAGCAATCTTCCCTCTGGATCTGCATAAATAGGGTCACACGATGCATCAAGAGTGCGCTTAACTAGCCAGGTAACCCCCCTTGCGTGGGTATCATAATGTGCTGAGTAGAGCTGAAAGTCCCTAAGGAGCACATCCTGATAGTCACTTGGAATAAAGTGAGTCTCCTGTAGACAACATACATCCACACCAAGGCGTTGAAGGTCGCGTGCAACTCGAAGTTTACGAGAGGCGTCCCTCAACCCTCGGACATTTAAAGTAGCTAATCTTAAAGAAGCCATCCTGAGCTACTTAGGGTTGGGAATCCTGATCAAACATAGACGGTGTCAAGACACCGACAGCTGTCCCCATGGATCCAGTGGTCATCTCAGTGGTGATTGACCCGTCAGGGGACAAACCGCCGATGTCAAGAGGAAAGGTTAGTTTAATGGCCCTATATAGAGATGGGTGCATCTTTATAGGGACCCGACCAACACAAGATTTTTTCATTTCTGTTATTTCTCTGTCATTGAAGAAGGCGACAGGAGGATAGAGGTTGAAGGCGCTATTCGCCTCTTCCATCATTTTCCAAACCCCGTTTGCTTCCCCTCTAGGTCTAACTACTGTTAAAATCCTCTTGGCTTTGGGGAAGTTTTCGGGGTTTGAGATGTCTTTCTTGTGTACTAATTTGAATGCCAATAGGTTTTTATAGTCCTTGGACTTGTGTGTTTTCATGATTAGTTCTTTCTCTAGGGGTTATTTGACATACAGCGTTGCCAGAAAAAAAAGGGGGGGATTTTTTTTCCGTGATTCTGTTTCAATGGATGGGCTTCTTTGCCTCTTTTTATCAGAGGGAGTGGGAGGGGGCATGTCAGTTTTCATGGGAGAAGGGGGAGGAGTGTTCTGGGGTGTGTTGGCAGGGGTGGAAAAAGGGGAGGGCCTTGGACTTCTTTTTTTCTGAGGGGCGCCTAATGAAGTCATTTTTTTTGCCCTAGTAGGGAGCGAGGCGTTAACTGGGGCTGGGACTTTTTGGGGGGAACGTTTTTCCTTCGGAGCGGGGTTGGGCTTTTCGGGAAACAGGGACTCAGGGAAGGGGACAGATTTACCTGCTTCACGTTTCTCATCCAGAGAGTCCTTAAGTTTGAGTAATTCCTTATATTTATTTCCTCCTGGATCTCTGCTAGTCCTGATTTCTAGCTTTTCCTCTTTGGTGAGTGACTTTGCGTATGTTTTGGGAGCTGTTCTTTTGGATGGCACAATCTTCCACTCTCCTTTTTTTTCTGGAGATGCTGCTTCAGAGTTGAAGGTTTTTTCAAAATCCTCTGGTGATATCTTTGTAGGCGTGTCCTCTTTTTGTTCAGAATCAGGTATCTTGAAACCAATCACTGGGGCCGACTCTAGATGATCTAGGACCCGATTTTTCGGGTTTCTGGGGGTAGGTTGTTTTTTGGGGCACGTGTATGTTAAGTGCCCCACTTCACCGCAAATCCAGCATGCAGGTCGTCGTCCTGCCACTACGATTGGTAGTTTTTCCGTTTCTGCTTCCATATAGTATGGTATTTTGTGGTACGTTTCTTTATCTAATAAAATGTCGAAGGACCATACGCCGTTATAATGGTCCACCTGTACTCCGGTAATATCTCCAAATTGGAGGAGGTACGCTGCTAAATATTCCCCTGGGACTACTCCAGGAACTTCAAAAATAGAGATAGTAGTCCTCCTACGTCCTAGATATTCCATTCTAAGAATGAAATCGTTCGTTATGATTTCATTCTGTGATAATTTCACACAGTCGTCTTCATTTTTGAACAGGGCTGCCCAGGTATTGTATCCACGCGCTTTAGTAATGCGCTCCGCTCTCATACCGGTTGTTGCAATGAGTTTGGTCACCGTGTCCTTTGTTGATCGGATGAGTTTCTTTGTTTTTCGGTCTATCACAAAGAGAGAAATTGTTCTCTTTGCGAACTCTTGCAACCTTGGTTGCTCCACAGTTATCCCCGTCTCGGTAACGAATTCGCTGCATTTCTTGGCTTTGGTCAGAAAAGATTCCAGGTCTATTTTGACAGCAGGTGGTTTTTTCCATCCTTCGTTTTCGGAGACAGATGTCTCCTTAACAGGAACCGGCGGCGCACAGCTGACAGATGCCATGGCCGTCGGAAAAAACAGCGTTCAAAATTCCGGTGCTAGTAACTAGCGTCGGGGGAAGAGAAGGAAAAGGATAACAAATTTAACAAAGCAGCAATAACAATAATAATAACAGAAATGTATAACAATAGGCGCAGTAAACAGACGTATACGACCAACAGACGAAGTGATGGGGGTAAATATTTATTTTATTTGACAAAAATACAAATAAAAATGTGGCACAAGGCCGAAAAAGGGGGTGGGGGTTAATGTTGACCTAACTAACATAACGTTAACTTAACTAGACTCTTTCACCAAAATACCAAAATCACTCTGTGGACATCCTACCTTAAACCCGAAAGTTACAAATATATATACATGATGTGGGGGGGTTGGGGATAAAAATCTTATTTACAAAATCGTATGAAAAAATATACAATGATAAAAAGTGGTTAGTAAAAAGAACCCCCTCACTACTAATTGTGGCGGATAAAAAGTTTTGTCAGTCGAAAAGATGTAGGTCCCACGAAAGCTAACTTTATTCAAACACAACAAAAATGGCCTACATCTCTGGCAAAACAGTTTATCCGTCACCTAAGGGACCGGGATTGGGGGTTATCGAACCAAAAGTGGGAAAAAAAAAAAAAAAAAAAAAAAAAAAAAAAAACGAGGGACGCTGGGACAGGGAAAACCAAAAAGGGAGATTGGGGCGATGACAGCATGCATACTCTAGCTAAGTTAAAAATCGAACAATAATGCCTAACTAGCCTACTCTAGGAGGTCCGATGCATGTCTATGTTTGATCAGGTCACCCAAAATCCTTAACAAAAACCTAAGCCACTCAAAAAAGAAATTCAAGACTAGCTCCATTCACTTTACACAGTCGCGAAACTTTCACCCACCTGTCGTTGAAATTCACAGGAGCGAGTTTCACCTTCTCCAGCTTAATTCGCATTTTCAATCGATATTTGAAAATGAGGACAAGCTGGGGAGCAGTGAAGGTCTCATCTCCGTAAACCTCCTTCTGTCGCGTCGTCCAAATCACGCCTCTCATAACTGCTAGTAAACACAGAAAAACATAGCGTTCTTCTTTCTTCATGGTCGGTGCCCAGTTGCAGCACGGGGAAACCGACTCCAGCACAAAAAACCGCTCGCTCAGCATGCGAACCGTGAAGCCTTCAACTAACTCACACAACGGTCGAACGATGGCGCAGTGGAAGAAAGCATGATCAAGGTCTTCCTCCCATTCTCCGCATCGGACACAATTGGGTGTCTCCGTAAAACCCGCTGCGTAAAGTCTTTTGCCGACCCAGAGAGCATTTCGTATTACCAGCCAGGTGAGTGATGCCTCGTAATTATCGAAGCAGCTCGACCCAGGCGCCCAAGGCCATATTAAGCGGCGCTCCTCCTTCGTAAAACCGAACTCCTCAATCTTTTCGTCTCGAACGGATCCCCTCACTAACGCCCGATATAGCGCTTTGCGAGACAACAGCTGGGTGTCAGAGAGGCTTTCTTTGACCCGAAGAAGAAATCTCAAGGCCTGCCGACACTCGCGATAGAAAGGGCACTCGTTTCGGGGCAACCTGTGTGCCTCCCCCTCAGCCGAATGCACACTCTCCAAAGCCTGAAAGGCTTTCTTAGTGTCTTCTATCCAGAAGACACCGTTTCCCTCACTTGGTGTACACATTCGATCCAGGTATATCAGCCTAAGAGTGTGTCTACGTATTTCTACACTAGGCATACCCAGACCGCCTTCAGACGGATGCAGGTAACAGACCTCCCGGGTAACCATGGCTTGCTTTCCGCGCCATAAGAACGCGAAAAGAGCCCGCACCAGATCAACTAGTGTGGTCTCCGGGAGTGGAAGTACTGATAGACGGTAAAGGATCAGGGGGTAGATATGAGAATTGCATACCTCCGCCCGACCCTTCAAAGACAGATTTCTCAAGGCCCACAAATGAGATGCG
Source organism: Euprymna scolopes (assembly GCF_053919585.1). Taxonomy (NCBI): domain Eukaryota; kingdom Metazoa; phylum Mollusca; class Cephalopoda; order Sepiida; family Sepiolidae; genus Euprymna; species Euprymna scolopes. The sequence continues at coordinate 92,643,646 of NC_136499.1, read as the reverse complement.
ACCTTGACCGCTTCCAATACCTCCGACCAATTTTTCTCCAGCTGGAGACCGGGACCAAACCAGACGCCGAGTAGCTTGCATGGCCCATCAGCCCAACCAAAGGGTCCCTGAAGGGGCATACCCCTCCAGGCACCGATACGTAAGCCAATAGACTTAACGTAGTTAATTATGGCCCCTGTGACCTTGGCATACCGACTTGTTTCTATGTCAACGACTCTAATCTCGGCACTGCTCGTTACAAGCACAGTCACGTCGTCAGCATAGGCGGTATACTTTACCGGGGTAGAGCCACCTGGCAAAGTAATCCCGCGAAGGACCGGATTCACCCGAAGCTGGCGCAAATATGGCTCAAGCGCCAGCACATATAACATTGGGGATAACGGACAACCTTGACGGATCGATCTTGTTAACATGAAGGGTTTCGACCTCACCCCATTCACTTCAACCATAGCACCGGGGTTGGCATACAAGAGGCAAATCCAAGAGCGAAACTGGGGACCAAACCCAGCCGAGCGAAGAACAGCCTCTAGGTAATGATGGTCTACTCTGTCGAATGCTTTGGACTGATCTAAATTAATCAGCGCGGCTTCTGTGTCGACTTTTTCTACGATCAAGCGTATCGTGTGCAAATTATCTAGAATCGTCCGGCCCTTAACAGAACAAGTCTGTTCGGGACTTATTAGACGGTGTAAGACAATCTGCAGACGATTTGCTAAGATCTTGGCCAAAATCTTTAACTCTGTGTTTAACATCGTTAAGGGCCGGAAATTACCTATCCCATCCCCTCCATTTTTATCTTTGCGTAACAATTTAATGATCCCCCTGGTAAAGTACTGCGGTATGCACCCGTTCCTATACCAGGAGTTAAAAAGTACGGTCAGCAAAGGAATAAAAATGGGCGACAGCCTCAAATACACCTCGTAGGGCAGACCATCTATCCCAGGGGTCCTGTCTAGCCCGACCTGTTTCAAGGCCTCAATGACTTCTTCCTCTTTTATGCTACCTTCACACCTAGCTGCTTCGGTCGCCTCCAGGCGAGAAAAGTCGGCTAAATAGGTGTCAAACTGTTCAATAGTCAGACCGGGCTCCTTGGTAAAAAGCTCCTGAAAATGAGTCCGAAAACCCTCCAAGATTCCGTCGTTTGAAGTTACGGTTCGTCCGTCCGGCAATGTGACACTGGCGATGTGTCGATCTGCAGAACGTCGAAACTCCTCCGCACGCAGTGACGCGGCCATGTTTGTTGCCTCGTTTGGCGCTCTTTTTAATCTAGCCCTAACTAATAATCCCTGGTCCTCCCTGTTATCCAAGGAGTCCAGTTCAGCCTTAACTATAGTATAGCTAGCACTATCCCCCTCCTCCACCGCCCTTTCTAATCTATCTTCTAGCGCCGCTTTCGCTGCTCTAGAACTACGGTTGAGCCGGCGACTAAAATCAGCAGCGAAGGACCTAATGACTTTTTTAAGGTTGCCCCACCACTTATTCCCGATAATAGCCCCCGTCAATTCCCTCTGTATTGTTAGTAGAAGCTGTTCCCGGAAGTCCTTCACATCGAACAACGACGTGTTGAACTTCCAGTAACTAGCCATCCTAGGTTTAACACTATCTAAGTTTACTCGAACCCGGACAAGCCTATGGTCCGAATAAACTATACTATGAAAACTTGGACAGTCTAAAAGCCCTAGGTCGACTCTCCTAACTAAGAACCGATCGATGTAACTCGAAAGTTGCACCGGATCGGAGCCGCGTCTACCTGTCCAAGTCCATGCTAAATCCCCGGGTTTTTCGTTCCGAAATTTATCGACAAGATCAAACTTGTCGACAAAGTCTCGAAACGCTTTAGCATCCCGGTTCTGGTTAGTATCCCTTGTGGTATTAACCCCACGATCTAACTCGGGATCCAGGACCGCGTTCCAGTCTCCCGCTAAAACTAACCGTCGAGACGAATTCATGAAAGGCTCGATTCGCCGAAAAAAGGAAACTAGCTCAGTACGGTTATTGGGCGCATAAACCCCAATAAAACGAAATGCCACATCCTTTACGGTAACATCCAGAACGAGCAATCTTCCCTCTGGATCTGCATAAATAGGGTCACACGATGCATCAAGAGTGCGCTTAACTAGCCAGGTAACCCCCCTTGCGTGGGTATCATAATGTGCTGAGTAGAGCTGAAAGTCCCTAAGGAGCACATCCTGATAGTCACTTGGAATAAAGTGAGTCTCCTGTAGACAACATACATCCACACCAAGGCGTTGAAGGTCGCGTGCAACTCGAAGTTTACGAGAGGCGTCCCTCAACCCTCGGACATTTAAAGTAGCTAATCTTAAAGAAGCCATCCTGAGCTACTTAGGGTTGGGAATCCTGATCAAACATAGACGGTGTCAAGACACCGACAGCTGTCCCCATGGATCCAGTGGTCATCTCAGTGGTGATTGACCCGTCAGGGGACAAACCGCCGATGTCAAGAGGAAAGGTTAGTTTAATGGCCCTATACAATGATGGATGCATTTTGATAGGGACCCGTCCAATACATGATTCTTTCATTTTTTGTATGTCGTTATCATTGAAAAAAACGGCTGGAGGAAACAAATTAAAAGCGCTATTTGCTTCCTCCATCATTGTCCACACTCCACTGGCCTCTGCTCTGGGCCTTACTACAGTCAATAATCTTGGGGCTTTGGGGAAGTTTTCGGGGTTAGTGGTATCCTTTTTCTTTATATTTTTTAAGGCTAGCAAATTTTTATAATCCTTATTCTTGTGTGCTTTCATCACAGTTTCTCTTTCGGTTGAGATATGACAAACTGCTTTGCCTGTAAAAAAAAGGGGAGATTTTTTTTTTCGGGATTCTCTCTCGGAAGAGGGGCTCCTTTGCCTTTTTTTATCTGTCGGAGTGGGAGGGGGCATATCTGTTTTCATGGGAGAAGGGGGAGGAGTGCTTTGAGGCGTGTTAGCAGGAGTGCAGAAGGGGGAAGGTCTCGGGCTTCTCTTTTTGGGAGGAGCGCCTAGAGAGGTCATATTTTTCCCTCTAGTCGGGGGTGTAGAAACTATTGGGGCTGGAATTTTTTGGGGGGAACGTTTTTCTTTTGGGTTAGGTTTCTCCGGGAACAGGGACTCTGGGAAGGGAACGTGTATTTTTTCTTTTCGTTTTTCATCGAGAGATTCTTTTAATTTTAGCAGTTCTTTATATTTATTCCCTCCGGGGTCTTTGCTCGAACGTATTTCAACTTTTTGTTCCTTTGTTAAGGATTTTGCATAGGTTGGTGATGCTGCTTTTCTGATTGGTACGGTTTTCCATTCACCTTTCTCTGGTGATGCAGCTTCGGTGTTATAAACTGCTTCGATCTCGTCAGTTGATAGACTGGGAGGATTAGTTTTATCTGTCGGTTCTGGTATTTTAAATCCAGGTTGTGCGCCCGGCTCTAAATGTGGTAATACCCGATTTTTTGGGTTTCTCGACGTTGTTTGCTTCTTGGGGCACGTATACGTTAAGTGCCCCACTTCTCCGCATATCCAGCAAGCCGGACGCCTTCCTGCCACTACTATAGGTAGTTTCTCCTCCTGTGCCTCGATGTAGTATGGTATCTTATAGTATGCCTCCTTATTCAGCAAAATATCAAACGACCAGACACCATTGTACTGGTCGACGTTTACTCCAGAGATGTCTCCGTATTGCAGTAAATACGCCGCCAAATATTCCCCTGGTATTACACCTGGGACTTCGAATATGGAAATGGTTGTCCGTCTCCGTCCCAGGTATTCCATCCTCAGAATGTATTCTGGAGTGATGATTTCGTTTTTCGAGAGCTTAATGCAATCTTCTGGAGATTTAAATAGGGCTGCCCAGGTGTTGTAGCCCTTTGTCTTGGTTATCCTTTCCGCTCTCATTCCCACAGTCGCAATTAACTTTGTCACGGTGTCTTTGGTTGATCTAATCAGCTTCTTGGTTTTTCTATCGATGACAAAAAGTGAAATTGTCTTTTTGGCAAATTCATCCATCCGTAGTTGTTCCACCTTGATGCCATTCGTGGTGACATGCTCTATGCATTTCTTGGCTTCTTCAAGAAACGATTCTACGTCTATTTTTACTGCTGGCGGCTTCTTCCAGACTGCATTCTCCTCTTCTTGCCTTTCCTTGACGGGTTCCGACGGCTCACAGCTGGTAGATGCCATGGCCGACGGGAAATGAGAGAAAAAAAAAACGCGAAGATCCGGGACTTAAAAAGGTAACAACGGGGGAAGAGAAGAAAGAGGAATAACAAATTTAACAATATATAACAATAATAATAACAATAATAATAACAGTATCAGCGCAATGAATATCGTATACAACCAAAAGACGAGTGATGGGGGTAAATATTTATTTTATTTGACAAAAATACAAATAAAAATGTGGCACAAGGCCGAAAAAGGGGGTGGGGGTTAATGTTGACCTAACTAACATAACGTTAACTTAACTAGACTCTTTCACCAAAATACCAAAATCACTCTGTGGACATCCTACCTTAAACCCGAAAGTTACAAATATATATACATGATGTGGGGGGGTTGGGGATAAAAATCTTATTTACAAAATCGTATGAAAAAATATACAATGATAAAAAGTGGTTAGTAAAAAGAACCCCCTCACTACTAATTGTGGCGGATAAAAAGTTTTGTCAGTCGAAAAGATGTAGGTCCCACGAAAGCTAACTTTATTCAAACACAACAAAAATGGCCTACATCTCTGGCAAAACAGTTTATCCGTCACCTAAGGGACCGGGATTGGGGGTTATCGAACCAAAAGTGGGAAAAAAAAAAAAAAAAAAAAAAAAAAAAAAAAACGAGGGACGCTGGGACAGGGAAAACCAAAAAGGGAGATTGGGGCGATGACAGCATGCATACTCTAGCTAAGTTAAAAATCGAACAATAATGCCTAACTAGCCTACTCTAGGAGGTCCGATGCATGTCTATGTTTGATCAGGTCACCCAAAATCCTTAACAAAAACCTAAGCCACTCAAAAAAGAAATTCAAGACTAGCTCCATTCACTTTACACAGTCGCGAAACTTTCACCCACCTGTCGTTGAAATTCACAGGAGCGAGTTTCACCTTCTCCAGCTTAATTCGCATTTTCAATCGATATTTGAAAATGAGGACAAGCTGGGGAGCAGTGAAGGTCTCATCTCCGTAAACCTCCTTCTGTCGCGTCGTCCAAATCACGCCTCTCATAACTGCTAGTAAACACAGAAAAACATAGCGTTCTTCTTTCTTCATGGTCGGTGCCCAGTTGCAGCACGGGGAAACCGACTCCAGCACAAAAAACCGCTCGCTCAGCATGCGAACCGTGAAGCCTTCAACTAACTCACACAACGGTCGAACGATGGCGCAGTGGAAGAAAGCATGATCAAGGTCTTCCTCCCATTCTCCGCATCGGACACAATTGGGTGTCTCCGTAAAACCCGCTGCGTAAAGTCTTTTGCCGACCCAGAGAGCATTTCGTATTACCAGCCAGGTGAGTGATGCCTCGTAATTATCGAAGCAGCTCGACCCAGGCGCCCAAGGCCATATTAAGCGGCGCTCCTCCTTCGTAAAACCGAACTCCTCAATCTTTTCGTCTCGAACGGATCCCCTCACTAACGCCCGATATAGCGCTTTGCGAGACAACAGCTGGGTGTCAGAGAGGCTTTCTTTGACCCGAAGAAGAAATCTCAAGGCCTGCCGACACTCGCGATAGAAAGGGCACTCGTTTCGGGGCAACCTGTGTGCCTCCCCCTCAGCCGAATGCACACTCTCCAAAGCCTGAAAGGCTTTCTTAGTGTCTTCTATCCAGAAGACACCGTTTCCCTCACTTGGTGTACACATTCGATCCAGGTATATCAGCCTAAGAGTGTGTCTACGTATTTCTACACTAGGCATACCCAGACCGCCTTCAGACGGATGCAGGTAACAGACCTCCCGGGTAACCATGGCTTGCTTTCCGCGCCATAAGAACGCGAAAAGAGCCCGCACCAGATCAACTAGTGTGGTCTCCGGGAGTGGAAGTACTGATAGACGGTAAAGGATCAGGGGGTAGATATGAGAATTGCATACCTCCGCCCGACCCTTCAAAGACAGATTTCTCAAGGCCCACAAATGAGATGCGACCTTGACCGCTTCCAATACCTCCGACCAATTTTTCTCCAGCTGGAGACCGGGACCAAACCAGACGCCGAGTAGCTTGCATGGCCCATCAGCCCAACCAAAGGGTCCCTGAAGGGGCATACCCCTCCAGGCACCGATACGTAAGCCAATAGACTTAACGTAGTTAATTATGGCCCCTGTGACCTTGGCATACCGACTTGTTTCTATGTCAACGACTCTAATCTCGGCACTGCTCGTTACAAGCACAGTCACGTCGTCAGCATAGGCGGTATACTTTACCGGGGTAGAGCCACCTGGCAAAGTAATCCCGCGAAGGACCGGATTCACCCGAAGCTGGCGCAAATATGGCTCAAGCGCCAGCACATATAACATTGGGGATAACGGACAACCTTGACGGATCGATCTTGTTAACATGAAGGGTTTCGACCTCACCCCATTCACTTCAACCATAGCACCGGGGTTGGCATACAAGAGGCAAATCCAAGAGCGAAACTGGGGACCAAACCCAGCCGAGCGAAGAACAGCCTCTAGGTAATGATGGTCTACTCTGTCGAATGCTTTGGACTGATCTAAATTAATCAGCGCGGCTTCTGTGTCGACTTTTTCTACGATCAAGCGTATCGTGTGCAAATTATCTAGAATCGTCCGGCCCTTAACAGAACAAGTCTGTTCGGGACTTATTAGACGGTGTAAGACAATCTGCAGACGATTTGCTAAGATCTTGGCCAAAATCTTTAACTCTGTGTTTAACATCGTTAAGGGCCGGAAATTACCTATCCCATCCCCTCCATTTTTATCTTTGCGTAACAATTTAATGATCCCCCTGGTAAAGTACTGCGGTATGCACCCGTTCCTATACCAGGAGTTAAAAAGTACGGTCAGCAAAGGAATAAAAATGGGCGACAGCCTCAAATACACCTCGTAGGGCAGACCATCTATCCCAGGGGTCCTGTCTAGCCCGACCTGTTTCAAGGCCTCAATGACTTCTTCCTCTTTTATGCTACCTTCACACCTAGCTGCTTCGGTCGCCTCCAGGCGAGAAAAGTCGGCTAAATAGGTGTCAAACTGTTCAATAGTCAGACCGGGCTCCTTGGTAAAAAGCTCCTGAAAATGAGTCCGAAAACCCTCCAAGATTCCGTCGTTTGAAGTTACGGTTCGTCCGTCCGGCAATGTGACACTGGCGATGTGTCGATCTGCAGAACGTCGAAACTCCTCCGCACGCAGTGACGCGGCCATGTTTGTTGCCTCGTTTGGCGCTCTTTTTAATCTAGCCCTAACTAATAATCCCTGGTCCTCCCTGTTATCCAAGGAGTCCAGTTCAGCCTTAACTATAGTATAGCTAGCACTATCCCCCTCCTCCACCGCCCTTTCTAATCTATCTTCTAGCGCCGCTTTCGCTGCTCTAGAACTACGGTTGAGCCGGCGACTAAAATCAGCAGCGAAGGACCTAATGACTTTTTTAAGGTTGCCCCACCACTTATTCCCGATAATAGCCCCCGTCAATTCCCTCTGTATTGTTAGTAGAAGCTGTTCCCGGAAGTCCTTCACATCGAACAACGACGTGTTGAACTTCCAGTAACTAGCCATCCTAGGTTTAACACTATCTAAGTTTACTCGAACCCGGACAAGCCTATGGTCCGAATAAACTATACTATGAAAACTTGGACAGTCTAAAAGCCCTAGGTCGACTCTCCTAACTAAGAACCGATCGATGTAACTCGAAAGTTGCACCGGATCGGAGCCGCGTCTACCTGTCCAAGTCCATGCTAAATCCCCGGGTTTTTCGTTCCGAAATTTATCGACAAGATCAAACTTGTCGACAAAGTCTCGAAACGCTTTAGCATCCCGGTTCTGGTTAGTATCCCTTGTGGTATTAACCCCACGATCTAACTCGGGATCCAGGACCGCGTTCCAGTCTCCCGCTAAAACTAACCGTCGAGACGAATTCATGAAAGGCTCGATTCGCCGAAAAAAGGAAACTAGCTCAGTACGGTTATTGGGCGCATAAACCCCAATAAAACGAAATGCCACATCCTTTACGGTAACATCCAGAACGAGCAATCTTCCCTCTGGATCTGCATAAATAGGGTCACACGATGCATCAAGAGTGCGCTTAACTAGCCAGGTAACCCCCCTTGCGTGGGTATCATAATGTGCTGAGTAGAGCTGAAAGTCCCTAAGGAGCACATCCTGATAGTCACTTGGAATAAAGTGAGTCTCCTGTAGACAACATACATCCACACCAAGGCGTTGAAGGTCGCGTGCAACTCGAAGTTTACGAGAGGCGTCCCTCAACCCTCGGACATTTAAAGTAGCTAATCTTAAAGAAGCCATCCTGAGCTACTTAGGGTTGGGAATCCTGATCAAACATAGACGGTGTCAAGACACCGACAGCTGTCCCCATGGATCCAGTGGTCATCTCAGTGGTGATTGACCCGTCAGGGGACAAACCGCCGATGTCAAGAGGAAAGGTTAGTTTAATGGCCCTATACAATGATGGATGCATTTTGATAGGGACCCGTCCAATACATGATTCTTTCATTTTTTGTATGTCGTTATCATTGAAAAAAACGGCTGGAGGAAACAAATTAAAAGCGCTATTTGCTTCCTCCATCATTGTCCACACTCCACTGGCCTCTGCTCTGGGCCTTACTACAGTCAATAATCTTGGGGCTTTGGGGAAGTTTTCGGGGTTAGTGGTATCCTTTTTCTTTATATTTTTTAAGGCTAGCAAATTTTTATAATCCTTATTCTTGTGTGCTTTCATCACAGTTTCTCTTTCGGTTGAGATATGACAAACTGCTTTGCCTGTAAAAAAAAGGGGAGATTTTTTTTTTCGGGATTCTCTCTCGGAAGAGGGGCTCCTTTGCCTTTTTTTATCTGTCGGAGTGGGAGGGGGCATATCTGTTTTCATGGGAGAAGGGGGAGGAGTGCTTTGAGGCGTGTTAGCAGGAGTGCAGAAGGGGGAAGGTCTCGGGCTTCTCTTTTTGGGAGGAGCGCCTAGAGAGGTCATATTTTTCCCTCTAGTCGGGGGTGTAGAAACTATTGGGGCTGGAATTTTTTGGGGGGAACGTTTTTCTTTTGGGTTAGGTTTCTCCGGGAACAGGGACTCTGGGAAGGGAACGTGTATTTTTTCTTTTCGTTTTTCATCGAGAGATTCTTTTAATTTTAGCAGTTCTTTATATTTATTCCCTCCGGGGTCTTTGCTCGAACGTATTTCAACTTTTTGTTCCTTTGTTAAGGATTTTGCATAGGTTGGTGATGCTGCTTTTCTGATTGGTACGGTTTTCCATTCACCTTTCTCTGGTGATGCAGCTTCGGTGTTATAAACTGCTTCGATCTCGTCAGTTGATAGACTGGGAGGATTAGTTTTATCTGTCGGTTCTGGTATTTTAAATCCAGGTTGTGCGCCCGGCTCTAAATGTGGTAATACCCGATTTTTTGGGTTTCTCGACGTTGTTTGCTTCTTGGGGCACGTATACGTTAAGTGCCCCACTTCTCCGCATATCCAGCAAGCCGGACGCCTTCCTGCCACTACTATAGGTAGTTTCTCCTCCTGTGCCTCGATGTAGTATGGTATCTTATAGTATGCCTCCTTATTCAGCAAAATATCAAACGACCAGACACCATTGTACTGGTCGACGTTTACTCCAGAGATGTCTCCGTATTGCAGTAAATACGCCGCCAAATATTCCCCTGGTATTACACCTGGGACTTCGAATATGGAAATGGTTGTCCGTCTCCGTCCCAGGTATTCCATCCTCAGAATGTATTCTGGAGTGATGATTTCGTTTTTCGAGAGCTTAATGCAATCTTCTGGAGATTTAAATAGGGCTGCCCAGGTGTTGTAGCCCTTTGTCTTGGTTATCCTTTCCGCTCTCATTCCCACAGTCGCAATTAACTTTGTCACGGTGTCTTTGGTTGATCTAATCAGCTTCTTGGTTTTTCTATCGATGACAAAAAGTGAAATTGTCTTTTTGGCAAATTCATCCATCCGTAGTTGTTCCACCTTGATGCCATTCGTGGTGACATGCTCTATGCATTTCTTGGCTTCTTCAAGAAACGATTCTACGTCTATTTTTACTGCTGGCGGCTTCTTCCAGACTGCATTCTCCTCTTCTTGCCTTTCCTTGACGGGTTCCGACGGCTCACAGCTGGTAGATGCCATGGCCGACGGGAAATGAGAGAAAAAAAAAACGCGAAGATCCGGGACTTAAAAAGGTAACAACGGGGGAAGAGAAGAAAGAGGAATAACAAATTTAACAATATATAACAATAATAATAACAATAATAATAACAGTATCAGCGCAATGAATATCGTATACAACCAAAAGACGAGTGATGGGGGTAAATATTTATTTTATTTGACAAAAATACAAATAAAAATGTGGCACAAGGCCGAAAAAGGGGGGTGGGGGTTAATGTTGACCTAACTAACATAACGTTAACTTAACTAGACTCTTTCACCAAAATACCAAAATCACTCTGTGGACATCCTACTTTAAACCCGAAAGTTACAAATATATATACATGATGTGGGGGGTTGGGGATAAAAATCTTATTTACAAAATCGTATGAAAAAATATACAATGATAAAAAGTGGTTAGTAAAAAGAACCCCCTCACTACTAATTGTGGCGGATAAAAAGTTTTGTCAGTCGAAAAGATGTAGGTCCCACGAAAGCTAACTTTATTCAAACACAACAAAAATGGCCTACATCTCTGGCAAAACAGTTTATCCGTCACCTAAGGGGCCGGGATTGGGGGTTATCGAACCAAAAGTGGGGAAAAAAAAAAAAAAAAAAAAAAAAAAAACGAGGGACGCTGGGACAGGGAAAACCAAAAAGGGAGATTGGGGCGATGACAGCATGCATACTCTAGCTAAGTTAAAAATCGAACAAAAATGCCTAACTAGCCTACTCTAGGAGGTCCGATGCATGTCTATGTTTGATCAGGTTACCCAAAATCCTTAAAAAAAACCTAAGCCACTCAAAAAAGAAATTCAAGACTAGCTCCATTCACTTTACACAGTCGCGAAACTTTCACCCACCTGTCGTTGAAATTCACAGGAGCGAGTTTCACCTTCTCCAGCTTAATTCGCATTTTCAATCGATATTTGAAAATGAGGACAAGCTGGGGAGCAGTGAAGGTCTCATCTCCGTAAACCTCCTTCTGTCGCGTCGTCCAAATCACGCCTCTCATAACTGCTAGTAAACACAGAAAAACATAGCGTTCTTCTTTCTTCATGGTCGGTGCCCAGTTGCAGCACGGGGAAACCGACTCCAGCACAAAAAAACGCTCGCTCAGCATGCGAACCGTGAAGCCTTCAACTAACTCACACAACGGTCGAACGATGGCGCAGTGGAAGAAAGCATGATCAAGGTCTTCCTCCCATTCTCCGCATCGGACACAATTGGGTGTCTCCGTAAAACCCGCTGCGTAAAGTCTTTTGCCGACCCAGAGAGCATTTCGTATTACCAGCCAGGTGAGTGATGCCTCGTAATTATTGAAGCAGCTCGACCCAGGCGCCCAAGGCCATATTAAGCGGCGCTCCTCCTTCGTAAAACCGAACTCCTCAATCTTTTCGTCTCGAACGGATCCCCTCACTAACGCCCGATATAGCGCTTTGCGAGACAACAGCTGGGTGTCAGAGAGGCTTTCTTTGACCCGTAGAAGAAATCTCAAGGCCTGCCGACACTCGCGATAGAAAGGGCACTCGTTTCGGGGCAACCTGTGTGCCTCCCCCTCAGCCGAATGCACACTCTCCAAAGCCTGAAAGGCTTTCTTAGTGTCTTCTATCCAGAAGACACCGTTTCCCTCACTTGGTGTACACATTCGATCCAGGTATATCAGCCTAAGAGTGTGTCTACGTATTTCTACACTAGGCATACCCAGACCGCCTTCAGACGGATGCAGGTAACAGACCTCCCGGGTAACCATGGCTTGCTTTCCGCGCCATAAGAACGCGAAAAGAGCACGCACCAGATCAACTAGTGTGGTCTCCGGGAGTGGAAGTACTGATAGACGGTAAAGGATCAGGGGGTAGATATGAGAATTGCATACCTCTGCCCGACCCTTCAAAGACAGATTTCTCAAGGCCCACAAATAAGATGCGACCTTGACCGCTTCCAATACCTCCGACCAATTTTTCTCCAGCTGGAGACCGGGACCAAACCAGACGCCGAGTAGCTTGCATGGCCCATCAGCCCAACCAAAGGGTCCCTGAAGGGGCATACCCCTCCAGGCACCGATACGTAAGCCAATAGACTTAACGTAGTTAATTATGGCCCCTGTGACCTTGGCATACCGACTTGTTTCTATGTCAACGACTCTAATCTCGGCACTGCTCGTTACAAGCACAGTCACGTCGTCAGCATAGGCGGTATACTTTACCGGGATAGAGCCACCTGGCAAAGTAATCCCGCGAAGGACCGGATTCACCCGAAGCTGGCGCAAATATGGCTCAAGCGCCAGCACATATAACATTGGGGATAACGGACAACCTTGACGGATCGATCTTGTTAACATGAAGGGTTTCGACCTTACCCCATTCACTTCAACCATAGCACCGGGGTTGGCATACAAGAGGCAAATCCAAGAGCGAAACTGGGGACCAAACCCAGCCGAGCGAAGAACAGCCTCTAGGTAATGATGGTCTACTCTGTCGAATGCTTTGGACTGATCTAAATTAATCAGCGCGGCTTCTGTGTCGACTTTTTCTACGATCAAGCGTATCGTGTGCAAATTATCTTGAATCGTCCGGCCCTTAACAGAACAAGTCTGTTCGGGACTTATTAGACGGTGTAAGACAATCTGCAGACGATTTGCTAAGATCTTGGCCAAAATCTTTAACTCTGTGTTTAACATCGTTAAGGGCCGGAAATTACCTATCCCATCCCCTCCATTTTTATCTTTGCGTAACAATTTAATGATCCCCCTGGTAAAGTACTGAGGTATGCACCCGTTCCTATACCAGGAGTTAAAAAGTACGGTCAGCAAAGGAATAAAAATGGGCGACAGCCTCAAATACACCTCGTAGGGCAGACCATCTATCCCAGGGGTCCTGTCTAGCCCGACCTGTTTCAAGGCCTCAATGACTTCTTCCTCTTTTATGCTACCTTCACACCTAGCTGCTTCGGTCGCCTCCAGGCGAGAAAAGTCGGCTAAATAGGTGTCAAACTGTTCAATAGTCAGACCGGGCTCCTTGGTAAAAAGCTCCTGAAAATGAGTCCGAAAACCCTCCAAGATTCCGTCGTTTGAAGTTACGGTTCGTCCGTCCGGCAATGTGACACTGGCGATGTGTCGATCTGCAGAACGTCGAAACTCCTCCGCACGCAGTGACGCGGCCATGTTTGTTGCCTCGTTTGGCGCTCTTTTTAATCTAGCCCTAACTAATAATCCCTGGTCCTCCCTGTTATCCAAGGAGTCCAGTTCAGCCTTAACTATAGTATAGCTAGCACTATCCCCCTCCTCCACCGCCCTTTCTAATCTATCTTCTAGCGCCGCTTTCGCTGCTCTAGAACTACGGTTGAGCCGGCGACTAAAATCAGCAGCGAAGGACCTAATGACTTTTTTAAGGTTGCCCCACCACTTATTCCCGATGATAGCCCCCGTCAATTCCCTCTGTATTGTTAGTAGAAGCTGTTCCCGGAAGTCCTTCACATCGAACAACGACGTGTTGAACTTCCAGTAACTGGCCATCCTAGGTTTAACACTATCTAAGTTTACTCGAACCCGGACAAGCCTATGGTCCGAATAAACTATACTATGAAAACTTGGACAGTCTAAAAGCCCTAGGTCGACTCTCCTAACTAAGAACCGATCGATGTAACTCGAAAGCTGCACCGGATCGGAGCCGCGTCTACCTGTCCAAGTCCATGCTAAATCCCCGGGTTTTTCGTTCCGAAATTTATCGACAAGATCAAACTTGTCGACAAAGTCTCGAAACGCTTTAGCATCCCGGTTCTGGTTAGTATCCCTTGTGGTATTAACCCCACGATCTAACTCGGGATCCAGGACCGCGTTCCAGTCTCCCGCTAAAACTAACCGTCGAGACGAATTCATGAAAGGCTCGATTCGCCGAAAAAAGGAAACTAGCTCAGTACGGTTATTGGGCGCATAAACCCCAATAAAACGAAATGCCACATCCTTTACGGTAACATCCAGAACGAGCAATCTTCCCTCTGGATCTGCATAAATAGGGTCACACGATGCATCAAGAGTGCGCTTAACTAGCCAGGTAACCCCCCTTGCGTGGGTATCATAATGTGCTGAGTAGAGCTGAAAGTCCCTAAGGAGCACATCCTGATAGTCACTTGGAATAAAGTGAGTCTCCTGTAGACAACATACATCCACACCAAGGCGTTGAAGGTCGCGTGCAACTCGAAGTTTACGAGAGGCGTCCCTCAACCCTCGGACATTTAAAGTAGCTAATCTTAAAGAAGCCATCCTGAGCTACTTAGGGTTGGGAATCCTGATCAAACATAGACGGTGTCAAGACACCGACAGCTGTCCCCATGGATCCAGTGGTCATCTCAGTGGTGATTGACCCGTCAGGGGACAAACCGCCGATGTCAAGAGGAAAGGTTAGTTTAATGGCCCTATACAATGATGGATGCATTTTGATAGGGACCCGTCCAATACATGATTCTTTCATTTTTTGTATGTCGTTATCATTGAAAAATACGGCTGGAGGAAACAAATTAAAAGCGCTATTTGCTTCCTCCATCATTGTCCACACTCCACCGGCCTCTGCTCTGGGCCTTACTACAGTCAATAATCTTGGGGCTTTGGGGAAGTTTTCGGGGTTAGTGGTATCCTTTTTCTTTATATTTTTTAAGGCTAGCAAATTTTTATAATCCTTATTCTTGTGTGCTTTCATCACAGTTTCTCTTTCGGTTGAGATATGACAAACTGCTTTGCCTGTAAAAAAAAGGGGAGATTTTTTTTTTCGGGATTCTCTCTCGGAAGAGGGGCTCCTTTGCCTTTTTTTATCTGTCGGAGTGGGAGGGGGCATATCTGTTTTCATGGGAGAAGGGGGAGGAGTGCTTTGAGGCGTGTTAGCAGGAGTGCAGAAGGGGGAAGGTCTCGGGCTTCTCTTTTTGGGAGGAGCGCCTAGAGAGGTCATATTTTTCCCTCTAGTCGGGGGTGTAGAAACTATTGGGGCTGGAATTTTTGGGGGGGAACGTTTTTCTTTTGGGTTAGGTTTCTCCGGGAACAGGGACTCTGGGAAGGGAACGTGTATTTTTTCTTTTCGTTTTTCATCGAGAGATTCTTTTAATTTTAGCAGTTCTTTATATTTATTCCCTCCGGGGTCTTTGCTCGAACGTATTTCAACTTTTTGTTCCTTTGTTAAGGATTTTGCATAGGTTGGTGATGCTGCTTTTCTGATTGGTACGGTTTTCCATTCACCTTTCTCTGGTGATGCAGCTTCGGTGTTATAAACTGCTTCGATCTCGTCAGTTGATAGACTGGGAGGATTAGTTTTATCTGTCGGTTCTGGTATTTTAAATCCAGGTTGTGCGCCCGGCTCTAAATGTGGTAATACCCGATTTTTTGGGTTTCTCGACGTTGTTTGCTTCTTGGGGCACGTATACGTTAAGTGCCCCACTTCTCCGCATATCCAGCAAGCCGGACGCCTTCCTGCCACTACTATAGGTAGTTTCTCCTCCTGTGCCTCGATGTAGTATGGTATCTTATAGTATGCCTCCTTATTCAGCAAAATATCAAACGACCAGACACCATTGTACTGGTCGACGTTTACTCCAGAGATGTCTCCGTATTGCAGTAAATACGCCGCCAAATATTCCCCTGGTATTACACCTGGGACTTCGAATATGGAAATGGTTGTCCGTCTCCGTCCCAGGTATTCCATCCTCAGAATGTATTCTGGAGTGATGATTTCGTTTTTCGAGAGCTTAATGCAATCTTCTGGAGATTTAAATAGGGCTGCCCAGGTGTTGTAGCCCTTTGTCTTGGTTATCCTTTCCGCTCTCATTCCCACAGTCGCAATTAACTTTGTCACGGTGTCTTTGGTTGATCTAATCAGCTTCTTGGTTTTTCTATCGATGACAAAAAGTGAAATTGTCTTTTTGGCAAATTCATCCATCCGTAGTTGTTCCACCTTGATGCCATTCGTGGTGACATGCTCTATGCATTTCTTGGCTTCTTCAAGAAACGATTCTACGTCTATTTTTACTGCTGGCGGCTTCTTCCAGACTGCATTCTCCTCTTCTTGCCTTTCCTTGACGGGTTCCGACGGCTCACAGCTGGTAGATGCCATGGCCGACGGGAAATGAGAGAAAAAAAAAACGCGAAGATCCGGGACTTAAAAAGGTAACAACGGGGGAAGAGAAGAAAGAGGAATAACAAATTTAACAATATATAACAATAATAATAACAATAATAATAACAGTATCAGCGCAATGAATATCGTATACAACCAAAAGACGAGTGATGGGGGTATGAGACGAATGGATTCGCCCATCATTTTTATAACCAACGGCTGTGCTAAACAACCAATGGAAACGTTTCGAATTATTATAAAAATTTGTCGAATTGTGGATTCAATCAGTTCGCCGTTAACTACGCTATGGGCCGCATTTGATTCTTGGCCACTGTCTTGGTTACTGCTCTGAACTACGCCGCCATCTTTGTTCAACACAATATCTCAGAACTTAACAGGTTAACTACGCCACGGACCGCATTTAATTCTTGGCCGCTATCTTGGTTACTGATCTGAACTACGCCGCCATCTTTGTTCAACACAATATCTCAAAACTTAACAGATTATGGGTCCAGCCACTGTCTTTTCTTTGATGGATCGGAATCAAGATTCGAATTGTGGCAGGTAAAATTTCTGGGATATCTAAGAATTCGAAAACTACACAAAGTCATACAATCTCCAACAGAGAATCTAAACGACCCCGAATTTCTCGAAAAGAACGCGGCTGTTTTTGCAGAATTGATTCAATGTTTAGACGATAGAAGTCTGCCTCTGATTATAGGAGACGCATTGGATGATGGAAGGAAATCATTGACATATAAAGAGAATATTATTTATCAAAAGGGAAACCGAAAATAATATCCCTATATACAGAACTAACGTCTCTGAAACATAACGAGGATGGAACGATTACCGACTACGTTATAAGGGCAGAAACAACCGCCAATGCCTTAAAACTCCCAGGTGAAATCATAAGCGATAGCTTGTTGATATCAATGACCCTCCAGGGACTTCTAGCCGATTTTAAACAATTTATAAATGTTATAACTCAGAAAGACAAACCCATAAATTTCAGCGAATTTAAAGTGGCATTGCGCAGTTACGAAGAGACTAATCGTATGCTCGTGGACAATAATACCTCCAGCAATATTATGAAGTTCAAAAATGCTTCTCGAAAGTAGACACCACCAAATTACGCGCATCACCGCAACGTCTCCAGAAATAATTTTCCCAAGAACAAGAAAATTATCTGCTATAATTGTGAAAACAAAATGTAAATTGACCGGGGCACGACGTTAAACTGCGACCATTTCTACCTTACTAACCAAACTAATACCTAACATAATGTTTCCAGTTTTTGGTACAAAAAATGTCACTTGTTAAAATCTTTTTCTAAACCGCCTATTTGTCAAATAATTCTTTTTTGTATTTTTTTGGCAAACATTTCATAAAACAAAAAAAAATTGTTATTTGTGAATTTTTGTGCATATGTTTATATGTATTTCAAAAGTATTTTATTTGTATGTTTAGATATATTTGAAAAGTGTTTATATTTATATGTATAAAAAATATCTTTTTTTTTTGCACTCATTATACCAACATATTTATAATTCCGTTTGGCAATTGTCTTCAGAGATACCCCTTTACTCATCTCATTACGTTTTTTTAGGGTTTCCGCTAGATTTTGTTTTTTTTATTTCAGAAAGAATTGATCTCGCACAAACGATCGCAATAAAATATATACGCAATTGAGCTTGTAGATTTGCATAAATTTTCAGCTTCGATTTTTAGGTATGAGCTAATTATAGAATATGTTCTTTTTTTATTAGAAACTTAATCTATTTATTACTGTAAAGTAGGGTATATTATTGACTGTAACATTGATACGATCCACTATTCGGGGGGGGGTGAATCAAAAGACTCAGGTTTAAAATACGAATATTTAAAGGGACAAATAGTTTTGATGAAGACGAAAGTTGAAGAATACGATAGGAAAAAATGAAATAAATAAATGAAAATAAAAGATTAATAAGTCTTTATGAATAAAATAAATATAAATTTAGTAAAATTTTAATGATTTTAAAGAATTCAACTATTTTAAGAGATATAAACCAATCCTGTCCCCAAAATTCTTGAAAGAAGATATAATATATTATAGAATATAGATAATGTAGTAAAACACTAAGAACGGGCAAATAAGGAAAGAATAATAAAAAGAAGCGATGAGGAATTTAATGTATAAAAGACTTGAAATTCTTAGATCATTAGCTTATGGTGTACTCCAAAACAAAATTAAAAAAGTAGACTCGCATGTAGAATAATACGGAAAGTAGTTTTACAAAGTTTGTAAATGATGCGCAGAAACTCCAAAAACGTAATCCGATTCAGAGTTATTTATTAAAGAAATTCTCACGAGAAAAACAAGTATTTATACATTAAATGTATTTTCATACATACAAACAGATTTTAAAGAGGTGCACTATTAATCGAAACGGATCGCGCACGAAAGAGGTGTCAAGATGTTAAATGCAAATACAAATAGAACGAAACCCTTTCTATAATTTTAAGGAAAGGACTGTGCAGTTAAAAACCTTAGAACTCAAAATATGTGTTAATCTGATGGCTTAAATCAGTCATAACTATTAATGCCTCATATATAACAGAATGAAAAAAATAATGAGTGTTAGGCTGTCTATAATAGATTATATATATATATATATATATATATATATATATATATATATTATGGCAGTAGAGTTTAGTTTCCTAGAAGTACATCCAATGAAACAACATGTGCCTACCAAAAGTGCACAATGGGTAAACAGAGCAGGTATATCAATTTTATTTATACAAAAATTTATGGCTACCTATGTGCATACATGATTCTGTAATCTCGCGTGCTGGGGAGATTACGTCTTCAGGACATGAATTATCTTCGAAAACTGACATTTCAAGACACACAAAAAAACTTTTCCTTATTTCGTTTACAAAATTAGAAATCTTGTCACCTAATATGGGTGGGGGGTTTGTGTGGGAAGATAAGTTAGGTTCTTGAACGATTCATTCCTCATCGGTTTTTATCCTTCATATCTTAACCTCTTATTTAAAAAGAAAATTTATCCCCTTTTTATATTCCTTTTTACCTATCTCGTCTTTTTGTTGTTGCGGTATAACATGCTTGAGAGAACCAATCTTCTGTCTCGCCTGGGCGGTGGTCAAAAAGAGCATAGGCATTTCCGGTGGCTACCCCGTGGGATTAGGCCGGCATTCTTCCTTTACATACACATTCTAGTCTAGAATTAAACACAGATATGCATATACACTCAGGAGTGGATACCCACGTTTGTTATATTGCAACTTACACACACGCACAGATATATAAATTATAAGTATATAAATAAAAATAAAATAAATATAAATATAAAATTCAAGAAACTACAGATTTCTGCACGTATAAATATACAGAAATACATGTATAAAAACCTATACTCTGATACACCCGCGCACATATATACATATATAAATATACACATATATACATACATAATATATATATGTATATTTATATATATATATATATATATGCAGTTAAATACCTTTACACTAAACGTAAACGCACACCCATATAATCCACATAGATACCTATTCCCATAGTAATATTTATACAAATACATAACATAAATATCAATACACTATATTATATACTACACATAATACTGGTACTAATAAAACTGTTAATTGGAAACCTTATAACCTGTAGACCCCAACCGGATACACCTTTCAATAATATATATGGATATAGATGTAGATATAGATATCCATATACACACACGTATACATCTGCACATATACAAATACACCTAGACAGATACCTGCTTAAACCTAACACATGAATATAGAGCCATACGTGTATATACACAAAAACTCCATTTAATAAATTTTATTTAATAAATTCTATTTAATAAATTTTATAAAATAAGGTGTCTTCTAGCTCTTGTGCTGTGGTAATCCCTTTTTATGAAACTGCGTATTATTATGTAGGAGCATATGCATACATACACCCATACATATACATACGCATAGACTCTCTGGTAACATATACACTATTGTCACGCTCCTATATATGAAACAGCCTATTTCAATAGTTCATATATATATATATATATATATATATATATATATATATATATATGATACATCTACAGTAGATATAGATATGAACGCATTCTCAATATAATTCTTCTTTGCAACATTCTATACGCATATTTATATTACACGAACCAAACCGCTTCTTATTTTTCATAATTTGTAGTTTTTTTTAATTTGATAAACCTCATAGTGTATTCAGATTGAAGTGCACAGGTCTATCCACCGATTAAACAATCACTTCCTCGAGGTTTTTATAAATATATAATAATATGTGGATGTATGTATATGTGTATGTGTATGTAGATGTATGTATATATGTTTGTATGTGTTCGATGCATATATATATATGTATGTATGTATGTTCGTATGCATGTATGTATGTATGTATGCATGTCAGGTCATGTCATATGCTACTGGTACCATGTAACCCAGTACTACCTGCCTCATGGTCGGGTCACTGGCGACTAAACTGTTTCCCCCACCAGACTTGTTTGGTGAGGAGGGCGGCTAGTCTCCCTGAAGGATTAAAAATAAGACCTTCCAAAGGGCGAATGAACTCTTTTTCTGGGTCAACGGTCAACTAGCACCGTGTATATTTGTGTGTGTGTATGTGTATTGAGGTAGAGAGGGCTCCCGTAAGCCGTGGTGAAGGCAACCTTTCTAGGAGAAGCAAATCTCTGATTTAAAAAAACCCTAAAGCGGAAGACCAGTACCCGCATTAAGCTGGTCTGCAGATTAATTTGTTGCTGGCTATTTTGCTCTTGCTTGTTGCTGGATCTCAACATTTTGAATCGAGAGAGAGACTTAGCTGTCGTACAAAGCTAAGACTCTGTAACATCATATTTGTATAGATACTTCCTCAGACATTTGGGCTCATGGATTTTAAATGTCTGAGGGAGTGGCACTCGTCTGACAAGACGTTGCAATCATCATGTATGTATGTGTGTATAACCAGATGTATATATGGTGTGTGTATCGGTATGCATATCTGTATGTAAAACGCCATGGAATTTTAAAAAAATGTAAGTACTACAATATGTAAACCTTTCCATTTTGTTTGTATAACCTAAATGCTTTGAGTTTGTTGTTATATATATATATATATATACATATATATATATATGTGTGTGTGTGTATATATATGAACTATTGAAATAAGTTGTCATATATATATATATAGGAGGGTGACAATAGTGTATATATTACCAGAGAGTCTATGCGTACGTATATGTATAAGTTTATATATGTACGTATATATGCGCCTACGTAAAATAGGCAGTTTCATATACAGGGGTTACCACACGACTAGAGCTAGAACTTTCCTTATTAAATAAAATTCATTAAATAGAATTTATAAAATAAATTTTATTAAGTTAAATAAAATTTATTAAATGGAGTTTTTTGTGTATATACACATATGACTGTATATTCATGCGTTAGTTAAACAGGTATCTGTCTAGGTGCAATTGTATATGTGTAGATGTATATGTGTGTGTATATAGGTATCTATATATCTATGTATCTCATATTTATATTTATGTATGTTGTATGTGTCTGTGCCAGTATATATATATATATATATATATATATATATATATATATATATATATATATTATTGAAAGGAGCATCCGCCTGGGGTCTACAGTTTTATTAGTACCAGTATAATAATAGGGATAGTATTCAATATAGTGTATGCCTATTTATGTTAAGTATCTGTATAGATATTACTACGGGTATAGGTATCTATTTGGATTATATGGGTGTGCGTTTACGTTTAGTGTAAATGCATATAACTGTATATATATATATATATATATATATATATATATATATATATATATATGCAGTATGCACGCGGGTGTAGCAGAGTATGGATTTTTGTACATGGATTTCTGTATATGTATGTGTGCAGAGGTCGGTAGTCTTCTTGAATGTTATATTCATATTTATTTTATTTTATTTTTATTTTTATACTTATAATGTATGTATCTGTGCGTATGTGTAAGTTGAAATATAAAAAAGTGTGTATCCACTCCTGAGTGTATATGTATATATGTGTTTAATTCTAGACTAGAATGTGTATGTAAAGGAAGATTTCCGGCCTAATCCCACGGGGTAGCCACCGGAAATGGCTATGCTCTTTTTGACCACCGCCCAGGCGAGACAGAAGGTAACCTTTCCCAAGCACGTTATAACGCAACAACAAAAAAGACTTGATATATAAAAGGAATATAAAAAGGGAATAAACAAAACAAAGGGTTAAGATATGAAGGATAAAAACCGATGAGGAATGGATCGTTCAAGAACCTAACATCCTCGCACACATAAACCCCCACCCATATTAGGTGACAAGATTTCTAATTTTATAAACGAAATAAAGAAAAAAATTTTTCTGTGTGTCTGGAAATGTCAGTTTTCGAAGATAATTCATGACCTGAAGACGTAATCTCCCCGGCACGCGTGATTGCAGAACCATGTATGCACATATGTAGCTATCAATATTTATATAAATAAATAAATATATATATATATATATATATATAATTTAAACGTTGATCATAAATTATAATCCTTGCAAAACATTGGCGCCAAGTTTCTGAGCTCTCTCTCTCTCTCTCTCTCTCTCTCTCTCTCTCTCTCTCTGTGCCACGATGTATTATGAACACTACTTTCTATTATGATAATTTCCTTTTCAAACAAACTCTAACTAGATATTTAAAAAAATATTTGAAAAGAAGATTGCCTCGTGATGGTTACGTATGTGCTTGGAATCATTTGCTATTTTTGGCATCGATAATTAGTTAGAATGTGTCCACATTAGAAATGAGGCTGGAATGTTGCAACACTAGTTGCTTTGCTGGCATCAAAGTAATTGATGAATTTAGTAACATCCCAAACAGTGTGGATTCCGCTCAGATTATCTTCAGTCCTGGTAGAGAATCCAGGAGGTAGGCGGCTGTGATCGCATATGGTTGGTGTTTATGCACAGTTCTTGTCAAAGAGCTTAGCTTTTTCAGATAATGACGATAAGTGCCTCATGCTTTTAGAATATGCTTTATATAGAGGACGCGAATCGGTTCACGATCTTGTTTGTCATTCGCGAAAACAAATGGAACGAAGCCTTTGTTCTTATACTTTAATCATGTTGGATTAAGCATATGACTCTCACACGTTTTCTATAACATATTCGTAGTGATTGCTAAAAGTGAGTTTAGTTTTACTCTTTAGGCAGTTGAAATAGTTGTTGATATGGTAAATGGCATTAAGTGTCAAATGAGTGAACTCGCGCCGCCGCGGGAGAAAGTTTAACAATTACATTTGAGAATAAAAGTATTGCATTTACCTTAAGCAACTGATAATGGTGTGATACGTAATGTCATTTAGTGTAGGTCGATGCGTTTTAATATAACTCGGTTCTAGTAGTGTTACTATTTAAAATAGGTTTCGGAATTATTCTCGTGCTATTGACTAACATTTCCTTCAGCCCAGAGGGCATAGGTTTGCCTTTATTAAATTGCGCAAGAATTACAATGAGCCGGGCAGGTTCGCAAAATATACTGGTAATTGTAAAACCAAATGTATTTATTTATAATTTTATAATTCCTGTTAATATCACAAAATACATGTTATCACTTGGACATAATGGTCTACTACTTCGGATCCTGTTCATAGGGAAATATGTAAAGTTTTTTTTTTTTGCACGGTGGTAACCACTTATCAAGGCCCGGAAGCTACTCAGGGATAAGAGTTATTGCAAGTACAGTACGTTAGTGTGGAGATTTGATGAAGTGTTTACTTAGGGGGGCGGTTCATTAGGAATTTGTTAACGTTGGATTTGAAGACATCCAAGTTGTAGTCAGGTGGGAAACAGGCAGACGGAACAAAGTTCCACAGGCGTGCAGTTCTAATAAAGAAGCTTTGTTCATGGAATCTACGTTTTGATTTAGGCATAGATAAAGAGTGGGGACAGAGTTCCACAGGCGTGCAGTTCTAAGAAAGAAACTTTGTTCATGGAATCCACGTTCTGATTTAGGCACAGATAAATAGTGGGGGAAATTTTTCACAGTGGATTCAGCTAGACGGGTGTTTTTCGTGAAAGATTGGCGAAGGGGCAAAGTGATGAGAAGGGAGATGTCTAATCATTTCACATTTTAATTTATACATATTAGTACAGTCAAGGAACAGGAAATAATTCCAGAATCTCGCAGTCTGCGTGTAGGAATGATTATTGATTAAAAATAAGACCTTTACGCATCTAGCGATCTCTAAAATGAAAGGGTGGGGTTTTTATATTGAGCAGATTTTCTGAAGATTGATACGCTGTGTTGTTACACGTGGTTTATGTTCAGCAGATCGCATTCCGTTTAAGTACTTATAAAACAGAGACAGAGATGCCATATTGCTATGACGAGAGTCGCATTCTTTTAACAGAATATTTATACCAATAAATAAAATTGGTTATTTTTAATGTTTAATTTGGAGTTATTGTTGCTGCAAGATTGTTAATATTTGATTTGTAATAGTAAATAGAGAATTTAACTGTATTTTTTTTTTACATTTGAGGCATTCAGTGTATTTTCATTAATATTACAACTAGGTCGCATTTTATTATAATCTCAAAATTTTATACACTTATTATTTGTTTTAGAGAATTAATTTTGAATCAGTTATTTTATTTGTTTATATACGGTAAAATTTTAGGATCACTCACATATAAATAATTATTTTACATATATGTAATTCAATGAATACTGCTTTCTTGGTGGGATATATTTTTAATATAGTATTTTATGTTTATCCTATTACATATTTTAAGCGATCGGTGTATATTTGTTCTGCTAATTTAAGAGACTAGTATTTTAGCTGTTTTTTCTACGTAGAAATTGTAGACGTAATCTTATGTGGTTCTATTTACTTCCAGTCTCCTCTTTAAATAAAGGTGAGAATCGGATTAAACAAAAAATAGGAAATGGGTTGGTGAATGACAATAGATGGAAAGTTTTTCAGAAAAGAAAATAACATGTGATTGTAAGTCAGAGTGTGGCAATGGTAAAAAAATTATATATACGCAACAAACTGTGTAGATATTTAGAGTTAGTTTTGGAAGACACTAGTGAGTTACTCTGAGTTTACAGGAATAGAAGCGTGCACGGACGACCTCGACATTTACCTCAGTTGAAATTTGAACATAGCTGAAGACAGACCGTGGCTTGAACCAGATCGAGAGAGCTTGAATAGGGAGATGAGCTAAAGATTTAGAATGATGTTGCCCGCGATGATTCAACACGCGACCTCATAGCCTAACAAATACATACATGCATTGTCGGAGGTTGTGTTTTCTGTTTCTTTCCCTTGTCACATTTCATACTTGTTAACCATATGCTCTCCGCGACTCGGCCGTTGACAGATGAGACGAAAGAGACCAAATCTACGGAATATAACGTTGGGACCGGCGGCACTCTCAAGCTGGGAAATGCCATCTCTTCAAAATTATGAGAATAAAAAGTTGATCTGTTGTTTACTTTCAACAACCGCGTAACTCTTGCTTTCGTTATTTTTTCATGTAAGTCTTCGCATTCCGCTAGCGATGTTTCTGACTAAAGCGAAAGAATTACTATACTCTTGATCAGAAGTTCTCCATCTTACACTTATTCTTGTGAAGTTAATGACTATTAAGTAATATTTTTAAACTACTCACATAAATTGGCTTATTACGTTGTCTGGTTTTATTAAAAATATAGATATTGAAAAGGGGAAAAATTATGAATGATTTATTTTATATCCGAATTAAAGAATATAATTTTTAAACGAATCTGTAAATTTTGTATTTCGTCCTTGTTATGAGATAAATCTAAATACCATAGATACAGCGTACACGGGTTATGATGTTACAAATATTTGGGTTTCAAGGTTTACTATATGGAAATTGATGATACTCGTTCCTTAAAACGCACTGATTGAAATGTCGTCACATTTAGTGTAAATGTTTCTTTTTGATATATACAACTACTTAAGTTGTGTTATCACTTTTAGACATGGAAGAAGACGCCATTCATGCTTTGGATTTATACACAACTAGCCAATAAGTAAATAGTCTGCAACAAAAAAAGAAAATCGGTTGCTCAAACGGAAATGGAATCATGTCTTCTTTTCTAGGTCGACAGTTTTACTGTTCCACTTGAGAGTTAAAAGAAAAAAAAAATCACAATCAATGTGTGTAATTATTAGAAAAATCATTCAGAAATAATGTACGAAATGGTGAAAACATGGGAGAAGTAGTAATATCGCCAGGACCGGAACTTGACAACGTTCGAGTTCAATCAAGGGGCTAAACTAGGAATACAAGTCGTATTTGCGGCTTATCATTTTTCTGTTTAAATATCTCATTTTTGCGCTACTCAGAAAAATATCAGGTTTATTGAAACATGTACGTAAATAAAATATATTTCTTATTTCTTCTAAATTCCATACATCTACATACCAATACGCTTACACAATTTTCTGTTTGTATTATTTAATCACCTGCAACGTGTATTTTTCAATATTGATTGCTGAATCGTTTAATCGCCGAAGAAACAATGAGAAAATATTTTTGTGAAATTCCATGTAATACAATATTAGATCAGAACTCAATTCAAGCTATTATATATGCTTTCTCCAAGTTTGATGTATTATTACAGTGTAAATAGCGCTCATTACTTTGGATTCAATTATAACAAATCTAATAAAATATTAAATAATGCAGTAAAAAGTATTAAATAAAATTACACCACAATTCCAAGAATGATGTTGGTGATAAACATTTGTAACTACAGCTTTTTTGAAAGGACATTAACTAAAGAACTCATATAAATAAGTTTCATTTGAAAATTTTACAAAACTTTAAAATGTTATGAAATAATTTATTAAAATATTCAAATAATTTTATTAGACTTTCAGTCTAAGATAATTTTAATAATATTTTTTGTGGTGGTGGTCAAACCCCCGAGGGCATGTTCTTGTGGGGAGAGCAATGTCTGCGCCTACTCATTTTGACGGTCGTTCTAAAGTCTGAAATTCATTTTAAGACCGCTTGATTGTCCAGAATTTTAAATAAAGTAAACGATGTTGTAAACATTATTTTGTAAGATTTAACTGAAATATTTTTCTCCAAGCGTTTCCAGAAGAAAAGCACAATGAAGACAAAAAAATGATGTTAATTACTAAATCAAATGTTTTATAAGATTACTAGCAGTTCAGCCTGGCTTTGTCCGGGCCCTATGTACTGTTATTAACTTTATGTGCATATGTTAAAAATGTTTGCTCTAAAACTGATTAAAAAGCTTGCAGCATGTCTGAATACGCTTTATGTCAAATTTCAAATGTTTAGGCATAAAATAAGCTGAATAGTTTGCTATAGATCGCAAATGTCAAATCTTTTGGACTTTGACCTCTTGGCAGACAAATTTTCCGCCACATACCGATTAAAAAGCTTGCCCTATGTCTGAATACACTGTATGTACACTTTCCAATTGTCCGACTAAAAACTGGCTTATAAGTAAATTGTTATTGAAATTTGACCCCAATTTTGACCTCTTAATTTTTATTGTTTTGTATCCAAATTGAATTACAAAATTGATCCATGTCCAAGTAACCTACATTTAAAATTTCAAGTTGTTAGACCACAAATTAGTGGAAGTATTTTGTAGAATTTTCAAAAGGCCAAAACATTGAACGTTGACCGCTTGACAGCGAAATTCTGGCCGGAAACAAATTTAAAAGATTTTTCCATATCCTACTACATCTTATGCCAGATCTTGGGCCTGTAGACTAAAACGTAACTTTCACTTTTATAGATATATAGATTTAATTTTTTACGATTTTTCCAATAAGGTTTTCAAAAGCTTTAGCAAGCGTCTTTTATTTAAAAAGGTTCCAGTTTTATAAAACATTTAACATTTTGTTCGTACTCAACGTTTACAGAATAAAATATTTATAAACACATTTGCAATACACAAGCGATTAATGTACAGCCGTATATTTTTTACAGTCACCGTTTACCCTAAAATGATATTCTACCAAAACAGACTTAGTATCACGCGCAACAGACAAAAAACTCATATATATATATATATATATATGCATATATGTACACGTATATTATTATCATAAAAAGAAAACATGTAATTTCCTAGATATAATGGTATCGCTATGAACTGTCATTAAAAATATATGAGGCCTGCATATTAGAACCCCTTAATAGTTTTAAGAGAGAAACGGACAAATACATGGGGACAATATTTGAAAACAACAGATGGCGTGTAAAAAATCTAGTGATAATGTGACTTCAAATGAATGTAATCATTTCTACTCTGTAAGAGAATAAGATAATTACCAATGTTCGAATAACGAAAAAAGTGCAAACACACTGAAACATAAGAAATATGTCGTGGTTTCCTTGACACATTGTTTAACGGATAAATGGTGTTTTGAAGGCTTACAATGCAGGGCGGTACAGTCGTTGTGGGCATATAAATAAATAATTCAATAATATCTTTTATTAACATGATTGGTTCGTTTTTCTTTCTTTTTTCTTTCTTTCAACTCTAAATTGTATTTGTTCCATAGGTCCATTCCAATGCACCACGCCTCTTCAGTTGAGAAACGTATGTCCACTCTCTAGGATGTCAATTGTAAATTGAGAGCATAGAGGGTAGGGATACGTTTCTCCACTCGAACGTACCTATGAGAAAAATACCATGTACAGATAAAAAAAAAAGAAAAACTATCCAATCAGGTAAGTTTACACAAACTATTAAATTATTTATCATTTATTAATTAATCTGCTCACAACAACTGTATATTCCTGTAAGCCTTCAAAAACAGGTTTTATACTGAAACATTGTGTATTACGGCCTACTAAAACGGTCTGTACATCATATGTTACACCAAATAGTCATAAAATTTAACAAATGGCCTCGAGAGGAAAAACACTAACAAGACCGCAATTAAAAACGTACGGAGCATGCTGGGATTTGAGCAGGGGGGGGGATTTGGGCTATCGAAACCGCTGGTATTACTTAGAGTCAGTTTGGAAAATATAATCAACTATTTCGATAACGTGAAGTTTTTTTCGATAGCTATCGAGAAAAGTGAAAAGCACTAGAAATCAGGGGGGGTCATTTTTATCTAGAGTCCGTGGAACATCACATTTTATTGCCAGTGAGTGATTCTGCATTATAGTATTTATTTTAACTCGCTATAAGTAAATAATAATAATCCGTTTTCGTATTATTTATATTACTAGTACGAATGTATGTTGTATCATAATCCGTGTTAGTAGACTAATGTCTTATCCCAAAATGACAATAAAATATGAAAGAAGATCAATTTATTTATTTATAAAAAGATTCGTTACTTACAATATAGAACACCCAATATTTTCCAGAGTTGAAGTTATTTTACTTCTATCAGATTCGATCGCTACATAATTTGTTAACGTGGAAATAGTTTTATTTTGAATAGATGTGATCAGTGTTTTCTCAAAGAAAGAGCCCACGGATAAGGATATATATATATATATATATATATATATATATATATATATACATATACACATATATACATACATATACACATATATACATATATACACATATATACGCATATTGTATATATAAAATCATATATATATATATGTATATATGCATATATGTATACGTATATATATATATTTAAGGTCATATATACATATATGTATATATACATATATATATATAAATATATGTATATATATACATTTATATGGGTATATGACCTTAAATATATATATATATATATATATACGTATATGTGTATATATGCATATATACATATATGATTTTGTATATATAATATGTATATATATATATATACATGAGAAAATATCTAAAATTCTTTGATATTTGCGAACACCAAATAATTAACTGACAGTGACTGAATCAATGCTACGCCTGTGCGTGTGTTTCTTCATATAATGTACTCGTGCCATTGATAATAATCCTTGAAATAACTTGGTCTATTTTAATATTGGTATATATTGATTTATCACTGAAAAGATGCATAATGAATGCGAAAGTTTTAAAATAATAAATTACTCCAAATTTTTTTTCCTTAAATTATTCTTTGGAATATTTTCTTAAAATATATTTAACCAGACCATCTTCATTACCGTCTATTTTTTCTCATTTTACATTCTGAGGTAGATTTAGTTTTAAGATATTTTTTTTTATTTCTTATTTTATCAAACGAATTAACATACTTTAAATACACAACATTTCAGTGCAGCAGTAATATCTAAAAATGTTTAATCCAATCGACTAAAATAACAAAACTCTTCTGTTTTCGTATAATTAGTTTGTCGTTTGTTGGCTGCAATATGTTCTGTTCGCGTATTATAGTTCCTCTATACACGTTCTATAATAATACTTGTTTATGAAAATGCTATATTCTATAAAGCTAATTTAAACGTACGTGCACGATTCAATTATCATGCGTGCAAATTTTTCTTAGAACAGAAATTGAGTTGGAATATTAGCATTAATAATGAGTGACAATAATAAATACAGTGGCGAATAGTATAACAATTATTTATTTATGCCATATCATCATTAAACTTGTGGTATGTCTATATCCTGCCAATGATACTATTTATCAATTTTCTGAGATTATGCTGTATCTGCTGCACAAATAAATTTAAATATTTGTAAATCATACGATATAATCATTTGCCATAGTACGGCTAGAGGTAACTTAAATTGGCATCATTTATTTACATTTCAAATTTAAGTTACATTATACGTAATGCAGTGTATTAATAGCACTTTTCGCTTTGCAATTAATGCCGTTTTTTTTAATTTTATTACATATTTCAGGGAATCTATAATCCTTAAATTACGTTATTATATGCGCACATTATTTTCTTATTAACTACCAATACGTGGCAGTCAAAGCTTCTGTTCATATATATATATATATATATATATATATATATATATATATATATATATACGACTGTTTTGCCTCAAGTAATATGCCGTGATTTTTGGTTTCGCCTTAATTTCAAGAAGAGATTGCAAATTATATTGTCGTTATTACTCAGTGTATTATTCCTGACCTAAAAGTGCCAGTTCTACGTTGTAAATACTGACCGTAGATAATTTAAAGGAAGCTACCTCTGTGATACACGTGCTTCAGAAACAGAGATACATCATTGAATTCCTGGTAAAAGTATATTAAGAATGGTGGTGGTAATGCGGACAAATATATTATAAAACACAAAAGGTAACGCCTTTTAATGTTTCTAATCCAGACTTCATAATTTTTCAACTTTTTGAAATCAAAATATGGGAGGCATTTTTTTTAAATACTCTCGTATTTCAAGGCATTCTACGGGTTCCAATACACAACAATCGTTTTCCGGTCGCGAAGTGCATTGAGAATAGTAGTGATTTCTGGAGCATGAAATGCCACTCGTTTTGATAGTATCACTTAGGCATTTATAGCTAGTCAACGTTTCGATTTGGTAAATAGGAGTCTTTACTTTGGGGACGAATGTTGTATATATTAATGTAAGTGTATACAATGGCAACAAGGAAATACCATCTTTATACATTCTATATTAATAAATAAATTTAATGAAACATTCAGGAATACAATGCACTCATGCAAATAATTTGAAAATTATTTGTTTTTCTTTCCATTTTGACTATGTTCAATGATGCAGGATAGTTTGTACTTAGTTAAGATCATTTTAACACATATTATGAGGTTTTCGAATTTCTATATAATTAATATTACTCACTAGTATGTTTCATCAAGTAATTCTCTTTGAGAAGATACTGTGGCATTTTTTTGGCGTCTGAATGACAAGAATTCACCACCTGTTTGGATAATATGTGCTAATTAGTAAATATAATCAGCATATACGTTTACTATTAATTTACGTTCGTAGCACCCATTTGACTTCGCTGAAATTCCACAAGGCCCAACATAATCTAATCGAGTGGAGTTTTTGTTTGTGTTTCTCTCTTCCTTGATCCTTCTCGATTGCTTTTACAGCACTTTATACCGACGTAAAATTTTTGCGAAGAGGGATAGCTTACACTTATATAATTTAAGGTTTCATGATTCCATTATGTTTTACATTTGTATTAGTTTCTAGATGTTCATTCTTTGTGCATTAGTCTCCACATTAACGGCTTTTCCTTAATATGTTATCATTTATATCTTATCAGCTATCCCTCTGATTCCAATCTCTCTTATTCGTTGTTCAAATTTTTTCGGGATGTCAACTTAGTGACCATATTATTATGGTGTTATATTGATACCTTTCATCTTCTATATTACTTGGAGCTTTCTAACCAGTTCAACTGCCCTGGCTCCTTGATATTTATCCTGTTTTTAGCTCAAACGGAAGAATCTGCGAAATCTTTTTTCTGGCAGAATTTTTATTTAGTGTGTTTTGTTAGTATAACCATGCCCCATGCGATTGTTTGTATTTTATTAGCTAATAATGCAGGTTTCTGCTCGGACAAATTTGTACGTGTATTTAAAGTGTAGTTATCTACACAATGTCCAGTATAATGCCTTCCACATTTGATTGTGTATATTCTTTTTGTGACAGTTTGTGCATGTTTCATTCCAAATTCAAATTGGATATCCTGGCTGGAGATTTTGCTTGTGTTCATTAGTGTTTCCAGTTCCTTCTTGGCATTTTTAAAACCGTTTAATTTCGTCCATATACATTAGGTGATTCATTTCTTTACATTATATGCATTGAAATGCTATTTTCGTCATCCGATGTAAAAGAGGTACAAAGTGGACGGGCATATTTCATAGGCAGTAGGACACCATCAACCAACATAATCTTTCAGCTTATTATTTCATCTTTTTACCACTGCCAAATTTTGTAGTGCACCCGGAATTCGAAGGTTTTACCCAAACATGGTCTCCCACTTTATACGTATTTAAACAACTATAAGTGTAGTGTAGCAAATATCCCTTTTATACACAATACGTAGCAGTAGATCCCATTTTTACTGTCCTTGAATGTAATATTATATACAACTTTTGGAATCAAACACTTTGTCATGGTTGCGGTTCATTTGATGAGACGGCAACATTGCTCCACTTTCTATAAAACAGGCGCATCGGTAAAATTCTAATGCACCTCCATCGTTTGTCAATATCCGAAACTCTTGACATCGAAATATAGAACCTAATCACATCGAGCTTTGCTTTTAGGTACCGGGCTGATACTCACTGAACTTGAGGACACTCTTAGCAGAGAATGTAGTGCTGTTTTGACCAATACCTTCGTCCTTACAGTACATACTCTTTAAAGAACATATTAGTTCGAGTAATTCAAGGATGTCAATTTTTTCACAGATCTGATCAGGTGTCAATTAATCTATTAAAATTGTTCATGTCAGTTGAACAATAATAGACTCCTACCTTGTATCAATCAACCTATATGGAATTCGAATCACCTGATTAGAAAAAATGGGCTCCAATTCCAGAGATATGTAAAACAACATACTGTAGTCAAGTAGACTATTTACTATCGCTAGGCTCCTTCATTCTTACATTTTACTTGCGGGTGTAGTCTCAACTCGTACGTTCGTATACAGGGTATCGGTCAATCAGAGGTAAGCGCATAATACGTCAATGTAAACTACATTAGCTGCCATTGCAGTTCACGATTTAAGCAATTGTGCCTTACACACACTTTCGTAATAATGGTGTGCTGAATATCATTTAGCCGACAGAATCAGCACACATCTTTTGAACCAGTACCAAAACGTTCGAATACTACACTTTTTGCCAAAGAGATTACATAACCCCATGCATTCAATTCTTTTCACGATAAATGATACTCGTCCAGGGAAGGGGTTGTTTCTACATACTAAAAGCAGCGTTCTGGCTATTATTTGATTGAGAAAATCGTGATCCACTATGAAAATCCTTACTGCAGCTGATCGTCTGTTTATGTTCGGGGGGAGGTAAATATATTACTACTTTACCACGAATATAAAACGTTATAGTCGTTTCAACACACGAGCAAATATGGAACTCACATCTCTTGCTTCTACCGTAAGGTGTTATATTCGTCTCAGACTACAATGAATACAACTAGAGTATCACCCTTTAAGTACATAGGATCCGTACTTACTAAATCGAATGATTCTATTTTGATAAAAATCGTCCCTGCAAGCATTATGCTTTCATTGATGTATACGTCATGACGTAAACTTAGGTAGCTCTTACTTTGGATTCACTTTTCATTAAAACAGTTTTAATGATATATGGTATTATTAAGGGGGCTACGTTTAGGTCAAAAGCTAAGTGTGGAAAAACAATATGATTTTCCGTTGATCATTACACTCTACAATGATCACAGTGACACATGGACACGTACCAGCATTAAGGATCTGTTAAATTCCGTCGACTAACGTCAGTCGTGTAGTTTAGCAGAGCACATCTCAGCATTCGCAGTGAGAGCATGAACTGGTTGTATCTTATTTTAGATTACCAATTTCGGGCATCGTTTTACCTTTTATAGGTTGATCAATACTTATATGCGAGAGTACCTCTTTAAGCGAGTTTCATGGCGTTCCATTATTAATTCACTTCTACATATTTTCCATGCTGTTCATTTTTTAGAAAAAAACTGCATATTCAGCAATTTAAGTGCACAGTCAGTCTTATGTTTCTCTCATAGCCCAATTCAACCTAGCAGCACAGACGCAATATTTGTGGCCAAACATAACACATGTATCTTTTCCGCGATTTTCTAACTTTGCACACAATTTACCTGACACATTCAGCCAGGGTTATCATCTATAATATATATTTCACTAGTCTGTTTAAATGTACGTATGTGTGTATATTTGTAAGTCTGTCTAAAACTTTCGACAGAGGCGACAGATTTTCATGAGACTCATCTAATTTGGAAGCGTGATTCTTCTAATGACAAATATGGAAAACATGTCTCCAAACATTACTTCCTTCGCCCTAAAATCGGCCGTTTTATACAAAGAAGAGTCGCTTTTTCGCCGACATTTTAGCGAGTCGCTTTCTTCCTTTCGATTGCCTAGACTTACCTCCAACGTTCCTAACTTTCGATCTAGACATGGAGCATCGGTAAGACGTCAGAATTTCATTCATTTTAGTTTCCGCCTTCTCGTCCTGGGTTCGAGTCTGCCTGCCTACTACCACTACCTTTTTAACACCTCTCTCCACCCTTGCTGCTTACTGTAGTATTGATTCCCTCGCCCCGCTACTACCATTTTTAAACATCTTTCCACATGGGCGCCGACTGTTTTTTTACCCCCCATCCACTACTACAACTTTTTTTCTTTTTACTACCTATCTTCACCGGTGTTCCTTACTATATCACCTAAACACACCCGAGCAACGCCGGATACCTTCCTGTCATTTTTATTTACCCTCTCTCTCCTCCCGGTCTGCCTACTGCAGTTTTGACCCGCCGCTACTACCGCTTTTTATAACAACTCTCTCCACCCGGGCTCCCCACTATTAATTTACTCCCCTCACTTCTCCTGACCCGGACAACGCCGGGTACCCCGCTAGTACCTACTAAATCTGCTATTGTAATATAGTTGTGGGACAGAAGAGAAATTTGCTGTTATCAATATATCTATCGATCTAGCCATCTATCTATCTGTGTATGTGCTTATCAATATTTCTATCTATCTTTGTATCTATCGATCTAACTATATATCAACGTAGATGTATATATCTATGGAACTGGCGACGAAAAGAAGAGATGAAATGTAAGGTTATGCTTTGATAAACTTGTCAAAAATATGTCGAGGTGTAAACTGGACAAGTTGCACCGGAAGAGATCTGAGCAGCTCATCGGAAGTACGTGTCTGTCTATCACGTGTTCTGATCCGTTGGAGAATTAGTTGCGTTGGATTGAGAACGCCAGTTGAAAGATGATTATCTGAAAGGTGTTTCGTCCCAGGTGATAGAGGGGCAACTAAGATGTGAAACGTGTAAAAATCAACAACAAAAGCAACGATCGTCTATCACTCCTCGTCTGGAAGTAATGAGAGCAAAATAAAATATCTATATAAAATCAATCATCGTATTGGATAATTTGAAACATTTATTCAAAGCTCCATCCGATAAGAGGTGGAATTCTCATTAGTCCAAACGACAAGCAGCTTACAGAAGAAAAAGCAGGTACGTCATTATATGTAATTATATTGACACACAGGCACATATATCAAAACATTAAAGAAATTATTACCGACTGTTTGATAGACATATATATATATATATATATATATATATATATATAGTCAGCAGAGTTAGTTTCGTAGAAGTACTTCCAACGAAACAACATGTGTCTACCAAAAAGTGCTCAATGAGTAAACAGAGCAGGAATATTAAATTTATTTATACAAACATTAATGGCTACATATGTGCATACATGTTTCTGTAATAAGCCGCGTTGGGGGATTATGTCTTCAGGCCAAGAATTACCATCGAAAACTCGATGAGTTTTCGATGGTAATTCTTGGCTTGAAGACGTAATCCCTCAAAGCGGCTGATTACAGAGACATGTATGCACATATGTAGCCATCAATATTTGTATAAATAAATTTAATATATATATAATATATATATATGTATTTAATATATATATAATATATATATATGTGTGTGTGTGTGTGTAGATAGATAGATAGGTAATAACATATGGTTCAGATAGTAAATAAGTCCACTATAAACATTAGTAATACGTCACACATAATCACACGACGTTGATATGAACACCACCCAACTACGTAACATATATCTGGAGGTTCGATTATATAACATGTCTGTTTAATGATGACACAAAATACGTCGGTCTGTGTGGTTTTAACATGCGATGTTTTTGTACGACTATGTAATATACATTGGTTTAGTAGGCCTATACAACATTAGTGCACACATTTATATCAATAATTGTAACATAGGGTTTTTCTTGCATCCATATGACGTAAACTGCAACTGTGTTAACTTTTCTCGTTTCAAATAGTAACAGTTATTGCATAAAATCATGCTTGAGATAAGCCATTGATTGTCATAGCATTCACTCGTTATTTCTTCACATATGGAAGCGATTTACACTAACTATAGACCGGTAACCTCCCGTGTCTCCGGGTGCGGAACACTGGGCATAATTAATTTTTACACCAACAAGAGACAGTTTTGCATTAGTTGTTGTGCAAGTGATAAAGACGGCGGCGATTCCTTGTTCACGAATTCATCTTTTAGACAAATTCGAGATACGTGATTGAACTTATTGCAGCGACAACATCGTAGCGTTTTTTGTTTGTTTGTTCTTTTCTGTTCGTGGAAAATATTACTCGTATCAATTCGACTCTGCCATTCCTTAGAAAAATGTTTACCACCACATTTAGAGAACACCTAGCTATTGCGCTTATCGCTAATTTGAGAATAATCGAAATTTTTCCAATAAGTTTCAGATATCGCACAACTACTGTTTGCTGCTGTAATATGTTCTGGCTCCTTCAGGATGTTTCCAGCTCGGGACAACACGCAGCAGTCGTTGTTTTGTCAATACGTGATGCTGCTGCTAAACACCGACAAATACAATCAGGTAAGCCTAACTAAATTAAGCATTTTAATGTTCTCTGGTGTACAACATCAAACGCTATGGATAATTTCCATAAATTAGCTTAGTAGAGCTCGACGTTTTTCCATTGGCCGAGGTCGCTGACAAATGACCAATTGCCATGCAACGAAGATAATTCATACAAATTGCTGTGTGTAAACTATTCTTAATTTTGTCCCAATCTGGTTCAGTCCAAACTTGTTAATATACTGCGTAGGCCTCTCGTGTTATCATCAACGGGATAACTCCTGCAGGTAACTTTATTTTGCATAATTTATAAATACGCTCACCATTCTCAATCGCTACGACGATGGAAGTCCGGTAAGAGATCCATCAATCTCTCGTGTTTATCAGCTATTGAATCGTTCCATATTTTAAAGTCACAATGTATAAAGAGAACCTGAAGATAAAGGGTATATGTAAAATAAAATCCCGCTATAAATGTGACAAGTAGAACTCCTTCTCACCAAGTTGTTCCAATTCCCCTTAAGTAAAACTGTCATTTACGACATTTATTTTTACCCTCTATGCTGTCTTTAAGCTGTTAAAACTCGGCGCTGTTCAATCAAATCATCATTCATTTTTCCCTTGTATGCAAATTATTGTCACAGAAATCTAAAGTACCTATCTACAAAATTATGTGTTTATTACCTTTCCTGGTCCAGGCACCTAACAGCTTAACTAAAGGCACGGTCGCTTGCGCAAGTAATGTATTCTATATTGCACATACACATATATACATACACACACACACACCACACACACACACACACGCACACACACACACAACACAAATGTGTTAAAAATTTATTCTTAAACAAATATATAATACTAGCAGTTCAACCCGGCTTGGGTCGGGGCTATGTACTGTTCATAACTTTATGTGCATATGTGTATATATATTATAAAGATTGACTCATATTCAGGTAAGCTACATCTAACACTCCAAGTGGCGGAAAGGTTTGGTAGAGTATACAAAGGTAAACTTTATAAACTTTTACATCTTAACAGTGAAATTATCGCCCAGAAACTGATTAAAAATCTTGCGGCATGTCTGAATACCCGGTTATTTTTTTAATTTGGACCCCAATTGTGATCCCTTAACATTTACTATTCTAGACTCTAATCAAATTAAAATGTTTAATCAATGTCCAAGTAACGTACATCTACAAATAAAAGTGTTTAGACCCAACACTGGCGGAAGAGTTTAGAAAAGTTGTCAAAGGTCAAATCGTTGTTGTTTGATCTCTTAACAGCCAAATTTCTGTCCGAAAACCGATTAACAATATTTTTCCAAATCTTAATATCCTTTATGTCAAATCTTGAATCTGTAGACTGAAAAACGACAGAGTAGTTAGGCAGGGACATGTACGCACAGACGCATACAAACACACAGAGACAATTTCACTTCTATAGATATATAGATTTAAGCTTTTGCGTATCTACTTTTAACAAGAATTATTAAATCAGTAAAATTAACCGAGAAAATATATTTAACGATTGTTTAGTATTGTTAAAAGGAAATAGAGTTGCAGAAACATATAAAACGCAAACAATGTCACTAAAATGTAATTTTCTATATATCTATATATGTTTTTCATGTATTATAGATTGTAAAAATGATATCTCTGCATTTGTTATCGTCTCATTTAATTAGACTCGTAGTAACGATGGTATCGTTTCTTTTGTAACTAGTTACGTATTAGCCTATATCCGTATAAGCGCGTCCTTCAAGAACGAATATTTGCAGTGAATGCGTATGAGTATAAACCGCGTCTTGTTATTTTGTAAGAAAAAAAATGTCAACATACACGTCATGAGGAAGTTGGCGATCGGTGGAGTTTCAATTTGGATTTGCAACATCTCATGAAGTGTTTTGGTTTATACTTCCTGCTAAGATAAAGTGTGTCTGCTCCTGGTTATTTAAGTTCATTATTATCCCCTCCGGGAGTGTCTTTTAGAAGGTTCTGATGACATTAATATTTCTAGAAAACTGATTACTTGTTATCTTCTCTACTAGAGTTAATACGCACTGGTTTATAATGTACAGTTTATAACGTACTATCTGTGATGTTGGAAAATGTAAACACTTTCTTCCCACATGGCAGAAACAACGGGCATATTGGCAATAACGGGATAAAAATATAATTACCAAATATCGTCAGATCGGAAACAGCAAAGTTTACATTTTTCATTCAATGATTTAAACATTTCAACAAAAACACACAAACAACAAAGTAATTCCGAAAATGTCTCCTAGATGTATAAAATAAAAAAGCGTTATCCACCATTCATCTTAGGCAGATTAAACCGGCGTTCTCCACAGAAGGAACTGTAAAAGGTATATATAATTTAGAAGTATTCTAAAGCCTGGTGTAGCTCCCGACTAGGAGGGAAGACGTTACGGTTTACTGCTGTTGTTGCACAGAGATGTCGACGCCCTCTTACATAAAACGCCTGACATTAACAAATGGTCGCCCAACTGCTACGGTCTAGACTCTACGTTGCTTAACTTCTGTCATCATAGTAGAATCGATGTATTAACGGTATTATGTCATAAACAAGAGCTGATTAAATCAAGAATCCAGATTATATAACTTACTTATGACTACATCAAATTTAGACAACTCTTTACATATTATAAAACTCTATAATGGTGGTTGGTTGGTTGGTTGATTGGTTGTTTTATTGCATATCAACTCTTAATGCCGAATCCAAAGATTTTGAGAAATATTTTTTAAATAGAATATATTTGTTGTTTTCATGTCGATTTCTATTTAACCAATAGTTGGGACCCTAACAGGTACTACCACTCCGGGTCAGAGTGGACCTGGGAGCAATGGTAATTAAAGGGTGGCTCCACACTCCTCAATGCCTACAAGCTAAGGCCTCACCACTGGATATAGTTTAAGGTCATATCCAGGACCCTATGATCTTAGGATATGTGCATTTGTAATTTTAAAATAGAATAACGCTTCTGTTTTAATATGCTCATTTGCTTCTTGATAGGGTTGAACCTTACTATTATTTAGTTGATATTCAGTCGCTACAATAATGCCTAAGTATTTCAACCGAGCGACATTTATAAGATACTAATCGCCCCTTTAAATGCAATCGGCTGCATCTATTTGGCACTACCTTCACCGGGTAGTTTTTGACATGATTTTTATGAATCCGGTGGTCTATATAATTACTTGAATGATGGAGATCTGTGGTTAAAAGCAAGAAAGAGAAGTCTTACCGTGGGTGCTCAGCGAGTGAGTAAAGGCGAAGAAAAGGAAGAACAAACATGGCGGCCAGCATTTTTATTTCGTCCGTTCTCGCATAATCTCGTGTGTGCGTGAAGATAGAACCTATAAAACGATGTTCATTTCTGGGTGCTGGGAGACGATTCCCGATCAGCCAAGAGAGAAGAGACAGAGGACTGTAGCGATAATCTTCCTTGAACATTCCGTGTGTGTATTTGAGGTGAACCCCCCCATTTTACGTCAAGCTATTTCGGCAATGGCCAACGAAGGTTTAAGCAATATGATTAAGCCTTTTAATGTCGACGGTGATGTGGTGGCGTGGCTTAAAAAAGTGGACCTTGTAGCAAAGATTCAGAAGCTGGATGATGTGGCCGCAGTAATACCACTGTTTCTGGAAGGGGACGCACTGGCCCT
The DNA here is from genome assembly GCF_053919585.1 of Euprymna scolopes. Taxonomy (NCBI): domain Eukaryota; kingdom Metazoa; phylum Mollusca; class Cephalopoda; order Sepiida; family Sepiolidae; genus Euprymna; species Euprymna scolopes. The sequence goes on along the minus strand of NC_136499.1, from coordinate 92,601,820 downwards.
CTATTTGGAGCTCAGCGAGCGGGAACAGGGTGATGCAGACGCCATCAAGGGTCGACTGATCGAAGCTTTCGCAGAGGGGCCTTTCGAGGCCTTTAATAAGTTGAAAAAAAAGAGGTGGACTGGTGAATCTGTGGATGTCTATGCGAATGAGATAAGGAGATTGGTTGAGTTGTCGGGCATCAGAGGACATGCCACGAGTCACGTAGTCAAGATGACTTTTGTTACCGGGTTCCCGGAAGAAATATCGAAAAGATTGCAGCAGGTACCGGGGGTGGAGACGCTGGATGTGAGTGAGCTGCTTAGAACTGCGAAAATTTTGGTGAGCACCAAGCCTACGGAGCCTGGAGGAACGACAGCAACGGTACAGCAGGATGTGGAAAGGAATCTGCCAAACCCGGGGATCGCATGCTTCGAATGCGGGGGACCACACATGAGAAGAGACTGCAGGAAGTTCTTGCAACCGACAGTGTGTTACAAATGCAATCGAAGAGGCCATTTAGCGGTAAAATGCACAAGTTCGGGAAACTGGCGAGGGGAGGCCGACGCGCCAGCGGCCGCCCCGATTCGAGAATAGAAGCGCACTCGCAGCAGATGCCCAAACAGCAGATTGCGGTGGAAGGACGGGAAATTATGCCCCTGATTGACACTGGCTGCACCACTACCATGGTGCACACTACCCTGGTCGGAAGATGAAAAGGGAAGGGTGAAGTAGTGGCATTCGATGGGTCGCGAGTGAAGTGTCGAGCGAAGAAGACCGTCACTATTGATGTTGCTGAACGTCGGATGAGGGTCCATGCAATTGTCACTGATCGCCTGGTGCCTGGTGTCCAAGCCATCATTGGAATGGATGTTATATGCCGCCTTGGAGGTGTTACCATCACATGTGACAACGTGAGGTTCGGACTAGCTGAGTGCGCGGTGACGGAGAACGCCCCCAGAGGGATCAACAAGGCCGGGGAGGAAAGAAAATTGTCGATCAAAGATCAGGACTTCCGAGCCGAATTCGACGGAGAGCGGTGGACGCTGGAGTGGGCATTGAAACATCAAGCGCCATCGCTGACAAACAGGGTGGCGTGCTACACAAATTCGCTTAGAGGAGGGGCGAGAAAGGAGTTTGAGCAGGAAGTCGACTGATGGATTGAGGAAGGGATACTGATGCCTTGGACGGATGATGTGGAGTCGTGCATTTTGCCGTTGATGGCCATTCTGCAAACAACTAAAGGGAAAGTAAGACCGGTCCTGGGTTTCCGAGAGCTGAACGGCCATGTTAAGTGCCATACGGGAGGCGACACCGTAGATGTGTGCAGTGAGACCATTAGGGAATGGAGGCAGATGAATGGCGCATCTACGTTGGTAGATCTAAAATCTGCCTATTTGCAACTCCATGTTGCCAAGAAGCTCTGGAAATATCAGTTAGTCAAGTACAAAGGTAAAACCTACTGCCTTACACGAGTAGAGTTCGGGTTAAATTCGGCACCCAAGATTATGTCAACTATCCTCAGGAAGATTCTGGAGACAATGGGAAAGGGAGATGGGGTAGTGAGCTCATACATAGACGACATTCTGGTGAATGAAACTGTGGTAACTGCCAAGGAGGTGGTAGCTCATTTGAAGAAGTTCGGGTTGGTCGCCAAAGAGCCGGAAAAATTAGACGGAGGGGCTGCTTTGGGCCTAAAACTGAAACGAGGTGCGTCAGGCGGCCTAGAGTTTCGCAGGGGAAACGAAATCCCACAACTGAAGCAGGAGCTCAACAGACGTGAACTTTTTTCCATATGCGGAAAGTTGATCGGACATTACCCCGTTGCTAGCTGGCTTAGACCAGCATGTAGCTACATAAAGAGACACGCCGAAGAACGAGAATGGAATGATAAGGTGGGAGAAAGAACGGTCGCCATGATGGAAGAGCTCCTGAAAGAAGCAGACCGGCAAGACCCAGTCCGGGGAACCTGGAACATACTGCGAACATTGGATGGAGTCGTGTGGTGCGATGCGAGCAGCATTGCAACAGGGGTTTTTTTGGAAGTTGGAGGAGTAGTTGCAGAAGATGCAGCCTGGTTGAGGAAAAAGAATGACGTCAGCCACATCAATGTGGCGGAATTAGACGCGACAATAAAAGGAGTCAATCTGGCCTTGAAATGGGGACTACGTGATATCTGCATCAAAACAGACTCTGTCACGGTGTTTGCTTGGCTAAAGTCTCTCATTTCAAGCGAAAAAAGGATAAAAACGAGAGGGGCTGCTGAGATGTTAGTGAAGCGCAGGCTTGGGGTGCTGGCTGGGCTGATGCAAGAGTTTTGTTTGAAGCTTCGCGTAGACATGGTGGCTTCTGAAAAGAACCGAGCAGATGCTCTCACGAGAGTGAAGAAGAGTTGGCTGTTGCCAAAGAAAGATGTTGTTGCTGCATCGGATCTAGATGATGTTGGCGTGCGAGAACTGCACAATTTGCACTATATGGGGGTAGAGAGGACTTGGTACTTAGTGAAAAAAGTCGACCAAAGGATCACCAAGGAGCAGGTGAGGCAAGTTGTCAGGACATGCGACAGATGTCAGTCGATTGATCCTGCTCCAAGCACGCATGAAGCTGGCCAATTGGAGGTGAGTGGGACCTAGGGGAGACTGGCATGCGATGTCACCCATTACAGGGGTGGACTTTACCTTACCATGATTGACTGTGGGCCCGGGCGATTTGCCCTATGGAAGAAGCTACGTGGAGGAACAGGCAATGAAATAGCGGCAATCTTTGATGAGGTGTTTTTGGAGCGAGGCCCCGTGGAAGATTGTATACCGACAACGGGACTGCGTTCAAGTCAGTAGCAGTGACAGAAGTACTGAAGAAATGAAAGATCCAACAATTTTTCAGAGCTGCCTACAGACCTAGTGGCAACGGGATCGTAGAGAGAAACCACCGCACCAGAAAGGCAGTTGCGGAAAGAGGAGGCACCTCACCTGAGCAAGCCGTCTTCTGGTATAACATGTCGCCTAAACTGGGACAAGTACCAGAGACGGTCCCGCAACTGTCAATGTTTGCATATTCCTGGAGGCATCCCAGAGTGGAGCCGACAAGCCGAGAAGTAGAGGCCACAGGGACAATTAAACTCGGGGACGAGGTATGGATGAAGCCACCTGGGGCGCGCTGCACCACACAATGGAGTAGGGGTCGCGTGACTGGGAGGAACACTAGTAACAACATTGTGGTGGGAGGAGTCCCGAGGCACATTCTCAACGTCAGAGCAGTTGAGGGCGAAGCAGTGGAGGGGAGTGTGCAGCCACAGGAGGAGGACGAGATACCTCAGTGGCCAAGTAGAGAGAGGCGACCGCCACAGTGGATGAGAGACTATGAAATGTGATCTTGAGATTAGGGAGGAATGTGGTTAGAAGCAAGAAAGAGAAGTCTTACCGTGGGTGCTCAGCGAGTGAGTACAGGCGAAGAAAAGGAAGAACAAACATGGCGGCCAGCATTTTTATTTCGTCCGTTCTCGCATAATCTCGTGTGTGCGTGAAGCTGGAACCTATAAAACGATGTTCATTTCTGGGTGCTGGGAGATGATTCCCGATCAGCCAAGAGAGAAGAGACAGAGGACTGTAGCGATAATCTTTCTTGAACATTCCGTGTGTGTATTTGAGGTGAAACCCCCCCCCCATTTTACGTCAAGATCTTGCTAAGATTAGTTTAATTTCATGTTGCTAATAAGATATTGGTATTTCCAGGGGCACGTTCGAAATTAATGTTTTTTTTTGAAGCACAATTGACGCATGATAGTTGCACTCGTAAATCAAACTTTAATTCTAGCCATCATATAGAATAATTTTAAAAATCAACAGGAGTTTCCATTACATTGCAATGCAAACAATAGCGTATTGTGTACAAAGTTTAATTGACAAGCTATGTGAAGCTCATTTCCGACTCACTTCCGAGGGTACACAGCAGGCTATCAATCGATTTGATTAAAAAAAAACGAGTCCACTGATTTGACTTACAAAATGTGAAACATGTATGTTTCACCGTAAGTGCACAGTGAATGAGGCATTAAATATGATTAAGTTCAGCATTTGCTCCCCCAAGTTATCCCCAAATGTCTCCAGGCGATGTCAAATCCTCGTGAAAATTAACAAACCGTGCAGTTTTAGACCTTAACATATGTAAATTTGAGTTATACTCCTTGCAAAAAAAGAAATGACTGAGTCCATCATTCCCCCCCCTTATTTTGCCCTAGAAGTTCTCAAAGCACGTAACATACTTTAATTTGAGTTTAACGCTATGCAAAACTTATAAATAGAAATACGCAGTAAATTTTGGACAAATATGGTAAAATAGTCCCAAAAATAAAGTGTTTTTATAAGCACTAAAAGAGCGCCTGGAGCTAAGAGTTATCGCGAAATATAGACTAACAAAATTATATAGAAATCAGTTACAAATTTTCAGAAAGGTTTATAATAATCAAGGGCATCACTGTTTTTATATACACAAAAGTGTCAATTTTAGTCAGTTAAGCACGAAAGGCACGCTTAGTAGGGCAACCGAAGTTTTCCAGGAAAATCCGTGTTGTTACATTTTTACTCATATTATGTTTAATGTTTGTGCCAAATTTCAAAAAAAATAATCCAAGGCATAGTTATTGAGAAAAGTGCGAAAAGACAAAATGACAAACGGATAAGGGTGAATTTATAGGTCCTCCCTCTTTTTGGCGGCGGAACAATGTATTGAAAATGTAGAACATTTATTGTTCCTAATATAATCCCTGGCAATATCAGGTCTTCTTGCTAGTATATATTTAAAGAAAAAAGAACAGATGACATTTCTACCTTGTATAAGGTTATTTTAATTCCTGGGTGAAAATTATTCCTTAAATATTCATGGGAAACTAATTTAAAAAAAAGATATAACAAATTTACAAATGCATTGCTCGTAAACAACGAAAAAACAAATACATTTGACGTCCTTGAAACTGCACTTAATTTACCTCAAAAGAAATACTGAAAATATAAACATCCTTAAATATATTCTGTATAAAGGGCTTCGTTTCCTTGACGCATGCGTGATATTTCTACGCGAAAACGATACCTCCTAATAAGTGAGAATGAATAGGGTAACACTAGGAAAAAACTTTAGAGTGAATTGAATATTTGATTTTATTTATTTCGCATGTAAGATTTATTTTATTTAATTAATTATACATTGGAAATAATATAATGCATGAAAACATATATATATATATATATATATATATATATATATATAAGCACGTTCATTGGTGTGTGAGATATTAGGACGAAAACTAATACAAAATATAAATGGCATGATTTTCAAGCAATTAATATTATTTTTTTTTTACATGAACGTGATAAGCTTATTACGTTACCTTCTGTTTGGTGCATAAAAAGAAGACAACAATTTAACAAGAGTAATTTTAACAATAAACAGTTTATTTTCGAATCAATAATGCCGCTGTTTATAAAATTGGGAAATAAAGCAATGCAGCAGCATTTCTCTACCGCTCGCGGCATTTACTTTTTTAATCAATCTATATACCTATACGTTGAGTTTTTCTAGTTCTGACATTGATATTAAATGCCGATTTTTCTATTAAAAATTATTGAAACAGACATCTTAATATACTCAATCATAGATATGCGAGCGACTACATAAAAGTTAAGGAACGAGTGTCAAATAATTACTTCTAATTTTTATTGTTTCATATTAAACGAATTGTTTCAATCCATTATTAAGCTTATTTTTATTTGTGCATGTTTCTCGTTATTTTTAATTGCGTAGTATTTAAGACGACAGCGTTCAAAGCCATATATATATGTATATATATATATATGTGTGTGTGTGTGTGTGTGTGTGTGTGTGTGTGTGTGTGTGTATTACATTGTTGAAAAGTCTCTACTAAATTTCTGTCTGATTATTTGGCCTACAGACTTGAAATTTATATATAAGTCAGTTAAACCTGTAACACACATATAATTCAGTTTTGAGCCGGCAAAAATACTACTAAGTATGTCAACATTTTCAAAATAAAAGAGTTGACCGTTGGAGTCTAATAAAACACTACGCCTGTTATATTTGCGCATGCGCAAAATTAAACAGTTGCACTTCAAAGTGGCTTATCATGTTATATTTCGTAGTCATCTATCGGTTGTTAGCAGGACGCATCTCTAAAGAGATAAATAATAACTAATTTTGGAGCGCTTAACGATGTGGTTTCGATACTAGCGGATGGTACTCAATTCATATTTTTCATAAGTTTTGAAATCATTATTCTATGTATGTGATTATAAGATAGAAAATTGAATATTATAACAAAAAAAATCTGCATTAATTACAATATAATGTTTTCAAACATTTTCTGACCAGACAACACCATGCGATCTGCTAACCTTTCCAAAATGGTGGTTTAAAATATAAGCGTATACAGCAAAAATTCATTTAGAGATGGTAACATAAAAATACAGGGCAGTAAGAGAAGGTTGTTATACTTTATTCAGTCCTTTTTCTTCTACAATTAGTTGTCACTACTAATCAAGGACAAAAGCCACTCATAAGGAAATGTTATTGGAACAAGAATGGTTGCTAGCGGCAAAATGAAAGATACTATAGAAGTACTAAAATTGGTCAATGGCACTAATGCGGTTAGTTGTTTTTTTTTTACACGGTGCACACCACTTATCAAGGCCACTCAGGGATAAGGGTTATTGCAAGTACAGTACGTTAATGTGGAGATTTGATGAGGTGTTTACTTAAGGGGACGGTTCATTAGGAATTTGTTAACGTTGGACTTGAAGACATCCAAGTTTTAGTCAGGTGGGAAGCAGGCAGACGGAACAGAGTTCCACAGGCGTGCAGTTTTAAGAAAGAATCTTTGTTCATGGAATCCGCGTTTTGATTTAGGCACAGATAAAGAGTGCGGGAAATATTTCACAGTGGATTCAGCTAGACGGGTGTTTTTCGTGAAAGATTGGCGAGGGGGGACCAGAGATTGGAGTTCAGACGAGCACCTGCCATGGAAATAACGATAAAACAAGGATAGGCTCGCAACGTCTCTTCTGTGGGAGAGAGGTTGCAGGGTAGACAAAAGGGCATCCCCCACTAAGCAACGAAGTCTATTTTGTACTCTGTCAAGGCAGGATAGGCTGTTTTTAGCAGCTCCTGCCCAGATATGGCAGCAGTATTCCATCCTTGGACGTACTTGGCTTTTATATAGATAGAGAATTGCATTAGTAGTGAGATATATTCTGGAGCGGTAGAAGGATCCCACCATCTTTCCAGCGACCTTGGCAACAGACTTGATGTACGTGTCCCATTTCAGATCAGGATTTAAGGTAAAGCCCAGAAGCTTGTCAAAACATGGGGCTTCTCCTAGACGAGAGCCATCCATTTCAATTGATGCCAGATGGGAATCAGTGCGTTGATGATGTAAAGATAGGAGTTTGATTTTAGATGCATTAAAGGTAACCAGCCACATATTCCCCCACTGAACCAATCGTTCGAGATCAGAGGTGAGAAAATCAGAGAGCTTTGTCATTTACGTCCTTTGATGTGTTGCTGTAGATGGTCGTGTCATCAGCAGAGATTTCAACGAATGATTTAAGTATGCGTTTAGGGAGATCATTGATGTAGATCAGGAAGAGAGTTTGGCTCAGGATGGACCCTTGGGGGACTCCATCATTAATACTGCAGGCCTCTGATTTTTGTCCATCAACCACTACTCTTATAGGCCTATCAGAGAGAGATGATTTAATGATAGAGAGAATATTTTCAGTTATACCGTAGCTGGAGATCTTTTGAAGTGGGATTTATGCCATACTTTGTCGAAGGCCCTTTGTCAAGAGGAGGTTCCCTGGAAAGGAAGCCTTTGTCAAGAGATTCACTAATCTTATGAGATATAACCGTTAGCACATCTGCGGTAGACCTTGCAGAACGGAAACCATATTGTGTGTCACTAAGAAGGTTATTTCTGCTGAGGTGGTTGACTATTCCTCTATTTAATATGGATTCCAGCAACTTACTCATAAAACACAGGAGACTTATTGTTCTGTACTGAGAAGGAGATGACTTATCACCTGAGTTCTTAATTACAGGCATACTGATGAGGTTTTCCAAGGTGCTGGAAAGCACTTCTTAAGGCAACGTTTAAACAGTTTCGTAAGTATGGGAGCAAGTTCTGGTTGAAGCTTTTTTAACCTATAATGTGGATGCCGTCAGGGCCAGTAGCTTTACTGGAATCAAGGTTCTTGATTAGATTGGTGACCTCATGCACAGATATTTGTATGTTACCTAGCGTGTTCTGTGTGATAGGAAGAAATATGGGGAGTTGATGGCCTTCGTCGCATGGGGTAGTATTAGCTGCAAAGTTTCTGGCAACTAGTTTAGCCTTGTCTGAAGCTGAGGAGATGACCTCTGGTCCGTTGATAATGGTTGGGATAGAACGCACACTTCTGTTCAGGATCCTATTTGTTATTTGCCAAAACCAGTGGGAATCAAGCCGCTGATCAGCTAGTTTGGATTTAACAGACTGGGCATATAACTCTCTTGCATTTTTTATTACTCTTTTACAGTGGTTGCTGGCGTTCCTGAAAGCAGCTTTAGTCTCAGTGCATCTATTACGTTGGTAGCTATGGAAAAAAGTTATTTTTGTGCGCGATAGCAGCAGCACATTCTGTAGAAACCCATGACTGGATGTTAGGTTTTTGTTGGAATTTTTTAGATGGTATGAATCGGTCTCTGCCTACAATTAATTATTCGGTCAGGTCTGAAAGACAGAGGACACATCATTTTTAAACCTGGAATGCAGAGGTAGATCAAGTATAAATGTACGGAAGCTATCCTAGTCAGCCATAGAGTATCGGTATACAGTACGGTGGACGGGTACGTCTGGGGGCTTCTTACATTTCGTTTTTATCTTAACTGATACGACGGAGTGGTCGGCGGATCCTAGAGGAGAATGAACGGAACATGAACAAAGCTCAGGGGAAGTTGAGAGAAAAAGGTATAGGAGGCTTGCATAGTGACCGGGTGTATCGGGCACACGGGTGGGCTCGCGGAGAATCTGAGTAAGTTGATTTAAAAACGTTGAAATTAGCTGTATTCCTTTCAATATCTTTTGGAACCTGTTGGGATTGATTTGGAGTTAAAATTTAAACGAATTCTCAATGTAGAAGTATATTAGAATGTGACAAAATGGTGGTGAAAATATAAGCGTATACGTGAAAGATTCATTTAGAAACGGTAACATAAAATACAGGGCAGTAAGCGAATGTTGTTATACTTTATTCAGTCCTTTTTCTTCTACAATTAATTATCACTACTTATCAAGGACAAAATTCAACCATTAAGAAATGTTAATGAAACAATAATGGTTGCTAGCGGGCAAATGAATGTATATTTCCCATGAATATAAATGACCTCTTGTTTGGCTGCGTGGTTATCCCATTAACGTAAATGTATGAGTTTTAATTTTTTTTAAAATTAAATCGTAATGGTAAACTTTACATTTTCAAGAGGAAGTTTAAAGCCTTAACAAATTTAAGGATATATGCCTTTCTTGATGGGACCGGTATGTCTATATATATATATATATATATATATATATATATATATATATATATATATATATATATATATATATGGATATATGCATACATATATAAATATCCATATATATATATATATATATATATATATATATATATATATATATATATATATATGGATATTTATATATGTATGCATGGGTATATGTATGCATGTATGTATGTGCGTGTGTGATCCACTGTCAGTACTTTTAAGCAAATTATGTTTAGAAATTCGTTAGAACCGTATTCATCATAAAGTTTTCAATATAAGGTAAATATAATTAATATTTTGTAATTAACAATAGGAAAATTGTTATTGTGCACATTTTAATTTTTTATATCTAATAAGAGTTTAGTAAAAAAAATAATAAAGATGTATGAAAAAAATTGTCCCTATAAAATGAATCATATACCGTCGTTTTCAAACAAATATATTATATTGTATAGCATACATAGTCAGTCATTTGATTATTTATATTTCATTCTGTTCTATTGTTTACTATTTTTCAAAGGAACGTATAGTTTATCCAAACTTTTAAATTCAAGTTTTGAAGTCAGCCTTAACTATCATTTATGCTTTTTGCTTACTTTTTAACATTTGTAAATTTAAAATAAATAGATCCGTCCATATGCATATAAATAAATATATAAGTAGATGCATATATGAGGAGATGCATATATATATATATATATATATATATATATATATATATATATATATATATATAAGAATTAGTTGTTATTTATACCATTCAAACTATCAGTACTTATTAGAACGTTATTGACTTTGAAAACAGATTAATTTTATCGGTGAGTTATTATATCATTGATTGGAATCGATGGTGCTAGAAATACATGTAAAAATTAGATATATGTTACAATTGATAAATTATTTTTCCTAGTAAGTAAAAATGCAGAAACTAAATTATTAAAAAAGAGAGATAACTCTAATATGCCAACAACCACAGCGAAAGATTAACAAAGCTCGAGAGAGTGTAGTATGGTTAGTTTATAAAGTCTAATATAACATGAAGTACCATGGTTTGAGCCTTGTGGATGATTCGATCTCCGATTGAACAACTTTCTTTCAGTCCATTTCACAAACTCTTTAAAATCATTTTGATAGTAGTATTTCTAGAGAAAACATCTGACCGCATTTTCAACAACATACGAAATATATGATCGCGTTTTCCAAAACAACAAAATATAAACAAATCATGATGTTTATTAAACCGAATCACAAATCATAACATGCTGTTTAGTTTAGCAAAAACCGATGTTAAAACAGGAGATGTCAGTAAATGTAGGAAACTATGTTTGTAAATCTTTATGTATCGAAACATTTGGATCAAATATGAAATCCGATGTAGTATTGTCTTGCTTCAATTTTAAACATGAATGAATATACTAAAAAAAAAATGTATATGAATAAATAGATAGCTCGCATAATCACCGTGAAAAAATGGTATAGTCCCGCTGGTCTCATATGGTCTCATAAATCAATGCATACAATTTGATGGGACGTTTTCTTATAGCATCAAGTACTTACAAATAATTACACAATTTATTATCGAGCAGTTTAAGCGTTAAATTATGTTGAACTTTGCATATTTTGCCAATAAAATCATGCTACATCATATGATACAAGAGTAAGACTACTTATAAAATAATAATTTTTTGCAAAAAAATAAACCATAAGCTTTTCGCGAGTATCGCACATAGCTTTAATATACTTTGTAAATCATTTTACGTATGTACCGAATATGACTAAGTTTAGGGTAAGTGTTGTTATAGTTATGGTTATGATTATACATATATATATATATATATATATATATATATATATATATATATATAATACATCATGCATTTTGATTTTATTTAGTTCTATATAAAACCTTGACATGCATGAATTTGTAATAATTTTGTCAAGAAGAATACATTCTGTCTTTGTCTGAGTTAACACATGATGCGAAATGAATCCTTCAAATCCAGATTACTGGAAAATATTTGTAATTGTAACAGCTTTTTTCCAATAATAAACGTAAATCGAATACGTGTTAAATTTGCTATTTAATTATTTTTCACAAGAAAAAACACATAGCAAAATTGTATGTAAACTGAAACCCACCTGCAAGAACTGTTAGTATGTTTCTCTATATATACTTGTTGTTTAAGTTTAGCAAGCCATGCTTGTGCTTTTCGAGTATTTGTACTTTGTAAATTACTCATCGCTAACATAAAGTAAACGGCGGTTTGTTTATGACAGGTATAAACAAAGACAATGAACGGGCGTTTCCTAATTTTTAACGAGATTCATATAAACCTGCTTTGGCTCAAATATCGCTTGGTGTCAAACCTAATTTCTATAGGTAATTTGCCAGTAACCAGATAGCTGACACAACTAGGTTGTTTCAAACTATATAACAGCGAAACAAAGTGACGGATTCGGTTCAGATGAATGCAATTATATTACATATTCTATTACTATCAGCAGAAGTTTGCAATTATGTTTACTTTATTGATGTGGCTAAAATAAAAGAGTATTTACTGAAAAAATAAGATACATCTTTCTCATATATGGGTCGGGAATTGCATTTATCTGAAATAGATCTAGCTAATTCGCATATTCTTTTAAACATTTATTTTAATTACTTCACTATTAGAGTTTTTTTTTCGGTTTCCTGAAGAATGATCACATTTAGTTAATTATTACGTGTAATGTAAGATATTCTACATGATTTATACTTGCGTAATATTTGCGTAAAGGCTTTTAATAAACACAAAACTTTATATATATATATATATGTATATATATGTATATATATATATATATATATATATATGAACAAATTATTGATAAAAGACATCTTAAAAAAGAGTTAAATATATTTAATTTTAAAAAGGAAACACAAGATAAGTGGATAGTCCTGAATCCGCGGAGTTTCGAAGAAATACTCTCCTTCTAATCAGAGGGCAGGAATTAGCAAAATGCGGGATCGGATTTTGCATGTAAAAGTATTTAGTGAAACTACAAGTAAGTCACAGATCTTACTTGGTTAAAAAAGAGTGAGGAAAGGGGAGTGGGAGGTAAAAGAAAATGATAAAAAGATTTCACATGAATGGATAGTCCGGTGAAGGGTAAAAAAATCCAAGAATGGTAAAATCCAACACGGTAGAATTAAAAATTTCCAATCCAACAGGTAAGTTCCAAATGGTCCAAAATGATCCAAAAGGCAGAATTACTTGGAAAAAATCACAAATTGAATGAGTTCCAACTCATTAAAAGAATAATATCTCCCCGATATATATATATATATATATATATATATATATATATATATATATATATATATATATATATATACTGAGGGAATTAGACCTAGGGTCTAAAGAGCAGAGTTTATTTTGATGCACTAGTAAATGTATTAATACGATACAAAGAAGACGGTGCTTATTGTACTGTGCATATATAGTAAGCTCAATTGTTATATATATATATATATATATATATATATATATCATATACCTACTTTAACATTGAGTAAAACGTTTCATGATTTTGAATTAAGAATAAGTTTCAAATAGAAAACAAAATCACTACATTGTCCGATCGTTTCAGAAACGATGTTCATTTTATTAAAATGAACAATGAATATTCAAAATTATTTGACAAAAATGTTGTCCTTTAATAACTAAGTCTCATCAACAAAATAGGGGGCAGTTAAAGACACCAACAATAAAAAAAAGCATTTTAGTTGTGTGTAAGACATATATTCCTGGAAATATTAAAAAAAATAAGATATAATTAAAATTAAATAAAATAACGTAAAAACAAAGTTATTAATTTTAAGTTGATGAATAAATAAATTAACATGGAGTAAAATATAAAATTATGAATAAGGTTAAAAGAACAATATATTTTTGTTTTAGCCCCTTTAAGAAATACGTTTCTTATAGTTGAGCACTTTCTGTTGAATAAAAAGTCGGTCAATTTAGCTCTTATGCGTAGATCGTCGTATAACGACTTGATCACTGTCTGTCTGACGTAATGAACATTTAAATTTAAAATGTTTAAAATTCAACGCTATTTCACACGATTAATGGTAGCCGAATGGATACGGTCTCCGCTAATCGAGCCAGAGATGTCTCGTGTCGCGGGGTTCGAATCGTTCGACTGGTAGTAATTGTGACACCCTGCACTGAAGAATCCCGAAAGGATGAAACACTAGTGTCTGTAGGTATTTAATTATTATAATAAAAAAATAATTATGACAGCCCCTTTAAGAAATACGTTTCTTATAGTTGAGCACTTTCTGTTGAATAAAAAGTCGGTCAATTTAGCTCTTATGCGTAGATCGTCGTATAACGACTTGATCACTGTCTGTCTGACGTAATGAACATTTAAATTTAAAATGTTTAAAATTCAACGCTATTTCACACGATTAATGGTAGCCGAATGGATACGGTCTCCGCTAATCGAGCCAGAGATGTCTCGTGTCGCGGGGTTCGAATCGTTCGACTGGTAGTAATTGTGACACCCTGCACTGAAGAATCCCGAAAGGATGAAACACTAGTGTCTGTAGGTATTTAATTATTATAATAAAAAAATAATTATGACAGCCCCTTTAAGAAATACGTTTCTTATAGTTGAGCACTTTCTGTTGAATAAAAAGTCGGTCAATTTAGCTCTTATGCGTAGATCGTCGTATAACGACTTGATCACTGTCTGTCTGACGTAATGAACATTTAAATTTAAAATGTTTAAAATTCAACGCTATTTCACACGATTAATGGTAGCCGAATGGATACGGTCTCCGCTAATCGAGCCAGAGATGTCTCGTGTCGCGGGGTTCGAATCGTTCGACTGGTAGTAATTGTGACACCCTGCACTGAAGAATCCCGAAAGGATGAAACACTAGTGTCTGTAGGTATTTAATTATTATAATAAAAAAATAATTATGACAGCCCCTTTAAGAAATACGTTTCTTATAGTTGAGCACTTTCTGTTGAATAAAAAGTCGGTCAATTTAGCTCTTATGCGTAGATCGTCGTATAACGACTTGATCACTGTCTGTCTGACGTAATGAACATTTAAATTTAAAATGTTTAAAATTCAACGCTATTTCACACGATTAATGGTAGCCGAATGGATACGGTCTCCGCTAATCGAGCCAGAGATGTCTCGTGTCGCGGGGTTCGAATCGTTCGACTGGTAGTAATTGTGACACCCTGCACTGAAGAATCCCGAAAGGATGAAACACTAGTGTCTGTAGGTATTTAATTATTATAATAAAAAAATAATTATGACAGCCCCTTTAAGAAATACGTTTCTTATAGTTGAGCACTTTCTGTTGAATAAAAAGTCGGTCGATTTAGCTCTTATGCGTAGATCGTCGTATAACGACTTGATCACTGTCTGTCTGACGTAATGAACATTTAAATTTAAAATGTTTAAAATTCAACGCTATTTCACACGATTAATGGTAGCCGAATGGATACGGTCTCCGCTAATCGAGCCAGAGATGTCTCGTGTCGCGGGGTTCGAATCGTTCGACTGGTAGTAATTGTGACACCCTGCACTGAAGAATCCCGAAAGGATGAAACACTAGTGTCTGTAGGTATTTAATTATTATAATAAAAAAATAATATATATATATATATATATATATATATATATATATATATATATACCTTTTCATCTCCATTCTAAAATCTGTTCCAATTGAGTAAATTTATATTTTGGCATGCTGGTATATTTTTTCTTCTAGTTAGAATAATTACTTATCAGTTATATATGTTAAAACTATATTCTAATGTACGGCTGACGTTTTTTATCGCCGAAAAGCCAACATTTAAATTTCAAAATGGATTGCATTAACAAGGGAGATAACTACAGATTTTGAAAATTAAAATAGAAATAAAAAAATAAAAACTTTTATTTATCAAAGTGATATCCTATCCAAACTTCTACCTATTTTTAGGGATTAACTATTTATTTATTATAACGTTTAATATATTAAAAATAAATCAAGTCAATATTATTAGTGCTAACATCTTAATGATACTATAATAAATAGCTAATAATAGTTATAATAATGATAATTAATAAATAATAATAAGAGTTAATAATTAGAATAAAAATTATAATAATGATAGTAATAGAAATAATACTAATAAAATTAGTAAAAATAATATTAGTTATTAAATTATTTATTATACAAGTGTTTTAATCAGATTTTATTATGGCACAACTACATTGACACACCAGTCCTCGCCGGATCACTGAAGTTAAACCACGTTGAGCCTGGCTATTCCAGAAACCGGAGGCAGAATCCCGACTTCATAAATATACACGTGCATGATAGCGGATATTATATTACATACAAAAACGTTGTAAAAATCACACTAAATATAAGAAAAGGTATCTGAATACTCTATAATTATATAAATCCTCATGTAAACAATTTGGAACCATAATCAGGAATCTATTATATCAAACCTCACTATCCCAACATTTTTTATAACGTTTTTCTCTATGTATACCAATCGGACAAAAAAATTTTGTAAACAACAAAATGTGTTTTTATTAATTAATCGAATTAACAAGGATTTACAATTTATTAATGCAGAATAAGTCTCCCCGATAAATGATTAAGAATAAGCTCTCCCCGATAAATGATTTTTGACTCATCGACTTATATCACAAACACTTTTTGCTTAATTCTACGCTTATCTTTTTTTTTAACTTGCTCCGTTGATTAAACAATATATTTTCCACAGCTTTGCTCTCTTCTTTCTTCGTCTATTTTCACAGTGAATAAATAACATTTATAATATTATTAGGAATATTTTTCTTAAGAGAAATCATATTCAGAAATTCAGGTTACAGAATAATGTATCAAATTACATTACCAAAGTGATTTACAAATGATTTCTCAGTTTATTCTACTTGAATAGTAAACAATTTAATTAATTTATAAAAATGACTGTTTCAAAAATAATGGGTGAAATAAAAAATTCAAGTCTTTCACTTGTTATGCAATAGAAGACATTGATTCTTACGATGTATTTATATAATACAGATGATTGAATATTTAAATACACTTTACTTCGTGACCAATATGAAATGAGAGATACTGGTAAAGTAAAAAAAAAAAAAAAAGATCAACTTGAATTTTTCATTTGGCCTCACTTTTCCAGGAAGTACCTAGCATTAATCTTTTTTTTTTTAAATAAATTTACCCATGATCTATTGCTAGTTACTAAACATTTATTTTGGTCAAGATCAAAGTGTAATATCTGTTCTTCAGATGCTGCACTTCCATTTCTTGTTCTTTTTGTACTTCACGACTGAGACAATTTTTTTTTATTTTTGTACCTTTTCTCCACATTAAAAAAACGACCCTGGTGTCTAACTCTGTCCCGTGGGGAGGCATAGTAAATAGGTACTATTTCCTGATTCAGGTTTCATGTCTCAACATGCCATCTCAGTTAATTGACATGTTATCGAGGGTCATATAATTACTGTGATTCTTTCGTTTCGCAATTACTATGGTATGCCCACTTTAAGGAAACAGACTTACACATAATGTTTCAATTAAATTTTGACGGAGACATCAGGCGACTATTAAAGCTTTTTACAAAAAATGACGGGACAGATATAAATACATAATTCCTTTCTCGTTTTCGCTTAGTTTCAATTTTCTGATATTGTTATAGCTAGGAATTAGACAATCTACGAGATGCAAGGGACTCATTCACTATCTCATACATTCCAGGCATATATCTTTCTAAGATTCTAAATGCCCTCTATGTACAATACCTTTTCATCTCTTTAACACTTGGTTCATCGTGTATATTTTCCAGGTAGTTATTGAAAACCTTTTTCCATGAGTTCCGCTGCTCCTATATGAACTGGAATGTTGAAGATCTTTATAAAGTCCCGGTCTCTTTTTATGTCATGCAAAAAGCCTTAGTGTTTCGCAATTTTCCTTCGCAGTTCTGTTTTATCTATCATCATTTTGCACATTAACCAGGCTTGTTTTTTTTCTCCTTTTTAACACTCTTAGGTTATCTAGCTTTGTTTTTAAGTTACGTAGCTGTAGATATTACATAACGATAGTAGATCATGTATAACTAATTTACAACAATTATTTCAGGTATATGCTTCAAGGAAATACCGCTGCATCTGATATTCAACCTTTTACAGATTGTTCAGTGAATATATATATAAACACACTCCACTATTTAGCATTGTGTCATAGCCATCCTCAAGCAAAATGTAACAGGTGGATGGCAGATAGTTCGCTTTCCTTATTTCCATGTGCTAGAAGTTTCATATGTGAACTGCTGAGACCACTCATCCTTGTAAAATTTGTTCAGGCCATTTTACGTCTTAAAAACTGCAGATAGCACTCATTTTCTAAAACGCATGTTTCCAATTGAAAATACGTGTTTACTATGTAAAATATTATTTTTCAAACTGAATCTTAAGTGAGCGAGAGACAAAATCCCTCAAACCACTCCAAGCACATATCTTACAAATCTTACATATACGACACGTAGGAGACCACAATTCTCCTGTGTAGTATAGCGAATAAAAACTCTTAAATATATTCTTACTCGGGGAAATTCTACAAAGTTTATGTAAATGGATAAAACAACGAGACACGTGGATGCAGTTCCTAAGGGCTTTTACTGTAATACTTTTTCCATTAGTTTTAGCGGATCGTGATTTAGTGTAATGTGCCGTCCATTGATGTGAAAATACTGTCGAATCAGCACCTACACGCGATTTACAACAGTCGACAGGGCATTACAGGAATGTGACCTTGGTATTGTACATTTTACATTCCACAAAATCCCCTTTCCTACAGAAATATTATTCCAACGAATATAAATAAACGCTTTTTTTAAACTGCACTGTTATTCCATTAATGGATAAAACAAAGGAATTTACAGTCTCTCCTCAAAAATCTCTCGTACATAAAACTTTACTGAGAGTATAGAAAATAGCATACGTTATATATATATATATATATATATATACATACATATATATATATATATATATATATATATATATAATTATTACGGAAGAAAATATAAAGTAAAAGCAGAAAAGCAGTATTATAAACTCCAAAAGTGCATTACTTTTTAGCTGCAAATAGGCAGAATTTATTTCTGCTAAAATCTTCGAGCGAACTATAATCCTTCCTCTATCATCTAATTTATTGTAATTACCAATATATATATATATATATATATATATATATATATATATATATATATATATATATATATATACTAGCAAAAGTACGCGACGTTGACTGGGTTCAAAAGCAGCCTACAGAAAATGGACTCTGATTTGTTAAAGTATGATAGGTTATGAAAACGAAGGGTTGTAAAGAGATAGCTACGAATTTGGGGGTATGAAAACCAAAGCAAAATATGATGAAAGTAAAAATAGATACATCCCATAATTTATTATACCATACGTGTTCACACTGAAACACTTATCAAAATATTATGTGGATCTATATATAAAAAAAACCTTCTTAAACTTTGTGACATATTTCCATTCTATGGATGTCAGGTGCGAACGAACACCCCATAATTTTATTATACCATATTTCTTCAAACTGAAACATAATTATCAAAGTACACTTACACAGATAGTTATTTCCATTCTATGCAGGCAGGGACGAACGCTGACCCCACAATTTTATTATACCATCCCTATTTAAGTTAAAACATACTTTTCAAAGTATTTTTATCTACATCTATATAAAAAAAACTCTTGTAAACGTTTTTTTTTAAATTTCCATACTTTGTGGACCAGGCGGGTACGCATACCCCACAATTTCAATGAATCATCATTATGCCAGATCAAACGTACCCATTTCTGTGTCTCGATACATCTTCTATCATTATATTTGATCAGTTTTTCATAATAGTCAACCGTATAGGAGTCTATTCGTGACCAGATACACACACAGACGCTCGGCTTTATATATATATATATATATATATATATATATATATATATATATATATATATATATATATATATATATACATATATATATATATATATATATATATATATATATAACAGTGAAAGTGTCTGTCTGTCTGTGCATTTGTGTGTGCATTTCCCTACTACGCAATAACTCTGTCAATTTTTAGTCTACAGACTCCAATTTTGATATACAATGTACTGAGATTTGAGAACTTATTTTGGTCTACATACTTGAAATGTTAGATATAGGTTCCTTGGACATGGAGCTTACTTAATAACTGGAGTTGAGGCCGTATGTATGTAAATACGTGTATATATATATATATATATATATATATATATATATATACATAAATATATATATACATATATATATATACATATATGTAAATGTGCCTGTATATGTGGTTATGTATGTATATATGAGTGTGTATGGTAATATATGTAATGATATTCGTATTTTTCTTCATCTAAATATTTACGAAAGAACTAGTTCCTAATCTATTAGTTTTAGAGACACAAAAATTCTACACAATAGAAATTTATGTATAATTTACGTGTTTCTAGTCGAAGTGTAGGTAAATCTAGCTGATATGTTAGGTTGTCTAAACGCACATTCTTTCGTAGACGCGACGTCCGTCATACATTTTTCCTCTTTTTTGTGTCTTTAAACACGTTTTCTTCTTTTTTACCTCTCACTCCCAATAACAACTTCTCCCTCACCCGTTTTGTTACTCTCTACCCCACGTCTAAATATTCTTCCTTTTCGTCCTCGACATTTTTTTTCAGCTAAACACCCATTCTTTCTATTAAACGCAGAAATATTTGTAAATTTGTTTAATTATTCCAGTCGGGCGCCAAACCTCGACAGCTCAATCTCGCTTGATTAAGCCCTTTTCACGTTGAAATAAATTCATAATAAGATCAAGGTTACGCTTTGTATTTATATTATATATATATATATATATATATATATACATATATTATGCGCGTCTATATGA
The DNA here is from genome assembly GCF_053919585.1 of Euprymna scolopes. Classification (NCBI taxonomy): domain Eukaryota; kingdom Metazoa; phylum Mollusca; class Cephalopoda; order Sepiida; family Sepiolidae; genus Euprymna; species Euprymna scolopes. Next base: position 92,581,219 of record NC_136499.1, on the reverse strand, counting down.
GTTTCAATATTAGTTTAAATGTTTTAATTTCATGAAGCTAAAATTAAGTAAAACTTTATTTTATGATAACATTTTTGTTTTATATTAACTTTGCATGAATAAATTTTTATATTATATACGTATGTATATATATATGATAATATATAAATATATATTTATATATATATATATATATATATATATACAGAGAGAGTAATGTAATAATATAATTTCATACCTACATACATTAGTGTTTCATGCTTAAAAATAATCAGTTTCGGTGTGCAAATCCTCCGAATCCAGCTAGAGAACTACATTTGACTCAAGTTTCTAATGAAGACAACTAATCAATTGCCACGATTAATAAGAGAATTTATAACTAATAAACGCTCAACTCGGACATGGGCATAAATATATAGACAGATAAATAATTATATAAATATATATATATATATATTTATATATATACATATATATGTATATATATTTATGTATATATATTTATGTATAAATATATATATATATGCATATGTATATATATATATATATATATATATATATATATATATATATTAACAAGAGTAAATATTATAGTATTAGCACGTATTTAGAATATATCACTTCAATATTTAATATTTCATAATAAAAGGATATTTTATAGAGATTCCAGATCGCGTCTTAATATTCTAATTTAAAGTTTATCCTAACATACCGACCCAGTGACTTATGACATATAAAGATTCTCATAAAAATGCCAGTACATTTTATAAAATGCAACTTGATACAGAAGATCAGAGACTGATTGACCGATAACTAATCTTATAAAAATGTTGCATGCGTCTGAAAATGTTGTCTTTGCTGGGATCCACCGTCGATGATTTTATAAGGGGTTTTAGATGTATCTTAAAATAGCATTTTAAATTAAATTTCGACTGAACGGCTGCGTTATAAAGAAAATATACGATTGTCATAATAAATTCACAAAAATTAGTCTGAAAGACTTTCTGCCGTTTGTGAACAAAAACATCTTCTCTGATAACGTGAGAACACATCTGCATATGCTATTTTAAAATTATAAATACCGTAGCAAGCGACAAGTCTACTTCTAGATATAGGTAGATGCATTTTAATAACACGATTCTGCACTCCTCGAATGAATATGCTAACAATATTGTGACCAGGAAAAACGGTGTCATAATGTACGGTTTCGTATTGATATGTCTTACGTGTAATAAAATTTAATCAGTTGTATTCGGTTTTCGATTAACCTTTGAAATGAGTCCGTTTTATCAATAGATTTGTTTAGTTGTTATGAGTCATATATTAATATTTTGTAAATATTATTAAAATAAACTTATTCAAGCCTCAGCCGCAACCACGTTTTAAGATATCATTATAAACTCATAAACAAATTATTTTCTTGTATCTTTCACGACGAATGCACTGATCAACACCTAGCCCCAACTTAAATAAATGGTTTGTTAAAACACCTTGATTTGATTGGCTTCTGAGCGTGCCTTTGACTTCTTATGTGTAACTAGCGGGGCTACCCGTCGTTGCTCGGGATCGTATAAACAATGAGTAAATTGAATTTGATGTTGAATATATTTGTTATTCTTCGGAGAGAAGAAATGTTTATGTCTATGTATCATTTGCTATTTTAAGCAAAAGAATATTTACCTACCTAGGAAAAATAACTGTATCTTATCTAGGGTAGATAATTTACAGTATGTATATGAAAGAATTTTACCTCTGAAAGGACGGGAAATATACAACACACACTTAAAATAATTTTATCTACACTAAGACGGGTAATTTATATGTTATATATAATGAATAAATAACAGTCTCAAGAACAAAAATTTTATAATAAAAGTCTCAAGAACAATGATTTTATAATAAAAGTCTCAAGAACAAAGATTTTATAATAAAAGTCTCAAGAACAAAGATTTTATAATAAAAGTCTCAAGAACAAAGATTTTTATAATAAAAGTCTCAAGAAAAAAAGTGTTTATAATAAACGTCTCAAGAACAATGATTTTATAATAAAAGTTTCAAGAACAATGATTTTATAATAAAATCTCAATGTTATATATTCGTTATCATCGAGGTTATCCTTGAGGGGTACCAAATTGAGCTTTCGTTACATTTTAATATGTTATATAGAGTTCTTCATTTAGGGGCACATTTTACGTTTTCTATATAACATAAGAAAGGTTCCGTGTGATTGTCTCTAATATAAATGGTTGTGTGTTTGATTATCATGAAGGGAATCGTGTGTGTGACATGCAATTTCTGAACCTACCTCTCTTTCTTCTCGCTGTTGAACCATCTGGCAATTTCTCATCCTGGAGGGAGACTTGATACCTGTTTGACGAAGATTTATCACTCCAAGACGATGAAATGGTTTTATAGTTTTTTATTTCACTTTCCCCAGAGGTTCTGCAGAAGTGGAAGTGAAATCGGCTTGTGTTAGTTCTTCTTCACACACGTCAGCTTTCGTCTCCCCCCTCCCCAGGGGGAGACCATGGAAGAACGTCCGTCTTCTTCAAAGCTCAAATCAAATCTCACAGATCTAGCCAACCACGTCACACATACGTAATTTGGTCAGCTGACCTTTGGTTCTGGTAAACGTGTCTACCTCCACGTTTACTCACCTCTCTCTCTCTCTATCTCCCTCTCTCCTTCTCTATTCTCTTATAGAGACACAGAGAGAGAAAACAGAAAGAGTAAGAAAGCCAGAGAGGGGGGGAGAGATGCTCGTTTACATTCCTCCACCCCTTTTTTATTAAAATGTATGGCAAGCCATACATTTGTAATAACTAACTAACTAAAAAAAATAATTATGTCCGAAGTACATCTTTATTTTTTCCACTTTCCGGACTCACCCCTTTTCCAAGAAAGATCAGGCACCAGTACTCTTCTACTACACTATCAACCCTTCTGCTGCTTCTCGAAAGTCCCTCCTCGACATTAACTTGCTTCCAAGTTAGACAAAGATACAGCTTTGCAGATATACATCTTGTCTAGGCGGTCGCATTGTTGGATATTTTCCACTGACTCTGCTCTTTATTTGGACCACTTGGCCAAACAAATGGAGACTCCATTTTCGATCACTTTTTCGAAATGGGGCCAGCATATCGCAATTACGACCAGAACGTCGGATGCTCCATGTTGGTGGTAGCTTTATCGCATGGGGACTCGAACCCCTGACCCTTAGATTAAAAGTCTGATGCTCTACCGACCCAACCATCCCACTCGCGTTCTCGACTTTCAGCATAGGTCTAAGTCCCAGTTTTTTTCCTTTACTGTAATGCCCTGACGTCTTTCTCTGACTGGTCCTATTACTAGAGCTTTGTTCTATTCTATCTACTACTTCGGGACTTCACAAAGCTCTTCTACTAACTCCCTTGGTTGGTCTAAGCCAAGATACGCCTTCACACTGATTCACTCGGAGCCTGTTTGAGTTCCTAGAACCCGACAAGATACGGAATCATCACTCCCTAACTAATGCGCCAAAGCTTACTTGCGCATCAATTTCTAACTAAGTAGCTTTCCCTTTGTGATTTTTCCGCATTCCCAGCAAGTCCCAAGATTCCAACCCAGATATCCCTCACACATTCCTCTAAAAAAATAAAAAAATAATAAGGCTGTATCTTGTCCCTTACGTAATCTGCATCTTTCCCTTTCTTCTATCTCCCCGTGATTAGGCTTGGTACCGACTGTCCAGTCGCTCCGTACCCTGAGCAATTATCGCGACCTCGCACGCCAGACTTTTGTTGGACAAGACTTATTGCCGTTGCTTGGGCCTACGTGGCATCTTCCAACTCACTGGAACCACTAGTATTGTTTTAACAGGGTATTCATTACTCTAAAATAGTATTTCCCCTGCCAAATTTTCTAATTTGTGACAATACCGTGGCTTATAAAAAAACAATAAAACAACAGAAAAAACTGCTTTCTACAGCCTAATCGCCTTGTAATTCTCATGAAAAAAAATGCAACTACGCGCTAAACGTCCCTAAAATATAACTAAACCAACCAAATCTATTCCAAAATAATTTAATTTAATAATACCAATTAAATTCACCCAGCATGGGTTTTTTTTTTTAATGTTGGTACCTTTAATTCACAATAGGGTAACATTTTATTTTCCTAAGTACTTGCATACATATTTCATTCATCTTCTCTTGAGCGATTCGTAACATAATGGCCACGTCAGCCATTGCACCCCCTCTGCCCCTTACACCATGTCAGAGGGCATTTCATTTGCTCCCTGAAGTTGATTACAACTAGATCCGCTCACGCTGGACAGAATACATTCCGTTTACTGCTATGTCAGAAAAACCTTTTTTTTTTCCAAAGTCGGTAAGCGCAACCTGCCTTGAAGACACATAGCTTCACGGAAAACATCGGATTTCCACTGAAGTACTCAAACTTGCTCCATGTTGATTCTACTCGAAATCAACAGAAATCACGATAAAAAAAATAATATTCGAATCATTTCCCGAGAATAATGAAATTAATGACTACCCATGTAATTCAACACCTCTCCAAAATTCTAACATGCTTGCCACAGAAATTAAATTCCATTCACGCCCCACTTTTTTCTTTCATTTCTTTATATAGTTTATATTTAACCCTATATTTATCCTTTTTTCCCCTTACTTATGTGGTCAAAACGTCACTCATGTCGAATAGAACATTTATTCTACTTTTCGAAAATTGAAATTAATACCGACTGAACCTTTGACTCTTCCGAATTTTTTTTTAAAATCATTTATTACACTGTTTAAATCTTATTTCTTTCTCTTTTCCCTATTTTATTATTACTATTATGATTATTAATTAATTAATTAATTAACACGTTCTTTCTTTTATTAATCATTCTTTCAATATTCCCCACAAGCAAAGATTTCACCTCACCATTCTGCGAAAAAAAAATACATGTCAAAGAACAAGAAAATTCTGCCAACACCGTTTGACAACACATCAATTACATAAAAATAATAAATTAAAAAATACAAAAATATCCTATAAGCAATCACAAAGTCCCATCTAACTAACAACAAAATTCCAAATAACAAAACACAGATTCGTGGATACTCCTTTTGACCACGTCATCAAAAAAAAAAAAATTCCTACGAAAAATTCGCACAATCAGCGAAAAAGATAAAAAAATCATTTTACAGGACATGACCATTGTCTTTTCATCAACAGTACATATTGTTTTTCATTAAAAGTTACATTTAGTTCACAGTTTAAAAATGACACAAAATATTCATAACACATATTTTTGATTGACGTGTTTATCTTTTTGTTTTTCTCACTGGCTGTTGTTAAAAATTTACAAAATAAAGCCATTTTTCGTTTTTCCCTTCTAATTTTTGACATTAAGTGATATTTTTCTTCGTTCATAACGAGCTAATTCCCAATACGATAAACATTTTTTTTTAACTATTTTCTATATATAAAGTTTTACATCTGTGTGTCTGTATGCCTTCCTTTTCTTTCTTCGTGAAAAGGTTGTACGTGTGTATTGCTTTTCTTTTTTTTTTCTTTCTTTTTTTTCTTAATTATTTTTCTAATTCGCCTAGTGTTTTAATGGACCCTACGTTGTGTGTGTGTTGATTTGTATTTTTTTTCTACTGTTCTTTCTTTTTTTTTCTTTTTTTTCCAGACATTTTATTGTGTTTTTCTTGTCTTTTTTTCGTCCTTTTTTTCCCCGTGGTAATCGAAGTTCTTTTTTTTTCTTTTAAACCCACCCTTGTTAGGTGGTCTGGTCAGTTAAGGCACCAAATTGAATATGTTATATATTCGTTATCATCGAGGTTATCCTTGAGGGGTACCAAATTGAGCTTTCGTTACATTTGAATATGTTATATAGAGTTCTTCATTTAGGGGCACATTTTACGTTTTCTATATAACATAAGAAAGGTTCCGTGTGATTGTCTCTAATATAAATGGTTGTGTGTTTGATTATCATAAAGGGAATCGTGTGTGTGACATGTAATTTCTGAACCTACCTCTCTTTCTTCTTGCTGTTGAACCATCTGGCAATTTCTCATCCTGGAGGGAGACTTGATACCTGTTTGACGAAGATTTATCACTCCAAGACGATGAAATGGTTTTATAGTTTTTTATTTCACTTTCCCCAGAGGTTCTGCAGAAGTGGAAGTGAAATCGGCTTGTGTTAGTTCTTCTTCACACACGTCAGCGTTCGTCTCCCCCCTCCCCAGGGGGAGACCATGGAAGAACGTCCGTCTTCTTCAAAGCTCAAATCAAATCTCACAGATCTAGCCAACCACGTCAACATACGTAATTTGGTCAGCTGACCTTTGGATCTGGTAAACGTGTCTACCTCCACGTTTACTCACCTTCTCTCTCTCTCTATCTCCCTCTCTCCTTCTCTATTCTCTTATAGAGACACAGAGAGAGAAAACAGAAAGAGTAAGAAAGCCAGAGAGGGGGGGAGAGATGCTCGTTAACATCAAGAACAAAGATTTTATAATAAAAGTCTCAAGAACAATGATTTTATAATAAAAGTCTCAAGAACAATGATTGTATAATAAAAGTCTCAAGAACAAAGATTTTAAAATAAAAGTCTCAAGAACAAAGAGTTTATAACAAAAGTCTCAAGAGCAAAGATTTTATAATAAACGTCTCAAGAACAAAGATTATATAATAAAAGTCTCAAGAACAAAGATTTTACAACAAAAGTCTCAAGAACAAAGATTTTACAACAAAAGTCTAAAGAACAATGATTTTCATAGTAAAATTCTCAAGAACAATGATTTTATTATAAAAGTCTCAAGAACAAAGATTCTATAACAAAAGTCTCAAGAACAAAGACTTTTATAGCAAAAGTCTCAAGAACAAAGAGTTTATAATAAAAGTCTCAAGCACAATGATTTTATAATAAAAGTCTCAAGAACAAATATTTTTTATAGTAAAAGTCTCAAGAACAAAGATTTCATAATAAAAGTCCCAAGACAAAGATTTTATTATAAAAGTCTCAAGAACAATGATTTTAGAATAAAATTCTCAAGAACAAAGATTTTTATAGTAAAAGTCTCAAGAACAATGATTTTATAATAAAAGTCTCAAGAACAAAGATTTTTATAGTAAAAGTCTGAAGAACAAAGATTTTATAATAAAAGTCTCAAGAACAATGATTTTAGAATAAAAGTCTCAAGAACAATGATTTTATAATAAAAGTCTCAAGAACAAAGATTTTTATAATAAAAGTCTCAAGAACAAAGATTTTATAATAAACGTCTCAAGAACAATGATTTTATAATAAAAGTCTCAAGAACAATGATTTTATAATAAACGTCTCAAGAACAATGATTTTATAATAAAAGTTACAAGAACAATGATTTTATAATAAAAGTCTCAAGAACAAAGATTTTATAATAAAAGTCTCAAGAACAAAGATTTTATAACAAAAATCTCAAGAGCAAAGATTTTATAATAAACGTCTCAAGAACAAAGATTTTATAATAAAAGTCTCAAGAACAATGATTTTATAATAAAAGTCTCAAGACAAAGATTTTCATAGTAAATGTCTCAAGAACAATGATTTTATAATAAAGGTCTCAAGAACAAAGATTCTATAACAAAAGTCTCAAGAACAAAGACTTTTATAGTAAAAGTCTCAAGAACAAAGAGTTTATAATAAAAGTCTCAAGGACAATGATTTTATAATAAAAGTCTCAAGAACAAAGATTTTTATAGTAAAAGTCTCAAGAACAAATATTTTATAATAAAAGTCTCAAGAACGAAGATTTTATTATAAAAGTCTCAAGAACAATGATTTTATAATAAAATTCTCAAGAACAAAGATTTTTATAGTAAAAGTCTCAAGGACAATGCTTTTATAATAAAAGTCTCAAGAACAAAGATTTTTTTAGTAAAAGTCTGAAGAACAAAGATTTTATAATAAAAGTCTCAAGAACAATGATTTTATTATAAAAGTCTCAAGCACAATGATTTTATAATAAAAGTCTCAAGAACAAAGAGTTTATAATAAAAGTCTCAAGAACAAAGATTTTATAATAAATGTCTCAAGAACAAAGAAATTTTTGTAAAAGTCTCAAGAACATAGGTTTAATAATAAAAGTCTCAAGAACAAAGAGTTTATAATAAAAGTCTCAAGGACAATGCTTTTATAATAAAAGTCTCAAGAACAACGATTTTATGATAAACGTCTCAAGAACAAAGATTTTATAATAAAAGTCTGAAGAACAATGATTTTATAATAAAAGTCTCAAGAACAATGATTTTATAATAAAAGTCTCAAGAACAATGATTTTATAATAAAAGTCTCAAGAACAAAGACTTTTATAGTAAAAGTCTCAAGAACAATGATTTTAGATTAAAAGTCTCAAGAACAAAGATTTTATAATAAAAGTCTCAAGAACAAAGAGTTTATAATAAAAGTCTCAAGAACAATGATTTTTATAGTAAAAGTCTCTAGAACAATGATTTTATAATACAAGTCTCAAGAACAAAGATTTTCATAGTAAAAGTCTCAAGAAGAAAGATTTTATAATAAAAGTCTCAAGAACAAATATTATTATAGTAAAGAACAATGATTTTATAATAAAGGCTCAAGAACAAAGATTTCATAATAAAAGTCTCAAGAACAAAGATTTTTATAATAAAAGTCTCAAGAACAATGATTTTATAATAAAAGTTTCAAGAACAATGATTTTATAATAAACGTCTCAATAACAAAGATTTTATAATAAAAGTCTCAAGAACAATGATTTTATAATAAAAGTTTCAAGAACAATGATTTTATAATAAACGTCTCAAGAACAAAGATTTTATAATAAAAGTCTCAAGAACAATGATTTTATAATAAAAGTCTCAAGAACAATGAGTTTATAATAAAAGTCTCAAGAACAATGATTTTATAATAAAAGTCTTAAGAAAAATGATTTTATAATAAAAGTCTCAAGAACAAAGATTTTTATAGTAAAAGTCTCAAGAACAATGATTTTATAATAAAAGTCTCAAGAAAATTTTTTTTTATAGTAAAAGTCCCAAGCAAAATAATTTTATCATTACACTTCCCAAGAAAGTCTCTCACTTTCTATGCTACCTGTATACAATTTTTATTGCCACATATGATGGAATGCTTGTTAGATAATCTTTTTCCTGTCCTGCAGGAGTAAAATGACGATGTTGGTATATAGTAGGTGGTGCTATTTTCCACCTTGCCGCCTCAATCTCAGAAAAGATGCGTTTGCGAGCGTGTATTATTCCTTTATACACTAAAAATTCTTATCAATCATTGTCAAGATATACAATCCTGAGTTGAACCCCACCCACCGCAGTTTAATCACGTTTTCTGAGAGGTTTAGCAATATCAACAACTTTAACCACCTTACTGTTATTCTCTTTGCACATTTGAAACCGAAATTAGCAATTTTAGTAGTTCTCATGAAGGCTATTGAAATATATTGTGCTGTGACTGAACATTTGACTAAAAAAATTAATTATTTTCCCCATTTTCAGCTCGTTGCACATATACGAATAAAAACATACCATGACTGTAAACTAGGATATTAAACTACTGTTACAAGAAAAAGCTGCCCCTTTTTCCTGTAAATAAGAAGAACATTAGACAAGTGGAAAATGAGATTAGGCTAAGCTGAGATTCGAACCTTGGAAGAAAGGTTCCAAATAGATTCAGATATTGGAATATTAGAATTTAGCTATTGTTTTGAAAGTAGTTAGATATTGTTCGTATTTTAAAAAGAAGTTAATTGTCCCTTCTTTTATGAAAACTGAATTTTAGAAAAAAAGGTTAGTTGAGATGTATTTGTTGTCGAAAAAGCGTTTGGAGAACGTGTGCTGAGCCACATTTGTTGGTCAAGTTTTGGAACCACACATCTGACTTCATAGCAAAAAGGGAATTCTCAATAATAGGAGCTAGGATTAGCAGATTAGAAGAGTCGCGCAGTCGGGCAGTCAGGTTCTAGCAGTCAGCAGGGAGTCTGAAAGAGCTGAAATGACCAGAAAAGGGTCCCCTCAGAGGTGAAGGGATAGAAATTTAACCATGTTGAACCAATGTGAATTTCTGACGTTAAATCACTCGATCGGTCATATGAAATAAAGAACATCATTTTTTAACTGCTGTCTTTATGTCGTCGTTCATCAATTGAAGGTAATGAGTTAATCATATTTAATGTACTTTGTATACCCCCACCCTTCTAGTAATATGCCACCTCCTCGATCATAAGTAATGATTCTCTCCCCTCTGTTGTAAAAGAGCCCTGTTACACATTCCTTCAATAATGAATTTCTATCTCTCATCGTCTGTCTCATCATCGTCAATCCTGTATAACATGTACCCGTTATATGTCTTCCTCATCTCTTGGTATATGATCCCCAATATGAAAGCCCCTGCTATACAACACTACGGCATATTCATTATTGACACTTATCTCTTTATATAGCCATTACTTCATGATTAAGAAAAGCATCGAACCCTCTCTAGGTGTAGGAACAGTCTGTACATATTAATGAGACGATTGAAAGCTGATACAGTAAATGAGGTTACAAAACAACAGATAAAGATTATTGCTGTAAATTGGACATTGCATTCATGTTTCTTATTATTTTTTACGATAAGTATTTTAGGTTTCATGCAATTAAAGAATAATCCAAATACTCTGTAAAGATAGGTGTTTTCTGTATGAGTAAACAACTTAATACACGAAACGAATACATACAAATTCTTTACTCTTTATATTAAATATTTGGATTTTTCCTTCTTATAAACTTACTTAAGCGTTAGTCGTTTCTATTTTTTAGATGAGGACTGGTAATCTTTAGTATTTAGATTATTTAGCTACTGTTTTGATCTTGAGTGTTTTTTATACTACATTTCGGCATATGTAACCGCCAACTGTCTTGGGGTGTATCTTGTCGAACTCTATAATCTTTCCGTCGAATTTAAGGAATCTATGGGTAGATATCTAAATAATTTCTCCCATGTATTTCGAGTATAATTCGCACTTAGAATTGACCCTACACCCTCCTGAAATATACCTGAGTTTTTACTAGTAATCTATAGGTTGCCCTCCCTTCGAATTGTAGGATGTCAAAGGTAACGTCAGCCAAAAAATCAGTGAACATAACACCAAGATAAAAAGTAGACTAAAATATATGAATTCTTGAGATAATTACAGTAAGCGATATAACAGAATGAATCAAAATTGAATGAAAATATTTTATTAGTTGTAGTCGCATATCTATGAAAAAAAGCGCAGAGTGAACTTATATATCAAACAACCACGTAAACCAGTTATTGTTATCACTTAAAACATGTTTCGAGGAAAGCGTGGTGAAACTAGTGCTTTTCACATTGATTGTAAATTCTAAGTCAGTAACAAAAAAAGGTGTATGTAATAATTGCTAATTGTAGGATACTGTTGAGTATGTTTTTTTTTTGTTAAACAAAACATGTAACTATATTTTTCATCCTTGATCATATTATGTTTTAATGTGAACAAAAATAATGGCGTGCATTGTATTGCTGGTATGAGAAAATAATGTTGAAAAAGTGTAAATGTCAAATAACGCATAAGTAGAAAGTATAATAGACATGCAAAGAATATTTCTGTATGTATAAAAACTCATTAAACCCATTTTGTGCGACAAAGAAAAACGCATTTACACTGTATGACTTTTTGTAAGAAACGCATGCATTAGTAGTTCACAGAAAGGGACAACTTTTCCAAGGAGAAATGTGTTTTTGTTTGTTTGTTTCGCGAGCTAGACAATATGGTTTCATTCATTGATTAGGTAACTAACGTTATTTGGCTGAGCTCGTTTTTACAAATACAGCCATGTATGATTTATGTTGTTTATGCAGAGTTTCCTTCAAATTGGCCAATTTTGTTTCACTATTATATTGCATGTTTTTTATATGATGTTATGTAATAATAAAAGTTTCAAACTTTCAGTTTGTTTACAACAGAATAACCACGTTTTTCACTATTTCTTGTTACACTTTCAGAGTAAGGCAACGGTGAGCTTAATATATACTCGGTGGGTAAATATTTGGAAATATTCAGATGCTGATTTATGACGAAAAAAAATGAATAACGTCTAGCGTTCTCATACCACATTGCGGACTGACATGCTCAAGTGTATTATATCCTATATATATATATATATATATATATATATATATATATATATGTATATATATATGTATATATATACATATATATATGTATATATACATATATATATGTATATATATATGTATATATATACATATATATGCATATATATACATATATATATATATATATATATATATATATATATATATATATATATGTATGCTAGGTATGGTTCACAGCGTTGCTCATGTAGTTGAGCAAAAATAAAATAAGTGGTAGAAGGCAGGCAGTCTCGAACCCGTATTGCAAAGGAGGAAAAAAGGATGTAAAACAATGTAAGTTTCGGCTTAAATTATGGCTTATCAACCGAAAAAAGGATTATACTTTAACAAAATATCGGCGAAAAAGGCGACCCCTCCCTGTAGAAAAATGCCCATATGAAGGTGAAGGAATTAACGTTTTGAGCCAATTGACCGTTGCCCGGATGTTTTGAGGTGTGTGTTTTCGGGGGTAGATATGAACAAAATGGAAACTAAAACGTAAACGAAATAGTAACTCAGTATAAATATAAAAAAAACGATGTTAAACATGTTAAAAACAATCAGGAAAACAAAAAAAGTCTTGGGAGGGCGGCAGGCTCGAATTCAAAACCTTTAGGTTAATAGGCTGATGACATAGCATGAAGCCACGAAGGCAGGGACTTCAGAACAGCCGAAAATAAACGTTTAAAAACGCAGGTGGTCGAATGTCATGTGTTGTTTTTAAGGTCAAATATAACGCCATAGTAGTAGTAGAATTAGTAGAGAAAACGATTCACAGCGCGAATTTTGTAAAATAAATGTCGCTGAAACAAAATATATTTACGACGTCGTTTCGCAAATAGAGGATATTATAATCTAAAGAGTATATAAAAAGTCATAAGACATAGTAACAACCCTGAAGAACTCCCTTCAAAAAAGCCTTTGTCGAATATACAGAAAAATACGTACACACATACACACACCATATATACATATATAATATTCTTATCTGGAAATAAAATCAATTTTATTTTCATTTTTACGCATTGATTTTTATTTATGCATTGATTAATAAATAATGGATATGATTAATTTTCTTGTGATATATTTGACTTTGCTCCGCCCGGCTTTGCTTGGGGCCTATATACTGTTCATAACTTTATGTGAATATATATATATATATATATATATATATATATATATATATATATGTATATATATATATATATATATGTATATATATATATATATATATATATATATATATTAAAAGTGTGAATATGTACGGGCATGCCATTTTATATAATAAGCTTCCTTAATTACCATAGGAAAAAAAATTAGAGACTGTAGATGTCATTTTGTTTTAATTTGACCCCAATTTTGACCACTTAATATTTATTGTTTTAGGATCAAAAAATTAAAATGTTTGATCCATGTCCAAGTAAACTACTTATAAAATTTTAAGTTTTCAGACCTAAAATTAGCGGAGGAGTTGATAGAGTCTGCAAAGGTAAACTCTTCCAACCATGACCTCTTGCCAGCCAAATCTTCGCCCAAAAGCTGATTAAATAGCTTGCTACCTGTCCGAATATCTTTTATGTAAAATTTAAAATATTTAGACCCAAAATAGGCTTAATAGTTTGCTAAAAATCGCAAAGGTAAAACCTCTTGACCTTTCACCCCTTGGAAGCCAAATTTTCAGCAAAAACAGTTAAAAATCTTGCCCTATATCTGAATACCCTATATGTAAAATTTGAAACGTTTAGATAAAATATTGACTAAGTAATTTTGTAGAGACGCAGAGGTCATTTTTTAAAAATGTCATCCCAATGATGACCCCTTAGCATTTATTGTTTTGGGCTGAAATCTAATTACAAATTTAGATCAATATCTAAGGAACCTATATCTAAAAATTAAATTGTTTTGACCAAAAATCGACAGAGGAGTCTGGAAAGGTCAACTCTGCACACTTTGACCTCTTGGCAGGCTAATTTTCGCCCCCAAACCAATTTTATTTTTTCCAATGCTCAATAACTCTAATGCCCATTTATAGACCAAAATTTGACAGATATATTTAGTAGGAAAGTGTATACGGACAGACCCCCCCCCACACACACACAGATTTTTGTGGCGGGTCTTCCGTTACTCAGGTCAAGAACTGACCTCTAGCCACTTGAAGGCGTGATTTGCTCATTTTAATGGGGAGGTTGAGACCCCCTCTGGGACCTGAGGAAAACCGGGCAAATATGCTAAGATTGTCTAATTGAATCCCGGACAACGGCGGGTATAAAAATACTTGAAATAAAACAGATATATTTTTATTGGTAAAACCAGACATGTGTTTTGTTGTTTGAGAATGAGGAGACGGGAAATATCAGAACAATGTGGAGATGAAGCCAGGCCTATCATGGCCTCGAGAACACTTGTTTCAGACGAGGGCTTTCTGAATGACGGGGTTGACCTCTTGGGGTCGTGTGAAAATGATTTCATTTTTGGACACAGATTGCATAACTCTGGTCGTATTGCTGAATTGAACACACGCAATTTGGGTCTGACATTCCCCAGAAGCTTGTTGATTGCTTGAATGGATCGACCGACCCACCCTGTGACTCCTCTATAAACAGCTTATACCCGCTCGGAATAGACAGATTTGCGCCGAATCTCGAGAAGAAACAGCTCCTGAAACGCCTGACGACACCCTCTCCGCCATCCTGAGCAACAATCGCGTGAGCAGAAGATAGAGATTTGTGAACCTTAAAATGTTTTGCTGACTAAACGATGTACTTACGTAAAAAAAGGTCTGTAACTTTTGTGAAATTAACTTTTAATAGTTCGAGAACCCTGATTTTTTCTGATTGTCTTTCCGGCGCGCATGCTTTTGCTTTTCAGTAGAATTCAACACCGGGACGCTAAGAATTCATGTGAAGATCTCCCGGTGGACATCACGAGCCACCTTTCCCGAAGATGTTGGAGGTCAGTTCTTAACCTGAGTAACGGGAGACTTTTTTTTTTTTAAATTACCCCGATTTTGATGGGCCCAAATAAATTAAAATGTTTGCCCCATGTCCGAGTAACATACACTTAAAATTTAAAGTGATCAGACCCAAAATTGGCGGAGGAGTTTAGTAGAGTCTGCAAAGGTTAATTCTGTCAACTTCAACCTATTGAAAGTCAAAGTTTTGGCCCCAAAACTGATTAAAAATCTTGCTGCATGTCTGAATACGCTTTATGTAAAATTTCAAATGTTAAACCTAAAATTGGCTTAATAGATTACTAGAGACTGCAAATGAAAAATCTTTGTCCCTTTGACGGCTTGGAAGCCAAATTCCCAGAAAAAAACGATTACAGAGCTTGCACCATGTTTGAATAAACGTTATTTAACATTTCAAATGTTTCGACAAAAAATTGTCTGAGTAATTTCATAGAGACCGCTGGCGTATTTTTTTTAACTTTGACCTCAATTATGACCACTTTGCATTTATTGTGTTAGGCTAAAGTCAACTTGTTAAGTTAGATCGATTTCCAAGTAAAATCTTATGTGTTTAGACCAAAAATTGGTGGAAGAGTTTGGTAGAGTTTTCAAATCTGTGCCTAAATCAAAACGCGGATTCCATGAACAAAGCTTCTTTCTTAGAACCGCACGCCTGTGGAACTCTGTTCCGTCTGCCTGCTTCCCACCGGACTACAACTTGGATGTCTTCAAGTCCAACGTTAATAAATTCCTAATGAACCGCCCCAATAAGTAAACACTTCATCAAATCTCCACACTAACGTAATGTACTTGCAATAACCCTAATCCCTGAGTGGCTTCCGGGCCTTGATAAGTGGTGGTCACTGTGTAATATATATATATATATATATATATATAAATATATATATATATATATATACATAAAATGGCTGAAATTTGACCCCTTTATCAGCCAAATTTCCGACCGAAAATCGATTACAAATATTTTTTCAAATTTCAATAACATTTATGTTAAATTTCGAGACTTTAGATCCAAAATTGATAGAGTTAGGGGAATGTACGCACACAGGCAGGCAGACACACAAACACATTTTCACTTTTATAGATATAAAGACAGAAAAGTCAAATGTACCACTGTAGGCGTAAAAGATTTCAAGTGTAAATGAAACATGTGTTCATTTGTAGTAAACACTTTGATGGAGAAAATTAATTTAAAAAAATAACTGAGAAAGTTAAATAAATTTTACTGGAGGATTTTAATGATTTTCTATAAAATAGTAACTATTTAGAGTGTGATTTGACTTTTTCTATGAACTAGCAATTCTGCCCGGCTTTGCTCGAGCCTTATGAACCGTTCATAACTTCCTGTGAATATGTATCTATTAAAAGAAATAAAAAATACAGAAAATTGGTAGAGACCGCTGCCGTCCATTTTTTTTTAATTTGAACTCAATTTTAATCCCTTAAAATTTATTGTTTTCGGTTAAAATCAAATTAAAATATTTGACCCATGTCCAAGTAACCTATATCTAAAATTTCAAGTGTTTAGACCCAAAATTCCTGGAGGAGTTTGGTAGGGTCTGCAAAGATCAACTCTGTAAACTCTGACCTCTTGCCAACGAAATTTTCACCCCAAAACTGATTATAAAGCTTGCTGCATATCCGAATACCCTTTATGTAAAAATTCAAATGTTTAGACCCAAGACTAGCATAATAGCTTTCAAGAGACTGCAAAAGTAAAATCTTTTAAATTTTGTCCCCTTGGAAGCCAAATTCTCAACAAAATAAAAACAAACGATGAAAAAACTTTGCCTATGTCTGAATACACTTTATGCAAAATTTCAAATTTTTAAACCAAGAATGTGCTTAGTAATTTAGTAGAGACCGCAGAGGTCCATTTTTTTTTAATTTGACACTAATTATGACCTCTTAACATTTATAGTTTAGCCTAAAATTATTTTATAAAGAAAGATCCATGTCCAAGTAACCTATATCTAAAATTTAAAGTGTTTAGACCCAAAATTGGCGGATGAGGTTGGTAGAGTTTTTAAATGGCAAATTGTCGAACTTTGATTTTTTAACAGCCAAATTTATGGCCGAAAACCGATAAAAGATTTTCTCATAAATCTCAATATCCTTTATTTCAAATCTCGAGTCTGTAGACAAAGAATTGACAGAGTCGTTTGGAAGGAAATGTGCACAGACAGACAGACATTTTCACTGTTATATGTATATAGATTAGGTAAACATATTCTAAAGATTTTGATATTGAACAGAAACATGAAAAACATGCGTAAAAAAATGTGAAACAACTAATATTACTCGCTCATCCTCGTTTCGAATCGCAAAAATAGCTTGTAATTAAAAAATAATTTTTTATTTATTCCTTGTTTTAAAATTACATTATTCCCTGTAGTGACAGTTATAATTCAGAAGTTGAGAAGAGTTACCCCCTTAATTTGTTGTTCTGTCTTCATGTAATGACGTCTTATATAAAGCATTTGTTTATACATCCCTCGTATAATCATTTTAGTATCGCAATCACCTTGGACGATGGGCCCCATAAGTTACATAGTACTTGAAACGGGATTATAAATAAACACTTATACCATTAAATAAACGAATTGAACTACTGAATTCTCTGTTCATTTGTTTCTACTCTTCCGAGATTTAATAACATGAACACGTGCGTCAGCTGTAACAGAAAAGGTGAGAAAATTATCTTTATATCAGTAGACATTATATCAGTAGACATTATATAATTTAGCATAACAGGTTCATCCTAAATAGCTCCACCAACACACACACACAGACACACACACACATGCATATATATATATATATATATATGTGTGTGTGTGTGTGTGTGTGTGTGTGTGTGTGTTGATCCAGCGCAAACTTTTGCCAAACCAATTGGTAATCGGAAAGTAAAAGTTTATTTTATAAGGTTCCCTGCGTGAATTTAACGACGACGCTAAACTATCTTTAATTATGGGCTGGCGTCGAGAGAAAAAAATAAGGGACACATTTTTTTCGGTACGCGATTTCCAAGAAATGTTCGTGAACCCACCCGTGTGCCCGATACCCGATCAATATGCAAGCCTCCTAGACCTTTTTCTCTCAACTTCCCCTGAGCTATGTTCATGTTCCGCTCATTCTCCTCTAGGATCCTCCGACCACTCCATCGTATCAGTTAAGATAAAAACGAAATGTAAGAAGCCCCCAGACGTACCCTTCCACCGTACTGTATACCGATACTCTATGGTTGACTGGGATAGCTTCCGTACATTTATATCTGATTTACCTCTACACTCCATGTTTAAAAAAGAAGTGTCCTCTATAGTATCAGATCTGACCGACTGGTTAATTGTAGGCATAGACCAATTCATACCATCTAAAACATTCCAACAAAAACCTAACAGCCAGCCGTGGTTCTCCCCAGAATGTGCTGCTGCTATCGCGCACAGAAATCACTTTTTCCATACCTACCAACGTAATCGATGCACTGAGACTAAAGCTGCTTTCAGGTCTGTCAGCAACTACTGTAAAAGAGTAATAAAAAATGCAAGAGAGCTATATGTCCAGTCTGTTAAATCCAAGGTAGCTGATCAGCGGCTTGGATCCCACCAGTTTTGGCAAATAACAAATAGGATCCTAGACAGAAGTGTGCGTTCTATCCCAACCATTATCAATGGACCAGAGGTCATCTCCTCAGCGTCAGACAAGGCCAAACTATTTGCAATAAACTTTGCAGCTAATTCTACCCTATGCGACGAAGGCCATTAACTCCCCATATTTCCTCCTATAACACAGAAAAGCTAGGTAACATACAAATATCCGTGCATGAGGTCGCCAAGCTAATCAAGAACCTAGATTCCAGTAAAGTAACTGCCCCTGATGGCATCCCAATTATAGTGTTAAAAAAGCTTCAACCAGAACTTGCTCCCATACTTACGAAACTATTTAAGCGCTGCCTTAAGGAGAAGTGCTTTCCGACTCCCTGGAAGACCTCATCAGTTTGCCCTGTATTTAAGAATTCAGGTGATAAGTCATCTCCCTCTCAGTACAGACCAATAAGTCTCCTGTGTTTTATGAGTAAGTTGCAGGAATCCATATTAAATAGAGAAATAGTCAACCACCTCAGCAGGAATAACCTTCTTAGTGACACACAATATGGTTTCCGTTCTGCAAGATCTACCGCAGATGTGGTGACGGTTATATCCTACAGGATTAGTAAATCTCTTGACAAAGGCTTCCTTTCTAGGGCAATTGCTCTTGACATATCAAAGGCCTTCGACAAGGTATGGCATAAGGGTATACTTCACAAGATTTCCAGCTACGGTATAACTGGAAATATTGTCTCAATCATTAAATCATTTCTCTCCGATAGGCTCATAAGAGTAGTGGTAGATGGACAAAAATCGGAGGCCTGCAATATAAATGCTGGAGTCCCTCATGGGTCAATCCTGGGCCCTAGTCTCTTCCTGATCTACATCAATGACTTCCCTAAACACATACTTAAATCATTCGTTGACATCTATGCTGATGACACGACCATTTACGGCAACACATCAAAGGCTGTAAATAACAAAGTCCTCTCTGATTCTCTCTCCTCTGATCTCGAGCGCGTGGTTCAGTGGGGGAAGATGTGGCTGGTTACCTTTAATGCATCCAAAACCAAACTCCTATCCTTACATCATCAGCGCTCTGATCCCCATCTGGCATCAATTGTGATGGATGGCTCTCGTCTGGGTGAGGCCCCGTGTTTTGACAAGCTTCTGGGTTTGACCTTTACTCCTGATCTGAAATGAAACACGTGCATCAAGTCTGTTGCCAAGGTCGCTGGAAAGATAGTGGGCTCCTTTTACCGCTCCAGAAGATATCTCACTACTGATGCAATTCTCCATCTATATAAAAGCCATGTACGTCCAAGGATGGAATACTGTTGCCATATCTGGGCAGGAGCTGCTAAAAACAGCCTATCCTCCCTTGACAGAGTACAAAATAGACTTCGTAGCTTAGTGTGGGATGCCCTTTTCTCTACCCTGCAACCTCTCTCCCACAGAAGAGACGTTGCAAGCCTATCCTTGTTTTATCGTTATTTCCATGGCAGAGGCTCGTCTGAACTCCAATCTCTGGTCCCCCCTCGCCAATCTTTCACGAAAAACACCCGTCTAGCTGAATCCACTGTGAAAAATTTCCCCCACTCTATATCTGTGCCTAAATTTAAACGCGGATTCCATGAACAAAGCTTCGTTCTTAGAACTGCACGCCTGTGGAACTCTGTTCCGTCTGCCTGCATCCCTTGGATTTCTTCAAGTCCAATGTTAATAAATTCCTAATGAACTGCCCCCTTAATTAAACACTTCATCAAATCTCCACACTAACGTAATGTACTAGCAGTAACTTTTATCCCTGAGTTGCTTCCGGGCCTTCATAAATATAAGTGGTGATCACTGTGTAAAAAAAAAATAAATAAATAAAAGAGGGCATTACTCATATCATTTAAACAAAGAATAATAAAAAAAAATAACAAAGTGTAGATATTGTGACAAAACACCTTCTCGGGTATAGTCACCAGCAAAATAAAATCAAGTATTAAATCCAATAAAAATGGACGTTTTGCAAATGTTGTCGTTCTGTGAGGTTTGATAAAACAAACAAGTAAAATTATAACACAGACACATGGACACAAGATTGGAAGTCTCCACATGGAGACACAGAATGTAAGTAATGCTAGTGGTTGGGGTCAAGATGTATATTTCCACGCCGTTTAGCATTTACCATTAACTACAAACGAAGGATATGCTAATTTAAAAATTAGCACTTGACAAAAGCAGATATACGTTAATGCTAAAGTCAATACAGCTTTTATTAGCAACCTTTTTACCTTAGGAATTATATAAACACAGCATGGAATACAATTCAAAGCTACACCTTACATTTAATTACTTTCGTAGAACGAATTTATCAAGAGGGAAGATTTCCAAACAGGTTAGTTAGTGCAACATTCCAGCGTGTCCATTTAAAAAGACACATACCGATAAGACTACATACATCACGGGGGGGGGCAGGATCAGTGAGCTTAAACTTAGCTGTAATATCAATCGCTACATTATACAAAATATCGTCATGTATAGTCAAACGATGAATAAAATCCCTACTGAATACAAAACTAGTTTCAATGCCAAGGTAAAATTGTAAGAGAAACGTAAATGACAATAAAGAAAACGTTCCAGAATCCAGAATTGATGAAGATATTCGAGTCGAATATTGAGCAGCCGCTTTTTTCAAAAATAAAGTATTCGGCAATTCAGATCTTATGATGTTGCTATTGGAATCGAGTAAAAAGTATCTCCCCTTCGTAAAAAGTAAGGGTTACAAATGTTCTTTTCTATGATAGTATTTTCACAAATCGAAATGTTAAAAACCTACAGATATTTTAACTCATTCTAATGCCTTTTATAACCATTGGAGTCCCATGTTACCGAATATGGCAGAATTGTGGAAGAAATGAAAATCTGTGATGCATCGATTAGCAGAACAAAATTACCGTACACAAAATTTCTTTGCTGGCTCTCAGCCGGCGATTCATACAATTAATTTGAGACATTGGACTATTTCCGGTTCAATTTTCATCAGGCTATTAGTGGTGATGCATTATAAGATATTTTCTGAATGCATGTACGAAATAAATTTCTCTATATATACGGCAGTGGTCGAAACTAAAGATCAGATCTCCGTAATCCTCTAATTGCAAGACTTGAAGTACAGGTGCAATTTATATCGCAAACAAGACGATCTTTGCACCAGTACTTCACGTATATTTAAGTCTCTAATATATTTTGCACCTCATCTTCTTCCCTGAAGAAGTAAATTATCTCCCTTATCCATGTCAAACTTTATCAAAAGACTGAGGGTAAGAGAATACTGTAAGATATACTGTCAAATTATTCAAGCATAACATATCTCAAACTGGGATCTTCAGTACAGAATCTGATGAAACTTCGGATTTAACAAACTTTTCAATATGAATATGTTTGTTATAATAAAAGTAAAAACAATAAAAATAGTTTCCTGTTTTGTTTGATTCGGCAAACACTAATTGCTGCAGGTGAAACTTTTATCTGATTAATAAGTTCTTCCAAA
Source organism: Euprymna scolopes (assembly GCF_053919585.1). NCBI lineage: Eukaryota > Metazoa > Mollusca > Cephalopoda > Sepiida > Sepiolidae > Euprymna > Euprymna scolopes. The sequence continues at coordinate 92,558,954 of NC_136499.1, read as the reverse complement.
ACAAATTCTACTAAATAGGAGACATTCTCCGAGGTTTGCATTGATGTGAAAACTGTATGTTTCATCTGTCTGTGAGCCTGCGTATCAATTCTCAGTAAGTAACTGTCTCTAAACGTAATTAGACCGTACAGAATGATTGATAGGCACTTGCATAACGTTATCATCACAATTCAAAGAAGTGGTAAACCGAGTGATGAAAGCGGTAAATTTCGTTAAACTAAGACCACTCGCAACACGGGCCTTTAAAACATAGGAAGATTAGGTTTCAATGGATGCAGCATCACTATTTAACATAGGCGCGTGGTGGCCCTCGAACGAAAAGACGTAGAAACAGGTTTTGGAATTGAGAGAAAACTGCAAATATTTCTCGCATTTCAAAATGCAATCAAGTATGAATCATTGTTTACGTAAGTTGTGAAATCTGGCATACTTGAAACACATTTTTAGACATTATACTGTGTTATTACAGGATTATTGGATAAAGAAAATATGATAAATTTGTCTGGAAAGAAATTATCTTTTAAAATAAAATAAGAATACTGGATCTCTTAAATCAACTAACACAAAATATACATGTTCCCACATTTATCCCATTTGTTGACGAAATGGCACATTAAATTAAGATCGGTAAATTATACAGGTAGTAACAAAGCACTTGGAAAATATTACTGTTCAGAAAAGAAGCAATTTTCCTGATGAATGTTGCAAATCATTCCCTTTCAAAATCGAATCTTTCAATACCTGTGTACCTGATGTCATTGAAGCAGCAGAAGATAAACTCATAGACTAAAAAAAATAAAATTTTGAAGCTAAATCATGGTGTAGTAAACTGCAAAAGTTTTGGAAGAAAAAAGTTCCAAAACTTAGCAATAATATCAGAAATCGTAGGAATTAATTTATGTTGTTTCCAACAACTTAATTGTGTGAAGCACCATTCATCCAATATGTTTTCTTACAAACATCTATCTACTATCAATAAATTATAAAACACTATTGGAAATGTTCCATATCAATATTGGAAAATTGTTACCTAAAATTTACATGACGGTGACAATTTATGTGTTCGAACAATTTTGAATTGATTTGTATTCATTAATTTGATAGTAGTTTTGGGATATTTATGAATGAACGTGAAATTAATTTGAAATTAAATTTAAAATTAAATTTGAAATTAAATTTGAAATTAAATTTGAAATAAATGACTTCACAGAATGTATACTAAACTCATAAATAAATACTTCATAATTACTTTATAATTTATAATTCAATAATATATTCAGTTTGGTGTATAAAATGAATGTATATATAAGATATTTTAAAGGTTAGGATTACTTGTTCTAAAATGGGTTGCCATATCGAAAGGACGAGCACCTTTGCTTTAAATGATGTTATCATGCTTTAATGCTTCTATGATATTAGCTCGAATATGGTCTTTATATGTATCATTTGAACTAATTATCAGTTTTTTTTCGCAGCTTCTTATACGCGGCTTATTATTTATAAATATTTGATCACCAGTAACATCAGATTTTATTTAATTGTGAGTTAGAAATTTATTTTCGCTTTTACCCTCCTTTGCCTTTTGCAAAAACGATTGCACATCGCGTTGCTGCAACGGTGTTTTCTATGTATTTATCGATAATACGGCGTGTTATATATATATATATATATATATATATATATATATATCCCATTAAATCTGAATAACAATATGTCAGCGCTGCCAACTAATAACTACCGTGAACCATAAGTGGAACTCAAGATTATGTACTCTCTCTCTCTCTCTCTCTCTCTCTTGTTTTATTGGGTTATTACGTTAACCTTGCCACTCAGTACGGAACTAATTGTTGCTGATAAAGTCGTGTCTTTTTTGGGTTGTTATAACATGATTTTTTTACATACGCAAGGAGCTTTAATCTCCTTAATTTTTAATTAGTAAATGTTTAAATTAGATTTAGTAATTTTCCTGCTATGAATTTAGTTTAGATAATAAGATGTTAATTTGTTTATGTTATATTTCATTATTAGGCGATATATAAAATTATGGCTGAACACAAGACTTGTCCAAAATATTTAATCTTTTTAATCTCTGTTATTATGTGGATCGTACTTTTTTCTGCTTACCAGTTCACAGGTAAACCGTCAGTAGTACGATGACGGAATGGTTAACACACGCACTAAAACAAAACAATGTGAAACAAGTTCGTGCCATGTTCGTTTCACAGAAACGTACAATGTGGGTAACCTTTATGTTGTGTACTCCCATAAGTACTTGACATCGGTTTTGCAAGAATTCCAACTGTACAGAAATCAGAGATAATAATAATAACTTGCCTGCTACATAGGAATTTCTGTATTTTTGGAAATTATGTATTCGCATACTTCCTTCTGTCAGCTTTAATTTTTAACCATGACTATTTAAATTGCCATTGTTTACATTTTATTGACTCTATCTATGCCTATATCCTTGCTTGGAACTGTATTGCAATTTATATATTTATGTTTGACAAAAGTATATTTCTTTTATATATAAGCGTTTATACATTTCTTATGCATATTAAAAGTTCAGCTGCGTGCGTTTTCCACTGCTGTATGTTTTAGGTTAGATGATGAGTGTTCCACGATTTTTTATTGCAGTTTGTAGCGTGTCATAGTATTTTACCTGAAAGTTTCCAGAGATATATTATTGATTTTTTACGAAACAACTGATTCTCTACGTCTTGTGAATTCTGTGGAAGCCATAAAAATATGTGTATGTTATAATTTTCTGCTTTTTTTTCATTTTTTCTTGATTTTTTCATGGTTTAGGTTTCCAAAGTATTGAAAGAATTCTATTAATTCGACCTCTTAAAAAGACGTATTGTTAACGTCAGGAATTTCACTTGTAATAGGGATGAATATTTCTAGAGTCGCTAGCAATGTTGCAGTAACATTTTTGCGTATGTTTCGCGTGCAGATCTCAGGTATTAACAAGATCTATGCTTGTATAAATTTGATTTTTTGTGTATTGATATTCATATTAAAAACATATTTTTCTATTTATTCAAAAAGTAAATACGACTGTTCTATATGGCTGTGGCATTGCATTCACCTGAAGAATATCTAGCTAATCGGCATATTCTTGTAAACATCCATTTTAATTAAGTCCCTGTAAGTTTTCTCATTTTTAGTTTAGTTAATTTAATTAGTTTTCTCATGGGATGATCATATTTAGTTAACTATTACGTGTAATTATATGCATGCCTATATTCAACATTTATACTTGCGTAATATTTGCGTAAAATTTTATAGTAAACACAAACCCCCTTCTGTATATCTTTAGGTATGCGTATATATATATATATATATATATATATATATATATATATATATACATATATATATATATATATATATATATGTGTGTGTTTAAAAAATGGTGCCTATAAAATTCCTTTGTAAGTTTGAGGTCTATAGTCATAAAATCTCGTATATAGGGTACTAGCAGGTAGCTTGTCATTATCCTGTAGTAAAACATGCTTAAATATGATATTTTGATTAATGCACATTTCGTATTTATTATTAAATAATATTGGACCCCGTAATGATTAACACTAAAAAACAATCACTCGTGCGCCATAACCGAGAATCAAAAACAAAATGTTTAGTATAGGATTGACTATTTTCCTTTGACGTCAATGCTGAGGTATGAAGATATGTCAGCTGCAACGCTAAAAATTAAAATATGAACCAAAGTGTTGAGTGTAGAAAAATATTTGGGTATATATCTCTGTTCCTTGTTTCCTCCTCTTTCTTTTCTGGGGAGTTTGCCTTATTGCTGCTGATGCTGTTGGTCATGGGAATAATTTTTGCGTATTAATTGATGTGTGGATTCCCGCATATTTGGATAAAATTCAAGCTGAAGTTGGCAATTCGGACTTGACACAAGAAATGTGTTAAAGTGCAATATTCGTTCCGTCTAAATAAGACGTTAAAATATTGAAGTGAATTCGCCTAAGTTACCCGGTAAATTTATAATGTTGAAGTCATGACGTCTAAATAACCAGCGGAATTTGTATCTTGCTGAGAGAAATCTACTTCAAGTAAACCCATGAAATAATTTGAGGACTTTACAGTTAAAGATGACGGAAAAATACTAGCTTGCAGGAGAGTAGACTTATGTAGACATGTTCTCACTACGAATGATTGAATTGGAATTGTCTATCACTATATTCTCGTCTGAGACCTGAAGAAAATAGATATCTCTCTAGCTTCAGTATTCTATGTCACAGGAACAGAACAGTTCTAATCAGACCGAACTCAAAGAAGAAACTAGGAACTGTTTTTCTTGCCAAACTTCTTGCTTCTTCAGAGAAAGTTATTATACGAATGAATTATGTGTATTTTCGTTTTAAAATTTCTCCTTCAGGAAAATAATGAAATAAATCCCTCTCTATAAAAGAACCCTCTTGGAACATTATTTCAGCCAATAATTTATGTTTGCTTGAAAATATTTGAACTAAACTACTCGAAATAAATTTTATTTTAAAATAGGCTACATAACAAAACGTAAGCTTAAATTGCACATAAACTATATCAAGATTACTAAAAAGTTATACGTTAGTTGACATCTCATATCTAAGCAGTAAGTAAAAAAAATACACGAACAGTTTCCTTGCAGCTGAGATGAGTTTGTGAATATTTTTTGGTTCTAAGTTTTTCCCTAATAAAATTGTTTGCTTCCATCCAGCAATTCTTTTCTCTTCTCTTTTTTTTTTTTTTTTGCTTTTCTTTGCCTACGTCGAAGTGATCTTCATTTTAAGGGATGATAATAATTACGATAAGACCTCATTACATCTTTAACACTCTTTTGTCTATATATATATATATATATATATATATATGTATATAATATTGAGCATTTATACACTCACGCACGCACAAAACACACACACACACACACACACACACACACATATATATATATATATATATATATATATATATATGTGTGTGTGTGTGTTTGTGTATGTGTGTGTATTTATATGTATGCATGTGTTTCTGTGCGTTTGTCCGTGGGTATATAAATGCTCAATATTCTAAAGCTTTGTAGTAGTATTAAATATAAACTGTTCGCAACTGTTCCATTCCATCGAAGGCATTAATGAAAAAATATTTAGCCAGACTAATTCCTTTAGTGAAGATGCACAAAATTCTGTCGCTAACTTTCGATGTATATGTATTTCCACATCATTGCATGTATTTTAAAGATATTTTCAAACTTGTAGAATAATATTGGATGCCCTTTAAAATATGCGTGTAAAAAAAACGTGTACATAAACACGCTTCATTTTTTAACAAAAAATTGTAATTTTAAGATTTCTTTATTTTTTTGTAACATTTCTACCCATCAAAGGGCACATTTAAACTTTGATGTAGAGGTCTACTATCAGGCCCTAAGTTGCAGAGTTACTATGTAGGGATTTTAGCAGCACGATATCTGTTCACATTGCACTTTATCTACTGAATGTTAGTGCAGTTGGAGAAGCAGGAAACCGGAAGAAAATTCCAGTCTAGCAGTTCTAGGAAATAAGCTATTAGAGTAGAAGGGATTACTACATCTAGGTATCTCTACTGTGTAGGGGGTGAGACTTCGCGTCTTGTCGGGTTTGTCGCAGGTATTTACTTCGAGGGGATACAAATTCTTGCAGTTCGTTGGAGTAACTACCATTGAAATACTTGTAAAATAGGCAGAGTTATGCAACATTTCGTCGATGGGACAGGGGCTGAAGCTTAGATGACAGTTCGGAACCTATCAGTTTTGAACCCTATACAGGAGCAAGAGACTAGTAGCAGATGCACACGCCTAAATGTGATAGCAATACTCCATACATGGGCGAATGGTGGCTTTGTAGAGGTGTAGAATACTTTCAAGCGTAAGTAATTTTCTAGCACGGTAGAGAGATCCCATCTTTTTCGTAGCAGCCTTGGCAGTGATCTCGACATGTCTATTCAAACTCATGTTTCCTGTGAACGTTAAGCTAAGCAGCTTGAACGAAGTATTTTCAGGTAATGTATCTTTAACAATAGCTATGCTGGTTGGTAAGGTTTTATGTAATTATTAAAGGGAACGAGCTTTGTCCTGGCGGCGTTATACGTTACCATCTATTTTGACCCCATTGCACTAGAGACCGTAGATCTTTATCTAGTGTTTCCGCCATTACCTTAGATATGTGCTCATTAGTTATACCCACTTGCCTAATATAGAGCGTGCTTTCATCAGCAGATATATCCCAGAGACAATTTTATCAGGTAAGTCATTTATGAGTATCAGAAACAACAAAAGATCGATCGATGAGGTACACCAGCATTTATATCAAATTTTTGGGACGTACGCCCAATCGAGGACAACCTGAATTTTTCTCTCATTTAAGAAGGATTTAATTATGCTAAGTATTCGTCCAGTACTACCATAGGTTTTTATTTTCATGAGAAGACAATCCTGCCATACTCTACCAAAAGACAGATATATCTAGGGCTCATGTCCTCCCTCCCATGCCTTATCCAGTGTTTGGTATAAACGTTCAGAGATTACAGTTCGAATATTTGCAGTAGAACTAGCTTGCCTAAATCCATATTGATGGTCAGCAAAAAGTTTAGCAGTTGTAAGGTGGTGGACTAGAGATTGATTAATTAAGGACTCAAATATTTTGTCAAAATGAGGGCGGAGGCTTATTGGGCCATAATTTCATGGGGCAGTTCTTTCGCCAGAGTTTTTGTAGACTAGTACCACAGAAGCAGTTTTCCAGCATTCAGGAAAGCAAGATTCGTTAAGGCATTTGTTGTATAGTTTGGAGAGAACAAGCGCATCTTTAAAGGAGCATTTTTTTAATAGCGCAGCTGGGATGAGATCAGGTCCAAATGCTTTTGAAGTGCCTAGGTTTTTTATGATATCATATATTTGAGAAAGGGTGATCTTCAGATCATACAGTGCGGTTTCTCTCCGCAGAGGAAAATCAGTGAGGAAATGGTTTGCTGGGTCCAAGGTAAAGTTTGATGTAAACTGACGGTCAAGCATGTGCGCTTTCTAAGTTTTTATGCAAACAACCTCATGAGTTATGGAGTATTTACTATATTATTGTAGATTGTCAGGTAATCACGAGTTCCTAATTTCTGCGCTTCAATGCATTTTCTTGTGGTTTCAGTACATTCGCTCTTAGCTGCTGCTACTTCTTTCTTAAAATTATTACTAGCCGGATAAATATACGATATGCGTGTTGCCTCTGAGTAATGGCAGCATCGCAAGTAGAAGTACACCATTGGGGAGAGTGGGGGTTTCTATAAAGCTTCCGTGTATGAATATGTGCTTAAATTGCTGTTTTGGACCATTCATTTGTCTCATTTGTACACTGTTCTGCTGGAAGAGAATTTTTCCCCATGTGGCCTCTCTCATGTGATGTCTAATGGCATCCGAGTCAGCCTTATTGTAGTACCTTGATTGAGGAAAATAATATAAAATTAATTACATTTTTTATATTTACAAAATATAAGTTACAAAATTGAAGGACAGACCGACTCATGTAAAAAGAAAAAAACAGAAAGACAGTCATTAATGCAATCCTGTTAGTAAATGTTTGAATATTTTTTAAGTGTGGAAAAGATATATTTTCATGGACTGTGGAACCGTTCGAAAGATCTTGCTTGCTGCGGTTTCTGACATGGGATTATATTTTCAGTGCAATGACCTTAAAGTATATTTACGTAGGTCACAGTAATACACACGCACACACACACGCACACACACACACGCATATATATATATATATATATATATATATATATATATATATATATATAATGTCAAAATCAAATTTAACCAAGGAAAAACGTGGCATTATATTGTGTATTTTCCAATAGCGTTACAATTATTTCGACACCTTGGTCAAGATCAAAGTGTAGTATCTGTTCTTCAGATGCTGCACTTCTATCTCTTGTTCTCTTTCGGTGGAGGAGAAATCCTTCACGACTGAGACAATTTTTATTTTTGTACCTTTTCTCCACGTTAAAAAACGACCCTGGTGTCTAACTCTGTCCCGTGGGGAGGCATAGTAAATAGGTACAATTATTTCGACACCATTAAAATTACCCGATTAGTATCGAAACAACTGTAACACTATCATAATATGATGCAAACGTTTCCCTTGTTATTTTGGTTTTTGAAGAAATGGTTATTAAAACGTTAATGAGTCAATTTACTTGGGCACGTAATCCATATATCAATCAAAGTGAAAATATCTCTGTGTGTCTGATGTCTTTCTGTGTACATTTCCTACCAATAATAACTTTGTCAATTTTCGGTCTCCAGACTCGAGGTTTGACATAAGGGGTATTGGGATTTGGTAAAATCTATTTGATTGGTTTCCGGTCAGAAATTTGGCTGTGATGGGTCAAAGTACAACGATGTTACCTATAAGAACTCCTTTGCCAATACTGGGTTTACACACTTGAAATTTTAGATATAGGTTACTTGGACATGGATCTAAATTTATAGTTCGATTTGAACCCAAAAGAATAAATGTTAAGGGGTCATAATTGAAGTCAAAGTTTTAAAAAAATGACCTTTGCGGCATCTATCAAATTACTCAGAAAATTTTTGATCTAAACATTGTAAATTTTAAATGAAGAGTATTCAGGCATAGGGCAAGCTTCTTAAGGGTATTTTTTTGTTTCCAATCGGTCAAACTTTCTTGTCTGTAGAAAACTATTCAGCCAATTGTGGGTTAACTATTTAAAATTTTACATAAAATGCAGCAAGATTTTAAATTAGTTTTTGGGCGAAAATGTGGCTGCCAATAGGTCAAGATCGAAAGGGTTGACCTTTGCAGACTCTACTAAACTCCTCCGGCAATTTTGAATCGAAACACATGATATTTTAGATCTATGTTACTTGGACATGGGCCAAACCGTTTAATTCCATTTGAGCCCAAAAGAGCAAATATTAAGGGTTAAAATTCAGGTAAAACTTTTTTAAAAATCGGTCTCTTCAGTCTCTACCAACTTTTCTCTGTGGTAGTTAGGGAAGCTTATTATATAGAAAGGCATTACCGTATATATTCAAACTTTTTAATATATACACATGCACATGAAGTTATATTTATATCGATTCTTTGCTTTAAAAAACTAAAGTAATTATATGTTTACTTTTTTAATTTGCTGTTTCGGATTATTTTACTAAAGTAAGTATTTTACTAAAGTAAGTTGCTGTTTCGGATTTTTTTACTAAAGTAAGTAAAGCTTCATTAATTTTCAAAACTGTTTTTTATTTCTTTGCTTTTCGATATTTCGTCGATATTATTTAGTAAGAGTGTCTAGCAGAAAAGCGAACTAACGACTAACGACTACCGTAAAAAATAATAGTACTCGAACAAAGCCGGGCGGAACTGCTACTATGGAATTATATATATATATATATATATATATATATATATATATATATATATATATATGAAGCTAAACGTCTGTGCGTGTGTGTGTGTGTGTGTGTGCGTGGTCACGAATAGGATCCTATATGCTTGACTATTTTAAAAACCTTATTATATATAATGATAGCAGATATATCGAGGATCAGGAATGAGTACGTTCGATCTGACAAAATGGTGGTACATTTAAATTGTAGGGGTCTGCGTTCGCGCTTGGCCCCCAAAGTATGGAAACAAAAAAATGAAAAAAAAACATTTATTAAGAGTTTTTGATATAGATGTACATCAGAATACTTTGATAAGTATGTTTCAACTTAGATAGGAATGGGATAATAAAATTGTGGGGTCTGCGTTCGCGCCTATACTCCATGGAAATATGGCATCTACTTCAATAAAGACTTTTCATATCCATTTGCGTAAGTATACTTTGATAATTAAGTATCAGTTTGAAGAAATATGGTATAATAAAATTATTGGGTGTTCGTTCGCGTCTGACCTCCATGGAATGTAAATATGTACAACGCTTAACAAGGTTTTTGAACAGGGGCGAGGCCCCAACATAAAACCTTAACTTTAATCTTAATTCACGTTAGCTTTTATTTATTTTTTTGAGTTTAATCATATTTTGTCGAATAAATTCACCTAATAAATTCACGTTCTTATTAAAGTGAAAACCAAAAAAATCGGAGCTTTTGACAATTCTCGACACAAATGTTGCTTAACTCTGTTTTTTCCTTCTCCACTTGCACGTGGCACTCTTAAAAATAGATTATTATATAAATAAAATGAAAAATAAGAACGTTACTTGTTATCGTGTCAAAAGAAGGAAAAAAATTCCTGCTCACGTAATTACATATCTTTTTAAAAACATCTACAGAACCTTTTTATTTTTATATATATTTATATATCTGTTTAAGCTGTTTTTTTAGTGTACTAGAAGGAATACAGTCGATTACAACGCTTTCTGTGTGTTCTTTACATTACAATAGTAGAACCGTGAATCCGACGGCGAAATACTACACCGTTAAATACTGTAAAACTGAAACGAAGCTGTTCTGCTTGAAAAGGGCACCATTTTCTTCTTATTCACATTTATATCGATTCTTTGCTTTAAAAAACTAAAGTAATTATATGTTTACTTTTTTAATTTGCTGTTTCGGATTATTTTACTAAAGTAAGTATTTTACTAAAGTAAGTTGCTGTTTCGGATTATTTTACTAAAGTAAGTAAAACTTCATTAATTTAAAAACTGTTTTTTATTTCTTTGCTTTTCGATATTTCGTCGATATTATTTAGTAAGAGTGTCTAGCAGAAAAGCGAACTAACGACTACCGTAAAAAATAAATATACAAGAAATAAATGTTACCATAGTCAATAAAATTCAGTTCATGTTTTTTTTTGTTTTGAAATAGTTTTGTATGCTCTTTACTTGAAATAATTTCAGCGAACCGAAGTTCAAACGAAATTTGAGGTGATAAATACTTTAATGAATTTTTTATATAAAATACACATGCCATAATCGAATATTTCTCAAGCACGAAATAACGGAAAACATACAAATATGCTGATAAGTATTCCTTACGTTGACGGAACTCTCTTAAATTGTTTACCCAGAATGCTCAGGTGCCCCCCTTCCAAATGAAAACGGGGCTCTCTATTTCAAAGTCGCTTGGATTTTTTTTAAACCGGTTCGTGAATGAAAAACATAAATTTTTATTACAAACTAATTAAAAATACAAACCAATGACCTTTTCTACCATAAAAATAAATTTATTGACTATGGTAACATTTATTTCTTGTATATTTATATTATTATATATATAACATGTTCTCTTTGTAAGGAAAGATCATTTCGTAGGTCACTCTTGGCTACGAATGGAAACAAAGTTGATATAAAAAAATATATTTTCGCGAAAATTATCTTTACTTTCATCATATTCTTCTGAGGGTAAAATTTTTGAGTATCAAAACCTATCTCTTTACAACCCCCTCCTTTTCACAACCTATCATACTTTCATCAATCACAGTCCATTTTCTGTAGGCTATTTTTGAACCCAGTCAACGACGGGTATTCTGCTAGTATATATATATACATATATATACATATATATATATATATATATATATATATATATATATATATATATATATATATAAGTATTTACAATGTCGCTACAATAAATGTGCTAATCTTTCGGACAGATAGTGACAGATAAGTCCTCGAAAGGCGACTTTAAAAGTAGTTACTTTCTACAGAGGAAACCATCCCATAAAAAGGGGGGGATACGTTTACTTAAAAAAGTGTGTACATTTATAGGAATAGGGTAAGGAGGTAAGTGACATATATAATCCAGACAGTCAGAATAAGTGCTGAGGCAGAAAAAGAATAAAATGTAAAAAGATGGAAAGAAAAAAAGCGTAATTTAAGCGTATATATATGATGAGATTGAAATACTTACAGAAAAGTCACGGAGGGTGAGGTGAGGTAAGCGGTTAAAAGAGTGGATGGTAGGTGTATAGACACAAAGGTTGAGGCCATGGGTGTTTGGAGTTGATAAAAACAGTCGAGAATTAAATTTTACGCGCTCGTAAAGAAATAGCATTGAAATATTAAAAAAATCACTTATTAATATAGAATATCTTAAAAGTTAGAAGCCAACATGAATACTCTATAATTTTTAAGACATCAAATATTATTTTCAGTAGTTATTATTATTAGCTCGAATATTGATGAATACTTTATTGGCATAACTGGTACACCTTCAAGAATAGACTTTCCCTCTTAATAACCTCATTTAAATTCATTAGTTGTCAGTCTTGAATAAATTGGCATATATATATATATATATATGTATATACATATACACACACGTATATATATATATACTAGCAAATGTACCCATCGTTGACTAGATTCAGAAACAGCCTGCAGAAAATGGACTCTGATTTCTGAAAGTATGAGAGCTTATGAAAAGGAAGGGTTGTAAAGAGATAGCTTAGAATTTGGGGGTATCAAAACCAAAGCAAAGTATGAGGAAAGTAAAAATAAAATAGATAAACCCCATAATTTATTATACCATACCTGTTAGCACTGAAAAACTTATCACAATATTCTGTGGATCTATATTAAAAAAACCTTGTTAAACTTTGTGACATATTTCCATTCTATGGAGGTCAGGTGCGAACTAACATCCCATAATTTTATTATACCATATTTCTTCAAACTGAAACATAATTATCAAAGTATACTTACGCAGAGAGATATGAAAATCTTTATTAAAGTTTGTGCCTATTTCTATTCTATGAAGGCCAGGCGCGAATGCAGACCCCACAATTTTATTATACCATCCCTATTTTAGTTAAACATACTTATCAAATTATGTTTATGTACATCTATATCAAAAACACTTGTAAACGTTTTTTTTAATTTATTTTTTTTTATTTCCATACTTTGTGGACCAGGCTCGAACGCAGACCCCACAATTTTTATGAAACACCGTTCTGCCAGATCGAGCATACCCATTCTTGTTTCTCGATACATTTTCTATCATTATATGTAATCAGTTTTTTTTTAAATAGTCAACCATATAGGAGGCTATTCGTGACCAGACACACGCACGCACACACACACACACACACATTCAGCTTTATATTATAATTCTGTCCGAATTATTAAATAAAGAAAATGAGTGACCTAATATTACATGTCATTAAATAGTATTGTTTCCATGATAAACTATTACTCCTTCGATCTATTAACAAGCTTATTAATACCATCACTGTAAAATCCTTTTGGCTTGGATTCAGAAAACTCACAAATATCAGTTTAAGCATCTGTCTACGCTACAAAAGCTGTTACTTCTAAATGATTTTGTAAATTACGAAACAAATGATAGTCTAAAAGATCAAACTCAGGAGAATAGGGTGGATGAGGAATTTTCTTCCAACCAAGATCTTCGATCTTTTTTAGGTGATTCTTTCTGTGTAGGGGCGTCCTGATGAAACATCACCCCTTTTTGATTCACTAAGGTAGGTCTTTTCCCCCCTCAAAGCTTGGCTCAAACACACTAATTGCTGACATGAGATTAGAGGATTAATTATTGAATTTGGTGGTAACAATTTAAAGTGGTTTATTTCTTGGCAATCCCACCATATTGTAAGAAGAACCTTATTCGAATGAAGTTCTCTTTTCTGCTGCGGCTGAGGTCTTTCCCCTTTACCAAGCCATTGTTTGCACTAAACATTTCGATAGAAGATCTATTTTTAGTCACCAGTCACAAATCTATGTTTAAAAAGTGAAACAAGTTGGCGAGAATGGAGAGGAGAGCTTAGGATTTGAGATTGTTTTCACCCAATAAAGGAGGTACTCATTTTCCAAGTTTAGGAAGTTGTCGAAGCTGTTGAAGATGATGAACAGTTGTATGGTTTGAACTCAGTCTTATTGCAAATTCCTCAACTGATAAAGTAGTATTTTCTTCACGAGCTTTTCGGCAAAGTTATCATCAAGCGCAACTGGATGTCCGGTTTGATCTTCATCCTCACGAGTAAAATCTCCACTTCTGAATGTCTGCAAGTTCTTTCATTCGCACATTTCTTTTCCATAAACTTAGTGAATATTTTTAGCCGCTTCGGCTTTTGAGTTTCCTATTTTGAACTGATAAACCATTATATGTCTCATATGATTGTTAGGCACTTCCATGTCATTAAGGTTTTACGCAGCAAATTTAAATCTTCCCGTTCTGTAACATGGATGTAATCAGAGTAAATGCATCATAACTTAAATATGTAACACATTATACAATATACACAATATTCAATAAGTTTCGTTCAATTTAAAAACAAAGGTAAAAATTAGTACATAGCTTATGAGATTAACTCATATATATATATATATATATAATTATATATATAATTATATATATATACATATATATATGTCATAATTATATATATATGTATATATATATACATATTTGAGAAAAAGAAAGATTCACACCTGTAATAAATGAGAAAGTATTATCTCATTTATAATAAATATTCATTTATAAACAGCAACTAACAATGCAATATACATTTTTCATAAAACTTTATATCTTGTGGGTTTAATTAGCACCTTGTAAACAATTTTTTTCTCCACGACATTAAATACAGATAATATAGCGACCATTTCGACTTGTCTGTGCTTACATACTGGACAATCTCCAAACGGACCGTGCCTTATTATGTGTTTCGACCGAAAATCTTGAACATTAGTATATACAGAGAATAGACGTCTACTTTCTTTTCACGGGGTATTCGGATCGATACACGGTGCCAGAAATAGTCACCCTTCTGACGCACTTAACATCAGATTCCTATTTCATTTCGCGAGGTCGAGGACAATTCACACTTCAATAATTTCCCAAGATAGTTTTATGAAATAAAACATTTTTGTCACCTGTCTGGAGATGTAAAATATATATCACAAGAAAAATACATTTTCATTATATATTTCTTGATAAATATGAGCAACATTTTGCATCAAATTTTCATTAAAAAGTAATAAATAATAAATGTATCCATCGTTTTTGTTCCAAATCTCCTATTAAATTTTTAAAATCCTTTGAAAACTTCTTCCGTTAGCTAGGTTACATTGTTACAAAAGAACTTGCCCAGGATCTCTATCCAACTAGACACATCATCAAGTCAATAACGACAATAGTAAGATGATATTATTGAATATATTTGCATAAAAAAATGAATAATATTTGGGGATTCATGCCATTTACTTGATTTTGATAAACATACCGCAAACGTGTAAGACCTGATGTTACATAACTACAATCTCTTAATTCAAAAATTGTCTAATAATACACAGGACAGTACATACACATAAATTTGTTCTGCCATACAGAATTGGAAAATGTTGGTCATCTGATATCAAGTTGCAAGGTTCTTCTAGGGGACGGCTACGATAAAGCGAGACATAATGGCGTATGTAAGTACCTCTACTGTACCATCTATAAAAAATTAAACATCCAGTGTAGCAGCAAGTCCTGGGAACATCAACCTGAAAGAAGAGGTGAAAATGACTTATATACGGTACATTACAACCATGAGATCCCTACCAATCTTGAAAATGCTGCTGTGAAACCTGACATAGTTATATGAGATGAGTCAGAAAGAGTTGCAACCTTGATTGAAGTGAGTGTTCCTAATAGCTGTCTGAATAGAGCTGATAGAGAGAAACGGACCAAATACCAAGGTCTCATGTATGATATGAAAAGAAACTAGAATCTTAAGGAGATATCAATCATACCAGTTATCATAGGTGCAACAGGGCTAATGAAGAAGAACCTGAAGTCCTACCTAACTAATATTCCTGGTGAACCAAGTTCAAAAGAGATCTAGACAATTGCACGTAAAGTAACAGGGAGGATAATAAAAAGAGCTCTCGGTTGGTTTCAATAAATAGCAGGGCAATGTTAGCAGCTTGTTTGGCTGCCCCGTACCCAGAATTACAATCTTCAAAGGAAAAAAAAATTGAAAATTAAAAAAAATAAAACCTAGGGTAATAAAAAGAGCTCTTGGCTGGTTTCAATGAAAATCAAGTGAATGGTTGCACCCAGTTTGGCTGTCCCACAACTAGCATTACAATTTTCAAACAAAAAAAAATAAAAATAAAATTCCTACTATGAACCATCTATGATAATAAGCAAACTCTGCCAATACTCATTTTGACCGTTTTAAATAATAATAACACAAAAAATGATTAAAATCTCACACACAAATAATTAAAATTTAAAAAGTGCATTATATAATAAACAAAAAAAATAATTCTGATTTCGTTCATCAACGTCTCTCTGGAAAAGTTTGGGATTCATTTCCAGAGAATTTCCCTTAATCCAGGCTTCAACCAAGGAGCTTCAAAGATCAAGGGTTTTCCTAGAGATATTGGTGGTACCTATAATTGCAGAGGTCTCAAGGCCGCCTAAAACATCATGGATTTGTAGTTTTTTCAATTGTCCTTCCAGACGACATGATACTACTCTGTGTTTTAACCCCGTGTATATTATATTATATATTATCTCCAAGGCCAGTTGAGCGAATTGATTGCATTTGAAGTTTTATTATTTCCTGCCTGTTTACTACCATTTAATTCTTTATAGAGCTGAGGCGGAAAAGGTTGTTCTGCCGAAACGCAACACTTTTTCCAACAAAGTTCCGAATTTTCATCCCACTAGTATGCACCTTCTTCTTCAACATTGTTAGAACGCTCATGGTGCCCTTTTCCCGCAATCTATACTTCCTTTCAAGCTCGTCCTTAGCTTTCTGTACTAGTTTAACTCCTTTTGTTATTTTTTCGATTCTATCAATGTCTTTTCGCCACCGTGTAATACTGTCTTCAAGCTGCCTCTGCCAGTGTGGGGCCTCTATCCTTCATTTCTCTCTTTTTCTTTTGTCTTAAGCCAAGATGATTCGCAATACAGTATGACGCTGCATACAGAAGCCTGTTAAGTTCCGTAATCGATATGTTCTGTCTTATGGTGTTGTAAATTACTCCCTGAACTATTTTTACCTCGCTATTCACCTTCCGCCCATAACTACTTTTCATGCTTGGGATCTCTATGATATCGTCCTTAAGATGAACCTCACTTAACTTCTGAAGTATTTTTTCTACAGAAGTCAAAGTTCGAACTTCATCACCACTTCTCCACACATCTGCTCCTATTACTGGCTCCATTGTCTCAGAGTCAATGATCTCATCTGCCTTAGACCCTTCACACCTCTCATCACTTCCCCTAACCATAGGATTCCATTCCTCCTCAGTTGTTTGCCTTCCATCATCGCTTACATTTCCCTTCTGCACTTCCACGCTCTCAGTTCTTTCATGAGAGCTAGTTTCATTAATTTTAATTTTGTTATTCTTTTTATTCCTAACCACCCATTCAATCTCTTCTCTTGCAATCACTGAAAGTAGGTTGTTATTTTTAATTTGTTTTAACTGGGATACCAAACTCGCGACACTTCTAGCTCCTCCTCCTCTCGATTTCCATTTTTCCTTCACTTTTCGGATAAATTCACTAGATTTGGTACTTCCCCTTCTTACAAAGCATCCCCACATTATTCCTCTTTCATCATACGTCCATGGTTTTTTGACAGTCCCTGTTCCAACTCCCTTTGTGTCTTGGAACCTCTCTGCCGATCCGATTCTCACTTCCCCTATATCCAGCCACATCCTCAGAAATTCGAACAGTTGTATGATGATGACAGGACCCACCCTGTTGATCAGTAGGATACCTACTGGACGTGAGACCATCGCAAGATGGTCCAGCCTCATTCCCGTCGTTATATTCAATATAATATATACATGGGGTTAGTGAATTTTAAGTTACGCCACCACCGATAGTTTTATCGAAACATCATAATTAGGAGGGTGCCCCGCATACAGATCCCCTCCCGAACTTTCTCCTCCACTACCACCACTATTACCATTACCACCACCAACAACAATAGAAATAAAATCTACAATGAAAATGGTAACACTAATATTGGTAGCAATAATAATAATAATAACAGTAACAACAGCGATAGCGATGACTGCAAAAAACAAAACCTACCATTAAAGCTACAGTAATAATAAAAAGATACCGCAACTACTACTACTATCACCCCCCCCAATACTACTAGTAATAATAATAGTAATAATAGTAATAACCAATAAAAGTGAGTTTTATTTATTATAATAATAATAATTATTATTATTATAATTATAATAATGATAATAATACTACTAATAATAATGATAATAAAGATAATAAATAATAATAATAATAATAATAATAAGAAGAAGAACAACAACAACAAAAACAACAATGCCAATAATAAAAAATGATAATAATTTTAGTTAGAAACGCTTATTTTGTTCGTCGGCTATATTTTTAAAACTCCGATCAGGATATGGCTGATAGCCAGAAAAAAATGTACATAAAACCAGAAACATAAAATATCCGAACATGTGAAAGAAAATCCTCGTTTAACCGTGAATATAATGGTTCAATTATAATTTCAATTAGAAACGTTTAGTTTGTGTGTTTGTTTATTTTCGTCTGCTATTTTTTAACTCTCTCGGTGAGGTTGCTGATGGCCGCAAAAATGTACCCAAAAACAGAAACATGAAACATCCAAACATGTGAAAGGCAATTCCTCGTTTAACCGTGAATTTAAGGTTAAAATAATAAATGCAGTTAGAAAAGCTTACTTGTTTCGTCGGCTTTTTTAAATAATAATAATAATAATAATAATAATAATAATAATAATAATAATAACATTAATAATTGAAAATTGATAATAAATTGGTAACACATTTGTTATGTAGAGTATAACTCGCCCACTTCCAATACATAAATATAAAAGTGGCACATACATTGATGTTTGCTTCTTGGCTACAATGATGCCATTCATTGAAGTAACAAACCCGGATCGTAGGATTGTAATAAAATATGAAAAACATTAATCACCCATTACCACTAAATATTTAAAAATTAAATAACCAAAAATACCCTAATGGCAAAATTACTACTAATAATATGTAAGTGTAACATGCATATGCATATGTATATATCTCTATCTATCTATCAATATATATATATCTATATATCTATCTATCTATCTATCTATCTATCTATCTATCTATATATATATATATATATATACATATATATATATGTGTTGGTGGGTCGTGTGTGTGCATGTCAGTGTATGTGTGTATAAATATAAATTAATATAAACATATATATATATATGTATATATATGACTACTTCATTAAATCACATAAATTAATATGAGAAAATAATTTTATGCATACATTTTCAGTATTTACTTTAACAGTGATGAATACATTAGTAGAAATAGGTAGTAAGTTATAAAACTATATATGGCACTTAAGCTACACAGAATATTCCGCGTTACCATCGGGAAATATGGCACTGAAGCTACACAGAATATTCCGCGTTTCCATAAGTCTCAAATATCCGCCAGCTCCACGACATCGTAAATGAAGAGTGGAAGAGCATTCCAGTGACTACATGTAAAACTCTGGTATACTCCATACCCAGTAGAGTAAAGACAGTTTTGAACAATGAGGGTGATCACACAAAGTATTGAAAGTTGACATGGTAAATATTGACAACATTTCGTAAGGGATATACTCACTGTTGTTGCCAAGGATTTAGCTTTTAATGGCTATATTTTTAGGGGTAAAGAAATTAAAACTGTTATATATGCTACAGACAGACTCATTTTCACTGTGTCAAAAATAATTTTTCAGTGTTGTGCCAGGAAGAAATAAACTAAAATATTTGCAGAAATCTGGTACCTTTCTGATGTAGATTATATTAGTCCTCGCGCGAAGAGGCAGGACACAAAATGTTTTAAATAATAATAATAATAATAATAATAATAATAATAATAATAATAATAATAATAATAATAATAATAATAGAATAACAATAACAAAGACTTTCGCTCTCTGGGACTACTATTGACCGTAACCAGTAATACAATCCTTTTGAAAATTTCATCTCTATTTTTTCGTTAGGTACTGAATATTTGTTAATGAAACCTATATTATATATTTCCGTTTTTAAGTTTAAAAATTTTCTGTTCTGAAAGAAGTTTAAATGAATTTAATCTAAAAATTTATTTAAAAGTTTTTGTTAAAAAAATCAGATTTTCTCATTATTCAGACTTGTATTACAAAGAGGGGTTACAAAAATAGAATTGTGGTGTGAGGGGAAATACGAACTGAAAAAGAGAGCAAATTCAAACCTGTTATAATACAAATAGAAGGTTGCAAAAATAAGCTGTGGGGTGAGGAGAAATACAAACTGAAACAGAGAGAAGGAGAGTTTAAAATATAATCTTAAAAATATAAGATGCAAGTTAGAAAAACATTTTATCCGAGGCACGAATATTGTTAAACAAAATGTGTATACTATAGGCTTTAAAAATAAAGGTACAATATTCAATTTTAAATTTATTTATCTTCAAGGTGCACTTTTTTGTTGCAATTTAAAAACATTATCTTTCAACTAGCAATTAATGATATAGATATAAAAGTCTCAATGGTTTTTTTTAAGATCAACGGAATGTACATTACATAAAATGAATCCACGGTAATTTTTGGATTCAATTTAAATTTAATTTTTATACCTTACTTTGTAAAATTTATAAAAGTGAAGTGCACTTTGAAGATAAATACATTTCAAATTGAATCTTATACATTTATTTTTAAAGCCTACAGTAAAACATTTTGTTTAACAATTTTCATGCCTTGGATGAAATGCTTTTCTAATTTGTATATATATATATATATATATATATATATATATATATATATATATATATATATATATAGAGAGAGAGAGAGAGAGAGACATGCAGACAGACAGACAGACAGAGACACAGAGAGACTGAGAAACAGAGAGAGCAGGCGGCCTGGCTATACCTGTAAATACGCATAAATATTACGTTTGTATTAATGCAGGTTTCTTATTTATTATTAGGATTATGACAACAGAATATTATTTCTCCAGTATATGGTGTTGTCCTAACCCTATTTATTATACACAGAAATATCGTAGGTATTGAAGGTAACGTTTTATTATTTAAAAAAAAGGAAGTAAAGAAACGTAAAGAAACTGAGACATGAGTTACGACATGAGTTACATTTTTTTTAAGTAAAAAAACAATACTCGATCTGAGATCGAAACCAAAAAAAAAACAACGATCCAAGTACAATAACCACTACCTTCGCTTGGAAGATCTATAAAAGTGTTTTCTAACCTACCCATTCTAAACATAAGGAATCTGTGACGATCAATTTACGCATTCGTATTTGTGAATCAGTTGACAGACAATTAACAATCCGATAACTCACAGCTGGATTTCTTTCTGAATTTAAAATCCATATGAACACCCAAGTCTCGATAAAACCCCAATTAAAAGGTGTTCCGCATGTCTAAATACCTACATACCATATTTCAAGTGTTCAGAACATAAATTCATTGAGTATCTAGGTTGAGAAATGCTCCTCACACATACGCTTTATATATATATATATATATATATATATATATATATATATATATATATATATATATATATATATACACATATATATATGCAAATATTCCAATGGCATATAATATCTCTAAGTACACACACATATTTATACTTAAGAACACATCTCTATTTAGAGACACACAACTATATAGACACACACACACACATATATATATATATGCTTTTATGTATGCATACAAAGACACACATATATATGTATATATATGTGTGTATATATATCAATATATATCAATATATATATATATATATATATATATATTGATAAAATGAGAATGTATCTGTGTAGAAGGGAATCTCTCAATCTATATTCACTGCGAATTTATGATCTAAAGACTAGAAATCTGGTATATAGGATATTCAGACCAGTGGAAATTTCGTTTGCATCTTGAAAATGGAAGTCCTGAGATGTAAAAAAATTAAAAGGATTGGTACGTGTGAGGCTAACAGATTTTTATCCTTTTTCTGCTTTATCAAAACAACGCATGGGCGCTTGTGAAATAACAGCTTCCTTTTGCTTAGTATGAATTGGTAAGAAAAAAACTTTAAAAAGTATGTCAAGCTGGTGTAACTCTTATCTTATTGTAGAATTATCTTATTTGACATGCCTCTAGAATTTGGTTCTGATATCATTTCCAGTATTTGCTTTTTACTTACAAAAAGTGAACGTTTTAGAAAAAACAAAACTCACACGCTCATGTTTCAGTTTGTTTGTTTTTTTACTTCAAATTTTTAATTGAATTTTATGCTACGTTTAGTACCTACGGCATTTCTGTTTATAATAACTACAAATTGTGCATTTATTAAAATACTAGACTACCCGTGACCCGTTGGGTCAGTATGTTATATTAGTTATGGAATTCGTGTATGAGCGTGACACTTGTGACGTAAAGAAAATAGTTTTTTTTGTTACATAACGGAAACATTTCTATGAAAGTATATTAAAATGAAAATAATATATTGATAGATTTTTATGAGTCATTCTGTTTATTATAACTGATTAATTCTGAAAAAAAAAATACAGTTACTGAATTATAAGTGGTCGGCCATACTTATAGGTAAATGTGCACCGAACAGATACCATAATACTTATTATAGTTGGATTCAAATTTTGATATATCTGCTTTTTTTACATCTTTTATTTCTGTATTACGTTAAAGTTTAAAATAACTTTAACTCGTCTAATGTAAAATAATAATTTCGAAATAATAACGTTAATATTTCAGCCCCCAATTATTCTTTTGTTTTTTTCTTCGCGTTTACATTATCCAAATAAACAATTGTTAATACTGTCTGTTTTTTTTGTTTTTTTTTACATCGTTCATTTCTCTATTACGTTTAAGTTATTTTAAACCCCACTCTTCCCATGTTAAATAATAATTTCGAAATGATAACGTTAATATTTCAGTGCGCACATCATGCGCGCATGTTCAACCGGATGTCGTAAACCGGGAAGTGGGGTACATACATCGTTTACAATAATATAGATCATATTAAGGAGTATTTTACTACTGGGCAACAGCTGGTATATCTTCTAGAACATATATATATATAAATGAGAATCTGTGTGTGATGACATGCTCAACCTAAATACTAAACGAACTTTTGATCTCCTGATTTGAATTTTGGTATATAGGATATTCATGCCCGTTGAAAAATTTTAATCGGTTATTATCCGGTAAAATGGCTGCTAAGGGGTTACAATTTTGAAATCATTACGTGTAAGCCATCGTATTTTAAACCGTTTGTTAACTGTTTCACAAATGCGTATGCGTAAATAGTTTATGTTACAGATTAATAATGTTAAGTAAAAGTATTTTGAAAACACCCCTTAAAATCGTGTCACCTGGTCTAATAATTATCGTACTCAGTGTATTCAGGTTTTGTTTTCGATCTTACCCTGAGTAATTGTCTTGTTTAGATTCATGAAGTGTAATGTTTAGAAAAAAATCATAATAGTCGCATGCACATGCCTTAGTTTCCGTATGCATTAAACTATAATATTAACGGGTATTTTATGATTGGAATAAGCTCGTCTCATGTTCTATAATAGTGAGATTGTGTGAGGAAACTTCTCAACCTATATACTCTACAACTGTTATATCTAGAGACTTGAAATTTGCTGTATAGAGTAATTAGACACGTGTAAAACATTTTAGTTACTCTTTATCCGGAAAAAAGGTTGTAAAGGGCGTCAAAATTGAAGAATCGTTACATGGAAGGAAACCAGATTGTTTATTATTTACCACTGTTTCACGGTCGTGAAATATGACATCTTACTTATGTTAAGTATAAAAAATCATATCAACTTATCGTACTGGACTTGCTGTCTTTAGGTCTTGGTTTGCTTCTCGTATTATTTCTATATATTTAGAAGTGAACCGTTCAGCAAAAACATAATACTTTGTTTCGGTCCGTTTTTTTTTTTTTTGTTTTGTTTCTTTTTATTTAAAGAATTTAAAGTAACGTTAAATTCTTACGGTATTTTGTGTGTTTTTTTTACATAGGCATCACAACTTTTCAAGGCCAGATAGCACTCGAGGATAAGGGTTAAGAGTGTAACAGTAGTAAAATGGGCAATATTATAATCGCTAGTAATAGAAAATCAGTAAATTTGTTAATTTAAGTGAAACGGGTCATCAAGAACTTGTTTACTTTGGACTTGAAAACTATCAGACTGTAGTCACGATATAGTAGCTTAAAAGAAATAAAACTTCTGCATTTATTAAAATATAATATTTATGCGTATCTTTCGACCGTGCAACGCCGGGAGAATCTTCTAGTGTATGCGAAAAAGGTAGGCTCTCTCTACCGTGCCAGAAAACTTCTGACACCTGAAAGTATCCTGTACCTCTATAAAGCACCCATTCGCCCATGTATCGAGTAGTTTTGTCACATTTGGGCTGGTGCATCTGCTGCTAGTCTCTCGCTCCTAGACAAGGGTAAAAAAAGAATCGCCAATCTGATAGGCCCTGAACTGGCATCTAAGCTTCAGCCTCTGTCCCATCGACGAAACATTGCATCCCTCTGCCTTTTCTACAAGTATTTTAATGGTGAATGCTCTGACGAACTGCAAACACTTGTGCCCCCATGACGTAGAAATCCTCGACAAACCCGACAGACAGCTAAATCCCACCCCCACACTGTATAGATCCCTAGATATAAAAGCTCTTTCTACTCCAGTAGTTTCTTCCCCAGAACAGCTCTGGAATTCCATTCCAGGTCCCTGCTTCCCTAACTGTACTGACATGCAGAAATTCAAGTGTAACGTGAACCGACATCTTGCTGCCCAACTCCCAACATAGTGCCCCAGTTGTTGCTGCCCCTGTTAGTAGCCCTCTACACAAAAGTGGAAATGTACCTTGTTTGGGGTGAAAATGTAATAATAATAATAATAATAATATATATATATATATATATATATATATATATATATGTGTATATATATATATATGTATATATACATATATGGGGTATATATATATATATATATATATATATATATATACATATATGGGGTGTATTTATATATATATATATATATATATATATATATTCAGACAAGTATTGTTAAATAGCACGGAGTGTTTTTGCTTAATGTGCTTTTTTTGTGACTTTTCAATTTTTCAAATTGTCGCTCTTATTTCTCGGTCAGATCTGTGCAAGAAAGTTCTGTAGTCGTCTTCGTCTATCTATTTTTTCTTTTGTCTGTTTGTTCTTTTTTGCAAGTATGTTCAACTGGGTATCATCAGTTGTCTGCAGGCCAGTTTTTTATTATTGTTTAGCTTTAAATCTGCATAAATTGCTTAAACTTGTGAAGCGGCTCGTGTGTAAAAATACGTTTTTTAACGTGTCTAGAACGTGGGTTATAGTTCCTCCTAATATATAATATTCAATAGAGTATTGATTCTATAATTATACATTCGCAATGTGCATAAATAGCATATCATGTTGAAGCCTATTGTACGACCAAAGAACGCCGGGCGTGCAGCTAGTATATACTTAAACCAGTTTTACAGTTTACACTTGGTTTACACTTCTGTAAAAAAAATTGATCAATAAGGAATGAGAATATATCATATGCCACAATTTAATTTAACTTATAGTACATTATTTTTATTTTCGTCCATACTTAATCAGTTTATACTTTCCTATTTTGTAAATTATTTTTTTAGCAAGATAAGTTAATGCATTTTACTTTTGTATTTTATTTTTTATGATAAACGTCATAGTGATCGAACACTATGCGTTTTCAAGCCTTTCATTTTCATTGTCTATGTACCAGACATGTTTCAAACCCCTAATTCCATGACACATGACGAATTGCGTTCGACTAATCGACAAAAATATTTAGAATTAAGTCTGTTCATCGGCATAAAACAATTTAGAAAATGTGAATATTTTTTTCGAAACAAAAGGCTCCACAAAGCCAGTGTTCAGAATCTTGTTAATTGGATTTATTCTTACTTATGTGCAGGTTACGTACCGTGTTTTTTATTATAAGTGCACTGTCCATTGTGTTCATTTGTTTAACCCTCAAATGCAGTAATTAAGTATCCGTTCAATAATTGATTGATCACTGGTATAAACTTGAAATGACAGCATCAGTTCTTGTAAAAATACATGCATAAACGCAAAGCAAAATAGTGATACTGTTACTTAATAAGAAAAATATTGATCTACTCTCAAACGCAGCAACACATATTCTGATAGAATATAGATACTGCATTATATATTAGTATATTTTTTCAGTATTTTCTTTAATGCGTATTTCATTGAAGAACCGAAATACTTCTTGTTTGTTTTTCTTGACATCCATTTTTTTTTTAAATTTTGGCAAGTTAGTGTTCTGAACGTTCTGTTCAAGTCTGAAAAGAAACTTGCCGTATTTGCGACGTTTTCCGACTTCCATAAGTCGTCGTCAGGTGACTAATAAAAAATGCGTACGAGAGTGCAATGAAAAGACGTCTAAAATCGTTTAAAATAGTCAAAATAGTTCAACGCACTAACGCATGTCTTCCCCTTCATATTAAACTTGGTTGATGGTTGTTGTTTTCATACGGATTGGTAGGGCTTCAATAATTAGGAGGAGTAAATCACAGTTTGAAATTGCTTAAATACCGGTGTTTTTAATTAGTATATCCCTAATTTTAGTTTTGGGACTGTCATGTACTTTGTTGTGTTTATAAATTGACTTATTTGCGGGAAACAGGCGGCATATTCGTCGGCAAGACATACCGGTTCTGCATTATATATTATACAACCTATGGCTATTGTTTTGTAAATATGAATTTTCCTGTGACACCAGAGATAGTTGGATTATGGAACAGTTGCACTTCCTCATTTACTTTTCTGATTTTATAGAAATTTATACATCGATAGTTCTTCTTTTCTCTTAAAGTTTACATATTGAGGCGTTTCTTTTTGTCTTTCTAATAAACCCTCGCTATCATATTATATATATATATAATATTAAAGGGAGTTTTATCATTAGAAATACTATTATTTTTCGAGCAGACTACAGCCGTACAAATAACCCAATCAATTATACGAATTCATGTTAAATACAGATCTTCAACATTTTAGTGGGAGTATTTACAAAATAGAATCTTTCAAATTGAAATTTTCACATTTTAATATGTATTTATTTAGTTAAATACATATATTCTAATGTGTTTTTAAATGAAATACTAACCAGAGTTTAATGAAAAATATCGGCATATATTTGGAATATGCATGGAACTAAAAGAAATCCACCTAAAAGATCTATATAAAAATATAGGAGAATTTTAAAATAAAACGCATTCATCAAAGTATTATAGTTTGTTACAACGGTTTAAAATCTATATCATAAAACAATGATAATCGGATAGCAGCATGGACATCAGCATAGGAAGGAGATTATACATTAATGGAAATGTTCATGTTGCCAACCTAATAGCTTAACTGCGTCATCAAGTAATGTATGTGTTATCAATAACCAAGTAATAAGTATAAATGGATTAATTTCACTATGCAACATATTAAAAAAAAAGTTACTAGATCCTTTAAACGGAAACCCTTCCAATGCTTAAGTAATAGTATTATGTTTATTTGTAAATTGCATGTGTTATCACACTTATATTGAAGAATACTTCTTTTTATTGTATTCTTATAATTTTGTTTAAGATGGAGATAGGTAATGCTACCTGTTTCTAGACATTCATTTGCTATTTATTCCCAGACTAGATATCTTTAAAACGTTTCATCGTCCCTTTAAATGCAAATGTTTTAATTTCTCTGTTACTTGCTCCACCGGTTATACATGCTTTTGAAACATTTTTATTGAGTGTAATAATTTCGAAAAAAAACTAAAGCAATGGGAACATTCCTAAAATGTTTGTTCTTTTATGTTATGCATTAGACGTTGGTATTTCGTTATCTCAACTTTTCAGAAGTGTTTGGCCCCGTATCATTTCACTAATGTTGCTTTTTTCGTTTTAGTGTCCTATAAAACAATGTCAAGTTTAATAACTGTGTTTTCTGTGTATGTAACTTAGCGAATTATATAGTCATACTGATTTGTGTGCGACGTATTTTAACTGTTCTTTCTAGCATATGTTTCAAGGACTTTCTGCAGCCTCTGATATTTATATTTTTACAAATCGTCTCGTGAAGATAAAAACACAATCTATTGTGTTGGATAGTTTCGTATTGTATTGTAGCAGTCCTCTTGCAAAACCGTACAGTTAGATATAACATTCTCTACTTCTGCGTTGACCAATCTGCACTTGTTTCTGTTGTAAGGACTACACATCTTAGAAATATTGGTCATAAAGCCTTGATCATCGGCAACAGTTTTACTCTTTTTCTGATCATAGATGAACGATTCTCATTTTGGCAAATTTATACAGCTTTCTTTATTTATATATGCTTGGATGAAATCACACGGAAAATACTTAGCACACTGCTGGGTTGCCCATCCTTCCATTTCTTTGCAATGGGAGTTTTTAGTGTATTTTAAAAATTATTTTGCGGCTATTTCAATAGCAGACTAGTTTTCTCATGCTGTCTCGTTTGTAAGACATCTCGTTTTAATTTTTTGTCCAGTTTTGTGATGGAATTGTTCTGCTGGCTTTTTTTTCTTGGTGATGTTAAGGTACTATTGTGAAGCTTTGGATTTGGGTAGACTATCATATATTGACCGGGGCTTACAGTACTAATGACCCGTTTTGAAAGGCATATATTTCCATGACTCCTTGGGGCGGATACAGTCGAGGTAGTTATTGGATTTTGTATCTTATTCTGTACAGTGTTAATATGTTTTGCCGTTTTAGTGTCTCACTAGCCAGTAAACAATGCTTACGGTGTATGTTATCATTGACATAGCAATTAGGTTAATGGTAGTTATTTTGTTCTTGATTGTAAGCTCTAGTTTAAAAATTTTCCTTATATATTCAGTCATTTTCTCTCTCACCTTGGCATTTTGATAAAATATTGCTGTCCTATACTAAAGTATTTAATTAGTATTTTTCCTGCTCTTCTGATTTTTTGGATATAATATTTCCATATGCTGTATTGTTTCAGTTTGAGCCTTATTTTCAACTCAAATAGCGCACATGGCATCATAAAAAAAACTTCATGCAATTATCTCAAGAGAAGTTAGGGACGGTCTGTAAGAATAGACTAAAGATTGGATCTGGGCTTGCATACTGCATAGTCTGTCTTCGTATGATATGGCAGACATACATCCCGACAGATATTTGTATTTATAAACACGCACACACCCGCACACTCACAGGCACACACACACACACACACACACACACAAACACATATATGTATCTAATATCTTAAAGGCAAAATGTGTGTGTTTGTATTCCTCGCAAAAACTTTCAACAGACACGTCGGAACGTGAAGAAATTCGTATATTTTGAGAGATCGATGTTTTGGATTACAAATACGCAAAATTGGCCAAAAAGATAAACTCTTATGGTAAACTGGACCGTTATCTGCAAGGATGGGTCAATTTTTACCGTCGACATTTTTGCGAGTAATTCAAGCCTCGCGTGAACGATGTCGCATAAAACAGTTTTCGAGCGCCTATGAGGTCACAATCGCAGTGGGCGCACAGATAAGACCGTTTGCTTTTTTTACGTCGCTTTCCTATTGCGCGTTAAAGATTAAACACTGTCTACTACTCCTATTTATTTATTTTCGCTGCTATTTTGAGTTGTTATAGCTATTTTTAGGGCTTTGTTTGCTCAACCAACCTGCTTACACACACGTCGACACACCCGGGTAACGCCGAGTATCAATATAATAAAGATAAAGCACGTGTGTGTGTGTCTGTGCACGAATAGGCTCATATGGTTTGTTCTTATATCAAAATGACCACATACACTGAGAGAAGTGGTATAAACGATCTCAGATGTGTATTATAAAACCACCTCTCACTATCGCGTTGAAGCACCAGGGAGAAAACCCTATGTACGCCTACACAGTTTCACGTAGAGATACCAAATATGGCTAGATAATTAACCATGGGAAGGGTTACAATTTCACACGGTAAATAGTTTACACCCACTAACTGGAAACCCTGTACACGCTCAGATCGTTTGATGTGCACTCGTAGAATTATTAAATATGGCAGGATAATCCATTCTAGTGGGTTACATCTATCACCCTCATAAACGAGTTGAGGACCCAGACGTATCACTAAAATTAGAAATCCTATGCACGCTCATACCCTTTTATGTAGAGCTACTGAACTTTCATGATAACCCCACAATGGTAAATGGAGAGGTGTTTAGGTGTTGCATCGCTCACTTACACGAATAGAAAAGCGCTATGGTGATATATTAATTAGTGTTTAAACGTTTGTCTTAATAAAGATTCACACTAATGCTCCTTATTATCATTTATACCCTAATATTTGAAGTTATCTTTTTATGTATATTTTAATTTTTTCCTAAATCATAGTCCACTTTTTGAAGCCCATTTTTATTCCATACAACGACGAGTACCCCTCCTAGTGTATGTATGTATGTATGTATATATATATATATATATATATATATATATATATACGATTGATATGTAGTTTGCTTGAATCATTGTGTGGGATATGTATGTAGTAGAAATTTAGAAGGCTATCACAATGCGAGGCATGAAATATAGTCGTTGTTGATGAAAGGAGACTTGAACGCCTAGCTCTCAACATGTGCAACTCGGTCATATTCCTCTCGAGATATATCGATGATGCCCTGATCCTCTCATCATCACGCGCCGATGCTGAGAACATCTACGCCATATTCTCCGATACCGACTCACACAATCGAACACCCCAACGATGACGGATCCCTATAACTCCTAGATTTCAACCTAAAAATATCAGATGGAGGCAATGTAATTACTAAATCCTACCGAAAAGCAACCATCCTAAGTATATTTGTACACTAGAAGTCGGCTCTCCCTACTAAGGTCATTATCGGATATGCTAGGAATGAGATCATCCGCATCCAAAGCAAGTGTAGCAGGCCAAAAGACAAGACAGAATGCACAAAACAGTTCCCCAACACTGTCATTAAACACTTCTGGAACACGAAAAAACGTGTAAGAAGCTTCCCCACTAATACCTGCTTCCTTAAAATGTCCCATCTCAGCGACAAGATCACCACGGCTATCCGCAGGGCTATCAGAAGAGAGGGTCTCAATATGCAACCAGCCCACTGTGGAGCATCACTTAGACAGAGGCTCTCTAAACGCAAGCACAAAAATGACCCTCCACCATGCACACTGGCAAATTGCCCCGTATATCCCGCAAACATCTGCCACCGCACACATGTAGTATACAGACTAGAAACTCTGCGTGCGGAAAATTCTACGCGGGCAGCACCACGAGACCCCTACACATAAGAATCAAGGAACACACACAAACACAAGCATCATCATCCCACAAACACCTCAACACCTGCAGGAACACTAATACATCTATTAAAGTCGATATTTTTTACCACAGAACGCAATATTGGGAATCTTCGCATAAAAAATCATCGCTAGTATCCAAATTACGGCCAGAACCCGATGACAGACTTGAGCTCGGATCTTCATTAATTATATAACTTTACATACGGCTCCCACCAAAGACTTACCATTACAACCCTAACCCATTAGAACAGGTACACCACTGCACAGTGCTCATTCACCAAATGACAGCCAGACAGGACATTACTACAAACTTCCTCCATATAAATTATATATATAAAAATAAAAGAAAATAAAAGAAATTTAATAAATAAGTAAAACAGAAATGTATATAAGAACAAAAAAATAATAAAAAACTAGTTAACTGCAGTAACATAAACCAATTTAAAAAATCTTGGATTTAAGCTAACCCACCTATTCAAACCGTAATAACACTAACAACAAACGCAGGTAAATTAATAAACAATAGCAATGCAGAATTAAATGAAAAAATGCCCAATCTATTACCACTTATAGTTTTAGAAAAATAAATAAATTAACAACTCCCAATGAATGTCAACCCAGTGCCCCCCGTCCCACCTATCTTCCTATTCCTGACAACCGCAACACCAATCTAAACAACAAACAGCCGCTTGTGAGCGAACCACCCCGCGCCCCCTCTCCTCTCTGACATCCCACCCCTACTTTTATCCTTCAAAAGCTAACCGGACACAGCCTACTAGCGACTTACGTATCCTGGATACACAAAGGCATCTCATCTAATACATGCCAGCAGGAAAATAATAATAATAATAAAAATAAAAAAAAAATAATAATAATAATAATAATATTAATAATAATAATAATAATAATAACAATAAAGACAGCAAAATAGACAGAGAACATACAAATTAAAAAAGCTCACGCTAAAACAACAAGTTATAAACCAAATAAATAAATAAAAATACATAAAAAATATAAACATGTTAATGACCTAATCATACCATACATAAATCCCCTTTTCACATTTGCTCCGAGGCCCAACACGGCTATCCAACTTCCGCTCTATCATCTAGCATGCTTTAAATCGATCTGCCACGTCTACCATTTGAAAAGTTTTTTTTTTCGAGATTAATAATGGATATGCCGCAGACATAAAAAGTAAGACATCTGTACCTAATGCAACTGAATAAATATATGTATATATAGACATGTATGTATCTTCTTTGATTTGTAAATCAACGCTTGCTTTCATCTCCTTTCACCAACAACGACTATATTTCATTGCTCGCATTGTGATAGCCTTCTGAATCTCTACTACATATACTGAATCTCTACTATATATATATATATATATATATATAGTTATATTTATATATATATATATATATATATAAGAGAACAGAGAGAAACAAACACCGACAGACGAACTAAAACACTAGTATGTGCAGGTAAAATAATTTATATTTGTGAATAATGATATGGTTATAACCCCTATTTAAACTATTATACGTCCTCTTAATTCTAATTATTACATGATTTTAGAGATTATTATTATTATATATGCATTAATGCAATATCCCAGCGTCTGGACACACTTTCCGCATTTTCCGCTTGCATAGTATTACCTATAGGAGTTAATTTTATCCAATTCCCCATGATAACTTTAGTGAATATCGCCTTGAATGCAATATTACGTACTCAAAAATGTTTTTGTGTCTTGTTTGAAGTGTTCGACTGAGCGTAATATTACCTCGTTACAATGTTGATGATTTCGTAAGCAGGAAACACTAGTGTTTGCAGATAAAATTAATATATGTATATATATATATATATATATATATATATGTATATATATATATACAGAGAGAGAGAAAGAAAGAAAGAGAGTGAGAAGAGAGACTGGTAAAAGAGAGGGTTGGAAATAAAAACCAACAAACAAGCAGACAATTAGAAGATATTATATAAAATATTGAAAAAAATACAACAAGCGTTTGATGTTGTTAGCGTGCTTCTTTTCCTGATAAGTAACAATTTATATGCTAAAACTTGTTTTAGAAAACTATTCCTGAATAAATATCGATTTAATATGTGAAATAAAAAGGTTTTCACTGCGTTCTTCTAATGACACTCAGAAGACTGAGAATTCATTTACCATGTTTCAAGGGAAATGTATATACGTATAAAATATTACACGTAAGAAACTCCCATTCAGTTTTTCTCTATCACGTTTTCTGTCCCTTTGTTGTCTCCCTTGTCTCTTTCTATTCACAGGTAAACCGACAATTACAGTTGTTCGCCATTATTACGTAGCCGTATATATATATATATATATATATATATATATATATATATATATATGTATATATATATATTTTACTATATACATATATACATTTTACTATATATATATATGTGTATATATATATATATATATATATATATACAATAAAAAAATTACAATTAAATTTACCAAAATGATCCAAGATAGTAAAACTAAAGCATATTATAAATATTTAAGAATTAATATTTATAAAGTAATCTCAACCAGATGTAAAAGCTAAAAACAACTCCGCAGATTAAGGACTATCCACTTATTAAGTGTTTTCTTTTTCAGATTAAATATGTTTTTAACTCTTTTTCAAAGTGTTTTAACATGTTTCACTAACTATTTGCCTTTATATATATATATATATATATATATATATACATATATATACACATATACGCATACGTATATATATATATATATATATATATATATATATATATATATTACTTATTTTATGTTAAATATATTTGTATATGAATATTTCGGTAGATAAAAAGCGAGAGAATTAACAAGAAAGAGATGAAAATATATAGCGTATAAAACAGTTGTTAAGTATTTAAATTCAGACAAAACTTTTGATATTAGTTAGACTACAATTATCTTGGGTTTTAAAAGATATAAATGATAGAAAGTGTTTTCCTTTATCAAGCACACACGCAGACACCCACATATATATTTATATATACATACACACACACACCCACACACACCCACACACACACACATATATATATATATATATATATATATATATATATATATATATATATATATATATATATATACGATCTAAGTATTAACAGAGCTATGATGTGATAGTAAACCGGAGAAAGGATAGTAAATTTTTAATTTCTCAAATTAAATATTATCGGTCCTCAGATGTTTAAGCGGCTTCTTTTTAATTGCGTCATTGCTATTGTTTTTCTATATTTAAAATTGCATTCCTATACAACTGGCGTGAGTTTGCTGTTGATATTTCCACGTGAAATTCACACAATCATATCGAGGGGACTTGAAAGGTCCACGATGAGTACACAGTTCTACCCAGACCACTTCATTATATCAAATACGACTTCTCCCTAAAATAAAAAGAAAACAAGGAGAAATAAACTAATCTGTAATATTCATCTATTGCAGAAATTCTATTTCTGCACAATGTATCCCAATCTTTTATTTGACAATGTGGAATCACTTCAGCGATGTACTTTTTTTTCTAAATCAGAAGTGCTGACGCGTATGCCTTGTATACCATTTCGTCGACTTTCCACACAGAATTAGACATTTATGCTCATTATGAGGTGCGTCATAGTGATAATAAAGAATACTATTTTATGCGCAAACTGAAACTTTTTAACAGAAAAAAATATATGAAATTTGATTCGAATATCCTTTGTAAACGTTCCGTTTCAACATGTTTTATGATTTTAGAAACTGATACCATGAGAATAATTATTGACCATATGTTGCCTGTTGATCTCTCTGAAAACGATCACGCCTATATAATTTTACACTTACATCTCTTTGAATGCGTTCTCCACAAACCAAAAACTATGAGGGGAGGGTGATGTCATGATTTCCCTCTCGCCCATGATTTAACTAAGATTGTTAACATTCGCGATGCTGATATTTGCAAGTTTTCGAGACCTTTTCTGATCACCTCCCTGGACTGTGCTCATCCTTATTCTGTCTCTGTATGAACAGGCCCGTTACTTAGTTGCCTTAATTAAAGGAAAGTGTAACAAGATGATGGATTTCCCTTTCTATCGCAGTGTATCGATACTATTTGGCCGACTGAGAGCGTTTCCGTACGTTTGTATCAGAAATATTTCTATGCTGCATTTTCAAGATTGATGTGTCATCTATATCATTGGATTTAACAGATTCGACACCCATCGCATAGAAAGTTATATACCCTTAAAAAGATTCTAACTAAATAGCCTATCGTGGTATATCCATCATTATTCTTCTGCAATAGCCCATAGAAATCACAATTCTATTAGCTTTAAACTATACACATATTCATAAACTAAAGTTGCTATCAGAACTGTAAAAATCACATAAAAAATATAAAATAGGGCAGTCGTTTGCCATAGATACCATGTCTAAAGGAACTGAGCAGAAGATATACTCACAAGTTTTTGCGCATAACAGAAAGGCTTGTGAACTGATGCGAATCTTTCATCTTAATAAGCAACGAGCCTGGTATGATTAAGTCATTATTCGAGATAGCAAAATTTTTTGATGAAAACTAAGCAGCTAACTTCACGTGTCATAAGGTTGCTAACTCCCTGAATTTTCTCTTTCGATTGAAAATACTTTTAGAGAAATCTATACATCTGATTGAAATGCTTGCAGGCTCGAAAAGAACATTGATTCAATCAAAGCAAAATGCTCTGATAACATTCTATTTATTGTGCCCAAAAACTGCAATCGGAACCATCCCTTTATACACAAAGGTGGTTTAACAATTACTTTAAGGAAGATACTTTGCAACACCTTGGACAACCTCGATAGTTTGCTCAGTATTTCGAAAAAATCCGAAATATCGGATCTTACATCTCAATACTAAAACCAACCGTTCCCGTATGGCATGCGTAAATGTATGAGTCTGTGATTAATATAAAAAAAGTTGCAAAAACAACGTATTCTGCGACAGCAATATAGTTTCCGTTCTGAGAAGTCAACAGCTGATGTAATGTTGATAATATTATACAATGTGAGTGAATCTACTGGCGATTGCTTCGTTTCAGGAGGAATAGCTTATTGACATATCTAATGCATTTGATGAGGTTTCGTATAAAGGTCTACTTCATAAGATTTTAATCTAGGTCATAGCTAAGGAATGGCCTTTCAAATTTTAAATTCTTTCTCTCCGAGAGGTTTATTAAATTAGTCGCTGCCGAGCAGAAATACGATGCTGGCAGTATTAATGCTTGCATACCTCAGTAATTCATCTTTCACTCACCTCTTCTCCGGATATACATCAACGATTTTTCAAATCATATTCAACGCTTATTCGACGTGAATGCAAGCGATGCTACAATCTATAGTAACAGTTGAAACGCAAACAAAGGTGAGGGTGTGTCTGATTCTCTCCCATGCGACCTGTAGCGTGTGTAACCATAGATTAAAAAAGAAAGTTACATTTAATATATCCGACTTCGGTTGATACGTCTGGAGTGAAGCTCCCAAATGTACTGTTTTCTGGTTTGACAGTGTACAAAACCATCTTCGAAATGTAGTGGGCTATTACTTTTTCACCTTCCTACTTCCTCTAACTCACAAAAAATAGTAAAATATCTTCCTTTTCTATAGGTATTTCATAGCACTTTACTCTCAATTTATTCTTATTACTAAACAGATGCCCCAGGAGCAGAATTTTATTCATATAAATGTCCGCCTGTGTAACACAAAACCTTTTTCCTGCTTCCTAGCTGACTATGATATAAACGTTTGGAAATCTAATAAAAATAATTCCTTTTTAGTTGTCTTCTTTAATAATTAAACCCTACCAATGTTCACTTATTATTGATCATGTTGTCTCAATATCTTATTTGCACTTATAAAAAACTTGTTCTGGTCCAGACAAATGGCCTTCATAAGTGGTGCTCCTCCAGTAAAAATATCCTAAGTATATTGTTTTGGGAACTATGCTGGTAATTGGTCTTACAAGTTAATAAATGGATAAAAGGAATATCGCAGTAATGAAGCTTAGGAAAATGGATTTGTTATGGTGGAGACTACCAGCGCCGTTGTAAATTGTATTTTGGAGGCTGGTTGGCGTCGACGTCAGGAAATATTATATTAAACAATCTACGATAGATTATGGCAAAGTCTCTCCGTCTTTTTCTAATTTGTTGTCTGAGTGCTTCTCGGAGAGATGTCTATCAAAACGATCCACAGATATTTTTTATGGAAGAATACGAGAGGCAAAATTAAGTCATTACAAAAAAAATTCTATCTCAAAATCATTGGCAAATTGATCTTCGTATTCAGTTGTAGTGTGCATATATGATTGAAGTTTGGTGTATAAGTCAGACAGAAGTTCATTTGTCCTTTATATCTCTAGATTTTAAAATAAGCATTATACATTTCATCAACAGTTTCTATGGAAGCATGTTTCAGGTGATCATATACATCAGTGATGAAGCAAAAATATGCTTTATACTGTATATATATATATATATATATATATATATATATATATATATATATATATATATATATATATCCCTGTATGCTTTTAAACTTTTCCGGTTTTTATCAAAAGTAAATAAGTAAAATTTGTGAACAAAGCCTATTAACTGAAATCATTATATAGGATACTAGCTTGGAGAGGGGACCGACTTTGCCCGGGCGTAAATTACGCTTTAAAATGATATTTTAACTCGTTCAGATTTCGTACACATTATTATAGTGTCGTAAAGTATGCACGTGCCATAA
Organism: Euprymna scolopes; assembly: GCF_053919585.1. Lineage (NCBI taxonomy): Eukaryota > Metazoa > Mollusca > Cephalopoda > Sepiida > Sepiolidae > Euprymna > Euprymna scolopes. Next base: position 92,520,652 of record NC_136499.1, on the reverse strand, counting down.
TCAGGAAACGAAACCGAAACTACCGCATTCAAAGATGATGATGTTACCACCGTACAAACGTGAGACGCGTATGAAACAATGAAAAAAAAAAAGTGTAAAATAAACTAAGATAAAAATATAAAACGTTTTACGATTTTTTTCAATTTTGACCAATATTTGACCCCTTAAAAGCAAATTAGACCGACTAAAGAAACTTAAAAAACGATCCGTAAAAGATTAAATTATTTGAGGTCCCTCGCGCCGCTCTTCACCCTTGTGTTTAGAATTCAAATATAAGGAGACAGAGTAACAGATAGAGTGACATACATACATATATACATAACTATAGCCGTTTATAGATTAGATTTATATTCGCATTTGGAATAATCTTCAACAGATAGTATCTATTAGCATGCATCACCACTTTCACATTTGTAAACAGGACTAAATCTTTTGTAAAACCTCTTTGAGTATTATTTTTTTTTCATTAAAAAAAGGTTCAATCCGACCTTTTCCCCCCCAAGATTTATTCAGTTTTCTGGTATCAGCTGTGGAGTTGATTAACGTACATTGATCATTGGAATGAATTGCTATCATTTTATTGGGAATATAAAAGAAAGCAGACCGATAAATAAACATGCTTATAGACAAACTATTGTTAAGAATACTATAGATTCTTTACTTATTTCAGGAAATAAATGAAATGATCAATACATTTATTTTATAAGAGAATAAAATTAAATTGCGGTCATCAATATTGACAGCTGTCTAGTGGAAATAGAAGACATTTTCCTATTTGGTACACGCAGATAATTTAGTTGTCAATATGACACAGCGTGAAAAAACGGAATGCGTTTACCATCGATTGAATTCCTGACATAATTGAAAGAATTCCTTGCTTTCGCAATTCTCATTTAAAGTAAGAGAAAAAGACTTAATTATACCTGTTCAAGTAGACCATTTTATTGAATGCTGTCAAAATAGTTTATTTATGCATATAGGTAAAAAAAAAAGTGGAAACTTTTTCAATTTTGTTTTCATTGTTGAATGGTGCTCCTCATCGTAATTATTCATTCGCATCGCTGAATAGAAGCGCTACATTTTCTTTATTTAATTAGCTACTTATCAACTTTTATTTCTGATATTTTTAGCTAATGTAAGGAAAAATAATTTTTCCGGCATATAAAAATCAAGATAAAAGCAAATAAAATAAATTATTTCATAAAATACTTTCTGCGTGATATATTATGGCCCAAGAATTGGAGCAAGATTCTTTCCTATTCTTATCTTAAAAACTGTTCTTCATCATTTTTGTGTTAGCCGGGAGAAGGACATCCTACCGTATATTAAATTAAACACAGTATCATAGAGGGCATACACTTCCCCTAAGGCAACACCTTTTTTCTCCTTGTCCCAGATTTTTGTCAGATTTAATAGCTACCTTTTCTAAGAAAGTAGTGTTGGCAATTGCATAGTAATAATGAGTAATGTATACATTATTTTCACCCTTTTTGTCTATGTTCCCATGACGTGCTATTAGATCTGATATACATATTTTATGAAGATTCTAGTAGAGATATTTTCTCAATCTATTGCGTCACATTATATAATAGCAGCAGACCTATACAACTGGATTTCAGGTGATACCTTCTGTGTGGCAAAAAATGTACTTGTTGGTATTACTGAGATAAATCATTTACATACACATATTAGAGCCCCTGTAGCAGGTTTCTATAAACTACTAGTCTAGTTTATACAATCGTCAGTAATTTGTCTTACTTTCTACACACTAAACGCTTCTGCGTCATTTAACCTTTTCTCCTGATCATAGTGGAGTGACACTCTTTTGTCATTCCTAGGAGCCTTTCTTTTCTATATGTTAATATGATAATTTATTCAGGTTATATTTAGCGGTAGGTTGACGAAGTCTTCTAGTTTTCGCCAATATAAGCTTTTCATGAATTTTTGCTGAATTTTCTTGTCAAGTTTCGTTTCTGTTTGATTTTTAATGGTTTCTTATCCAAAATATTTTGCAATTTTTGTAATAAGGGTTTTTTTGCTTTTCTACGTTTTTGCTGTTAACGTACTATCATGGGGTTTGAATTCTCGGAACTCATTGGATATTGCTCGAAGCTACACTCTCTAATCCTCTAGTCAGATAAAAGAAAAACACTGATTTCTGTATGTAATTTGACATAGTGTCAGCATTTTTCCGTTTTAGTTTCTAATGTGTTTCTATCCTGCTTTGGCCATTTTACAATGCTACTTTTAAATTATTTGACATCCATAGCTACTTAATTAATAGCAGTATCTCTGTTCAAGTTTGTAACCTTTGTTGTACACATTTTCCTTACTCTGGTAATTTTCTCGAATATCGGAACTTGAATCGTTTTGTTTTATGCGAAACTATTTATATCTTTCCTAATTATCTAGGTTTTTATATCAGTATATTCATCAAGTTGTACGTCTTCTATTTGCACATACTTCCCAAATCTCTTAAAGTATCTCTCTCTCTCTCTCTCTCTCTCTATATATATATATATATATATATATATATATATATATATTATAATAGTAATGGTCGTGTGCATGTGTGTCTGTGTGTACAACTCCCCTACACCCCATACTAGAGGAAGGGCCATAGCTACACCTGGCACGATGATGTTGCCTCACCTAGTGATGGTTCATGTCATTTTTCAGTTTTAAGGTCAAAGGTCAAGATCATAGCCTATGCATATATACTCAACTACATCCCACACCAGTAGATCAATCATGACCAAACCTGGAATGGTGATGGTTCTCAACCTTTGGATTAGGAACAAAATTTCCCAAAGTAGAAAATTAAGGTCATAGACTATGTATATATACTCTATAAAAATCCACACACGTAGACACACCATTAAGAAACCTAGGATGATGATACCCAGGGCGTGTCAAAACCAATTCTCAAGATCAGTGCCCAATGTTTAGGTCGAGACTTTGCTAGTTAAAAATCTTTGTCTAAGTAAAATTTAGTCCAATATCATCAGAGAAATACTACTACCTGCAAGTGTTCAATCGGCGTTTCCGATGGCACACGGCGTGATATTATGCATGAATATCTTACGGTAATGCTTACGGTAATGGTTCAGATTTTAGGCATCCAACCATTATAAGTGACTTAGCGGATTTATCGATAATCAAAATAACCGAGTAAATAACTCAGCATAGAAGCAATTTGAAATTGAATCGGTCCTCTGCAAAGGTATTTATATATATATTTCGTGTAGAGTTTACTCATTGCCAATAATCTGCTGTCTAGGAAAATTCTCTAGCGAAAAATATTAAGTGTCTTTAAATGTCTTGGTGCTATATCATTTTTTATATGCAAAATTGGGTTACTGGGTTGATCTTTTATACATTGAAGTACAACTGTAATTACGTATGGAAAGCTCTTTTCTATATTTTGGTAAGGTTTCTCTGACTCTATCTTTAGTCGTTCAGGATGGTCTTGTTTACCAACATCTTCTTTGTTGTTAAACACTTACTCCTGCTCCCCTGCTAGTTTTTCCTGTTATGTTCCGGAATATAGGGGCCTATTGATCCTGTCTGCAACTTGACCCTTAACGAATGCGACATCATATGGGCCTGCATTTAGTTTCACTTATTTGGGTATACGGGTTGTGTCAAATTTTACAACTATGTTGGTGCGGCATCTTCACCAGTCAATTTTCTATGGAAGCGAAAAATGTAATTATTCTAGCTTTCTGTCAGTTTCTTAAGTCAGAAATCAAGTTTATTACCTATCTCAATATTTGTAATTTGGAAGTAATTCAGCGTCTATCTTCTCATTACAGCTGTTTTCTTTGATTCTAAAATATATGTTTTGTTTCCGTTGCTCAACATCTAATACAATTTTGATATTTAATCTTTACGTACACACATTGGTAAACAGAATCATCTAGTAACGATTCAGTTCTTGCTTTTTCCCGCGTTTGACTACCATGATTGTATCTTTATCAAATTTTTGTATAACTCTAATAAATTTTTTCGCCCTATTCTTGTTTTTTGTTTTTTTACTTTCGGATCCTGTCGTTGAGTTTTATATCTTTTGTTCCCGTTTTTATTCTATATTTTATTCTGACCTTGCAGCTGTCCCTGTAATGCAGAGGTTAAAAGAAATTGTTTTATCCTGGACAGTTTTTTTCTGCAAAATTACAGTTGATTTTGAAGCTTCCGTTTCTAAGGATTTGTTGCCTAGGATAATTCTCTGCATTACAATATTATCATTCTTTTAAAGTCGTTCTGACAGTTGTAAGATTTTAAACATTTTACAGGATAGATCATATCTCTCTTTTTTTCATGCCGATATTTGCTTTCATTTTCCTTTATATTTCTATGAATGCAGAACTCCTTAACCGGTGCATGTTTGCCCCACGCTCGTTAAAAAGTAAATTACGGACACTAGCTGCCGTAGCAAAAATGAAATAATAAGGCTTTCACAGGCGATTATAGCTGGGGTTTGGGGTGATTACATGCAGGTACTGTTTGAAATATAAAAATGCAATAAAGGGAATCAGTAAATCAGTATGGCTTAATAAAATTACGAAAAAATGGTCCACTAGAATAATATTTTCGTAATTTTATTAGGTCATTTTCCGTTTTTCGTTGTTTTTTTTATCAATAGAAAGTAAAAACAGAAGTTTTAGAGACTAGAGATACCTACTATATATGAACTTTTTAAAGTGATTAAATCAGTGATAGCAGTCCGAGCTGTTCCCTTTTTTTTTCAATTTTTCCACCAATAGTATTTAAGTTAATTCCAGTTTTATGTTATATTTTTAACGTGTAAAACAAAACAATTACGAAGTTTTTCACTTCACGTCCCTTCTTGGAATATTGACATGTTCAGAACGGCGTTTGGAATAGATATCAAAACTCCCCATGTTAAGAACAGCTTTCCGAATAGACACTAATAACGTCCCCGTCTTAAAACGCCATGTAAAGAACGATTTTCGGAGTAGACAACCTTTTTTTAGTGGGGTAGGAATAATCCCCCCAAATTTAACTGTGATAATCGTTATCAGCATACCCACCTTCTGAGGCAAAAATAGGGAGTAACAGTGTCGGTTGGAAATAAGTAGATTTGTTTATCGCCCGTGCGTAAAAACCTGACCGATAGTGCATTATACATGTCTTCATATCTCTATAAGTACTTATCGCCTCAAAATTTGAATGAAATTTTCTTTAGTAGATTACTGCTAAAAGTCCCTACACTAAAGAAAATTGTGGATGGGGACCCACTGTACAAATTAAACTCCCATCTATAAAAAGTTAACGCACACTCAATGTCGAGAATCCAGTAGAACTATTACAAAAAACATTTATTTTTACTTCGGCGACCAACATAATAGATTGCGCAGGTTGAACTAAAGAATATTCAAAATAAGTAAATATTAAACAAAAAACGTATCTATGTCATAAAATATAATTAATATCTAGAACAAACGTACAAAGCGAGCAATGACAAAGAGAGGAAATAAGTGGTTGTATACTTTTTAGGCATCGAAAGCGAGCTAGAAAGTGAGAAAGAGAGAGAAAGATAGGGAGAGAGAGTCAGATGCAGAAGAGTTGTGAAGAATATATACAGAGAGAGATGGAGAATGAGAAAAGGGAAATGAAAACTTACGCTGTTAAGTTAGGAAATGAACGCAGCAATTTACTCAGAGGGCAAACGTAGTATCATGTCGACACCATAATTGAATGTTACAGTAGCGTTCTTTTAGCATGCGAATACCGTTAATCCGAAATATAGGAATGGTCAGAGGTCAGCCAATCAGATTAAGTGAAATTAGTCTGGGGAGACTTTATTATTCTTAAATCAGAAAAGAGAAAGATTATATTATTACCAAGAGTTAATAAACCATTTAAAAAGGGCGAACCCCATATCTTTCGAAAATACAGAATTCTTCCCGGTGATGACTGGGAGCGGCAGAAGGACTTGATATTAGAGAGAAAATAGGAGCTAGTTTCTCTAAATATGGTAGCGATTATAATGATGTTGCTCCTATCATGAAATGTCGGGTTTTATTATAACGACTAAATGTGTCTAGAATAACGTTCCGGCGTTACACGATAAAATAATCTAAACATAATAAATGTGTATGTTTCATCTTTTGTTGCAAACCTACAGTATTTTGCTCCAGACTTACTGAAATCAAAATATTATGTACGAAGATTGTAAGTGTAATTGTCAACGACCTTGCATTTTTATGACAGGCTGCTTTTAATAATAGCTGTGGTACCTACTTCAGCAACCCGACGGACGTGCGAAGGTACTTAAAGAGAAGGCAACCGTTTCACTTTGAGTACTTCTTAAGGGTTTACGTTTTATGACAATATTCTCATGTCCGAGTATTTTAGAACCTTTTTTCTACAGAGAACGACGCAACCTAATTTTGTTGTCTAATAGACATTTACTTTTCTTATTGATTCACACATTCAAACATCTCTTTAGTAGTTTTTCTCTTAAACTCTAAAGAATACGTGATTTTCTATATTTTTGAAAAGGAGTTTGAACAGTATGATATTGCAAGAGTAAGAAAAGAAAAGCGTTTATAAAAAATGGACACATAGACCATCTTTAAAATGCTCTAATTGTAAATTACAATTTTATTGGTTGCATCAAAATTTACCCATCTTTCAGTGTATCTAAGAAATGCTCTTAGTATATGTTTACATCATAAAATATCATAGAAATGAAGTGTAGTTTAGAAAAATAATTGGTTTCATTTGTGTTACATAAGGAACACCTCATTGAATATCTTTAAAAAAATTGGTAATTTTTACTTTGCATTATTAATTCTCTAATATACGCGTGTTCGTTACCGAAGGTAACGATACCTTAAAGATGTATGCTTTTGGCGTGTTTTTCGATATCTCTCTAACCCGTGTGTATGACTTAAAAAAATCAATGATATTCTTTGTTACTAGGAATCTGAATATATTGGTATTCATTACATCAATAAAAACGAACAAGTTTAATAGTAGCATTATTATGAAAAAAAAATGAAATTCTCATTTAATAATTAGTATATGTTAACTTTATTACTATACATGATCAAACAGATTCTGATTTCTATGAGAATTATAAAACTCACCAAACTGCAAATATATTTCAGATTACGCATTATTCGCAATAATAGCTTCTAATAAAATGTGTATGAATAACTTTGATTTTATTCTCAGGTTTATCTTTAATATTGTTCAGAATTCAATTCAGTAATCGTCTAGTTGAATTCCTTCGCAATATGATACAACTATTAAGCAGATGCAGCGCAAATTAAAAACCATCAGGTTTAAGATGTGTCGGCGATTAGAAATATTTCACAAAAATGACTTTAGTCGAAGTTTATCAAAAGCGTTTTCAGACGGTGTGGAGAAAACATGTCCTGAAATTTATTTTGGATGAATTATTTTAATATTTAAGGTCACTTTTCGTAGTCCACTCGTTCCTTCTTCTCTTGTTGCTTTATTTCAGAAATGCAAATTTTGCGAAAAACAAACATACATTTTCACATAAGAATGTGGTTATTTATTTATGTATTTATACTTGTTGTTTGGTAATTTGTTACAGCTTGAGATTGTGTAATCGCATGCAAATCATGGCCGTGTTTACTTATCAATCAGTTGTATTACGTAAAACCAGCTAGGTGACGATGCACATTGTTTTGGACATTAATTTCTATAACATTTCTATGTCTTCTTATTTTTTTGTCTATTTTCATCACTTGGCGTGAAAACTTTTCATTGACTACTTTATCCAATTCCATTGAGAAGAGCCACAATTTTACATCTTTATTTTAATCGTCAAAAGACATCCTGAGGTTGTCTGTCATAGTTTACCTTTAGAATTAAATAGCAAGGTCATAGGTTAGTAGGGATATTACATACTGTAGTTAAGAAGAGAAACGTAAGACAGTGTTTGATTCAAACGTTATTTCCCATTATGTAAGTATTGTTCCTGAATATATGTAATGTATCAGTGATACCTCGAAAATATTTACCTGATAAAGATTATGGTTTACTGTTATGAAGGTGAATAAACAACATAGGCAAACTTTGTAAATAGCGGGAAATGGAAGTCTTTAAAAATGTTCAATTATTACATAACGTCTAAATTTCAAAATAACCCGTCAAAATCAGAATAAATATTCGAGATGCATTGGCTACCGTATACATTATGTAGTGAGTCGTTACGAAAAATAAAGACGAAAGTATAATCCTCTTAACTTTTTTGTCGCTTTAATATTGAACTTGATATTTGACATTGATATATATATTTATATACATTTATATATATATATATATATATATATATATATATATATATATATATATATATATATATATATATATATATATATAAATAATCCGCTTATTTTAAACACAATATAAAATAATATGTCATTTATTTGTCGAAAAAAAAGGTATCCTGCAATAATTGAGCAAAGATTTTCGTTTTTTTTCTTGTGAACATCATCCATTAAAATCCTACGCATACGATTAGATATTGTTCGGTCATGTTTCATTATCTGCTTTCTCTTTCCAGCAATCTCCTTTGCATGTTTCACGTGATTTTCCTATATTATCAGAAAAGCAAAGAAACTTGAACAATGCTTCTAAATTCAGCCGACTATCCTTATAAAATAGCATGCAATAACTCTTCACTCGCATACAAATTCATTTTCCGACAAACACCACATTTAAATGTTATTTGAATTAAATAAAAACTATATCATAACAATGGGAAAACCTGACATTAATGAAACATAATCAACACAACTACTAATAAAACAAAGCAAGTATTAATAAAATAAAAGTGGCATGCACTACAGATACGAAAATTACAAAAATATGGTAATTTCCTTTAAATGTAGCGAACGCATAAAAATGCAAAACCTTGAGAAAATCCATAAAAGCGACCACAAAATATAATATAAATACATATAATTTACACCTCCAAATACTCAGGCAATCCGGGCAACAAAGCTAGTATATTTTAAAGACGAGAATGATGTTTATAATACATGCATACAATTTGCTTGTTTAGAGACTACAATATTATTTCTAACCAATATTGTACTACCAAAATAACATCAATACTTATATTTAAAGTAACTCATGAGCGGCTCATGCAAATACGAAAGTATATCAGTCTGAATATGACAGGCCTAAGAATATTATATTTTACACAATAAATAAACAGTGATGACCCTCCTGCTTCTACGGTCCAATAAGAAAATAAACATTCTTAAACAAACCCTTTACATAGCATTGCATACATATTGCTTTTAAAGACTCGCCTATTACATTTATATATATATATATATATATATATATATATATATATATAAATCGTTTAGATACATAAACATATATATATTCCAATACGGACGTCTTTAGTAAATAAATATTCCCACAAAGTCAGTAGCAAGTATTTTTACTATATATCTAAAAAATAAACACCCCTACTCTCAACATTTCACATTCAATTTTTTTTTAATCGACACCATCAATTACATCGCATCGCGTACACTGAACTATTAATAAAGTGATTAAAACTCATTACTACACCACATTACAACGTCATTGTTACAAATACGTACATTGTACTAAAGCGACAACCCATAATTATGAGATTTATTGAAAAATAATAATTATTATTGCACTTATTGTATTTTATCATATCGTGAATCGTCACCTCTTTATCGCACATCTACGAAAGAGGGGATCTGCACTTCAAATCTTTATCGTATTTCAAATTTCATTAAGCTATGTTTTTCTACTTATGAAACATATATTACCCGTATTAAATATAAATATCATAATGACTACATTAAAAAAAAAACTTATACGTCATCATCCATAGACAAAACATAAAACATAATATGCTGAAATATTCTGTGACTTAAATTTATTCAAAAACAGAAAATAATATATCTTTATAACTTCATTTAACACATGGGTTTCCCAAAGTTATCATTTCACTTAGTGTTATTTCATGTCATCTAACTTCATTTGACTCGATTTAGCAATTGTTTATGCATGCTTCTCTTGGGAATTCTGGCTCGCGTATATGTATCAGTTGGAGTTCACTATTGTTAATAAGGTATTTCAGCACGAATATTCTGCCGATATTTACGTCATAGGAGGAATAAACGTGTATCCTCTTATCGACTGATTTAAATCTAGTTCTTACACTCATCGAAGAATAAAAATATAATGAAAAATAGATAGATTACAAAATTAAAATACAAAATGTAAAGGTGTGTCAGTAGCCTACGAGACAGTATACAACACAACTATTTCATTCTAAGTAAACATAATAATTGTACGTAATTTAAAAAAAAATAATGTTATGGTATATGAGGTATAATGTCACTAGAGAATTTACAAAGCACAAAGCTAAAACATAAACATCTAGTTGGTATTAAAAAGCAATTTATTATTTGAAAGCAATAATATTACAGAATGTAATGAAATATGAATATAATAAAGAATTCCTCTCATATTTATTACATTAACATAAAATACTCCTAAAATCAAGTAAATACATAATATAAAACTAATAATAATGATAATAATAATAATAATAATAATAATAATAATAATAATGATAATAATAATAATAATAATAACAAAGAATAAAAACTAGCATAATTCGTAAAATTCCACGGTAATTGAAACATTTTTAATACATTATAATTAAAATTAAAAAAAATGTCCCTATGAGTCAAGTTTTTTTTTTCATATCATACATGAGGCCTTGATATTTGGTCGGTTTCTCCTTGTGTAAACTGAAATATTAGGGACACCCACTTCAACCTGAGTTGCCACTCTCTCTGAATTATTTCATATAACTCTGGCAGGCTTGAAAGCAGCTTTTTCAAGGTAGGTATCTATAGGTATTACATGGTCGTAATGTATGGTATAAAAGTCATCTCCTACTGTTTTTTTAGGTTGATGCTCCTTGGATTTGCTGTTAGAGTGGATGTTTAATTTTTTACAGATGATCCAGTAGAGGTACTTATTCTTCAAGATTCCTCTTCTGGAAGGTATCGGTATATTTCTGTCGGCTCTTTCTTGCTATTTCTGTGACAGGCTTGTCTGTGAGACAACTCTTACAAAAATGTTTGGCCAGCTGGGTGACTGCTGTTGTTCTGCTTTCTCTTGTCTTTTGATGTTCATAAACTATTGAGAGGGTGTGGTTCTGGAAGCTTCTCATCTGCTGATCTGTGTTCACTTTTGTTGTCCTATGTTTGGGGTTGTTCTTTGAGAGCCCCAGTGTTACTTCTCCCCTGGGCAAGTGAATTCTTGGTAGATAATGATTCTTATATATATATATATATATATATATATATATATATATATATATATATATATATATATTATGCAGTGGTAGTAACTTCCGTGTCTTTACGTCCACCTGCACATATAGTTAGATCACACAAAAATACCTTAGATTTATTTTACATATTAATCTGTTTTTATTCTAGAATTATCAAGTTCGCTTTGTTTTCATTTTTATTCATTTTTATAAACGCTTTATCGATATTGTTTTTGAACTTCTGAATCCAGTCATATATTGTAGTCTCATACAATTCTAACACTACTAAGTTTATATTTTTGCTATGTGTATACATTTGCTAACATCTTTATTTATTTTGATTAGAATAATCTTGCATTCTTTAAAACTCCGCAGAATAAAAAAATATTAATCATCTTTATTATAGGCAGTCTGTCTAAAAATACATTCTACTTGTGAATCTTAATTTAAAGTTTTCATTGATGCCTCTTCGTATATATAATGGACTCTTTCGTCGATTTCGTCAGATAAGAATACGCTAAAACAACTAAGTTGTTCGGATATCAAAACATATTATTTGTTTATTACATTATAGTGATGAAGATTTTGTGTAGAACTAACCACATTTCTGATATTACTGCTAACCTTTGTCGGTGCAGATGACTTCAACAGGACAGTATATAGAGTAGACCGGGGTTCTAACATAAGATTGTCATTCTCCCTGATGCATGCCTCATTTAAGACGTGGGATGCATCTCTCACAGTAAATTAATGCGACACAGCGCAGTATATACAGCGCCTAGCCTGTCAAAATAGTCAGCCATCTGGTACTACCCAGACTCAGCTTTGCTTAACTTCGTTGATTTAGCGAAAACAGGTGTACATATATATATATATATATATATATATATATATATATATATATATATATATATAATACTTGTTTATTGTTATGTAAACATGCTCACATCCCGCTGCTACAAATAGCCACAAGTGGCTATTTGTAGCAGCGGGATGTGAGCATGTTTATATAACAATAAACAAGTATTATCAGCTCTTTTTATTGAGCACTATCTAACAACCTCGTTGAATTCATTAGTCCATTACTTTTGAATATAAAAAACCCGAGTATATATATATATATATATATATATATATATATATAATCATTGTTATAGTAAATAATTATATATATGTATATATATATACATAAAAATTTAATACTTATTATAGTAAATAATTATATATATATATATACATATATATATATATATATATATATATATATATATAAGCCTGACGAATCCTATAGTTGGATGAAACGCGGAATATTCAGTGTAGCTTAATCGCCATATATATTTTATAAATTACTATATATATATATATATATATATATATATATATATATATATATATATATATATATGCACCTAGGTTTGTATCCAATGCATTAATAAAATAAAATAGGCATAACTTTACAGCTTTTAAATTGCACGTGTATAGCATCTTAGATAACCGTCTTCATTAGTAAACAAATTATAGGTGTTTACGCGATATAGCTGTTGAAATTTAGAAACAATCCGAATACCTGGTGTTTTCTGTTGATAACGTATTATTTGCGATTGCAAAATACTGGTAAATCACCATCCCCAGTGGTTTAAAACATCATTAGACTCCACAAACAACTTTAGGTCCATTGTGCATTGAATTACTTTAAAGTAGGAAAACGATTGATATCAAAAAACAGTTTATTCACAACTTTATGTTATTTCTTTTTTATGAGAAAACTGTTCGAAGTGGATGTAGTGTTTTTTAATAATCTACACTAAATAACAATGCGTCAAACATTCAAAACATTCTGTAAAACTGTTTACAGATGATAAAAACAATTTCTATGTTTGTATGTTGAGTGGGTGAAAACTGCATCTACCATTGAACTCTGATATTGAGTCGGAGTCTGTTGAATATATATTTTTTCAATTTTTATTAAAACCTTGTTTATATATAGCATTATTGATGCAGTTGCAGGAACAGATTTATTTTAGATCTCAAATTAAACGATTATACTTGTTTCCTCACCAAGACGATACACAAATTCACAATCCAATCATGTAAATCACAATAGTAAATTAATTACATATCAAATCCTTTCGGCATAATTTTTTTCTGATCTCTAGGGAATATCTTCGTTTCTAGACAACAGATATTTGTTGAGTAGAAGAGTGTTTGCCTTACTGTTAATGTGATGTCAGGAATTGAGGTATATTTTGAATTTAAAAAATGTTCTATGAAATATACACAATGTTTTGAAAAAGAAAAATATCATTACGAATAATGTCAGACTCTCCTCAAATGATAATATTTATTAGCAGACGGACATTAAAATAGCATGTATGAGCGTTTGAATGAACATATGTAAAGGAAAATATCTATACTTCTAAATCAGTATGTTTCTTTTCGATTCGTTTTATTTAGTGTTTACTACGTTTTTTAATTTGAAGATTCTTTGAAAAGAAACAAAATATATTCCAGTTGCATCATTCAGAGTACGCCACAATCACGTTGACACACCGGTTATTGACACATCACCGAAGTTAAGCAACGTTGAGTTTCGCCAGTATCAGATGGGTGACCATTTGGGAAGGCTAAGCGCTGTATGCACCTTCTGGGAAGGTGGGCGTTGGGTCAGCACCTTCACCCTGTAAAAAGAACTCCTCGCTAGAAAAGCATCTACAAAGTTGTAGATGGCCTATACCCCTCCAGGGGCTATGGATGGATGGCTCATTCAGATAGCATCTGATAATATTCCCTTTTAAATCTTCTAAATTCATAAAAAATAATACTGGCGAAGAAAAAAACTAACGCTCAATGAACCTAATAACTATACATTTTTAATAAAACTAATAATTGTGGAATTGGAAAATAAACTTTATATTTTTAACCATAGCTTATTTCGATTTTACCGGTTCATCCGATATTTACTGTAAACAAATTTGGAGTTTTTAATATCTTTATAGCATACATCCGCAAATGCCACTTTAAATAACTCATTGTTATTTCTTCTAGGTCCATTTAAACATGAGGAGAATGAGATAAATTACCTTTTCGTACCCGATCAAGGCGTTTAGGTCAAGTGTGATGGTTAATTATGATATGTAAGTTATATTCTGTTAATATAATCCTTTGTGGTTTAATGTATTTTCTTTGTTTTAAAATTTGCTCTTGAATAAAAACCATGTTTATTAGATGTAGGTGCATATGATTATTATAATAATAACTTAATCAGATTTCGGATTATTACCTGTTGGAATACAATAAAAATAGTAAGTAACAATGGCGTGACACTATGCAAAATATGACAATATTTCTAATTGGACCATACACATTTTCATTAAATAATTGAACTCATCAAAAAATAATTTTAGCATACATGTTATGTCTAGACAGAAACACAAAACGAGTAAGTCATTCAGATTATTAAGATGTACCAACACGGTATTACCTTCAGAGAGGTATGATAAATACAACAATGTGATGGTATATTAAGATCTGTGCACGTATAGAAGTACCGCCAGGTATGTTAAAGAAAGACTGCTCGTCCTTCGTCGTAGAACCTTGTATACATAATAGTTAGAAGTATCTATATAGTCACAAATAGAGTAGATTACCATTACATTATAATCGACTCTATTAGTTTTCCTTTCAATGGAAGCAATTGTATTTCATTTTGGGGTTTGTAATATTAAGTTTATTTTTGTTTTCAATCCTTTATAAAATGTGCCGAACACGACACTATTGAGTTCGTATTTTAATGTATTATTCCCGACAGCATTTAAATCTTGTGTCCACGTCTGGTTCGTGAGCTTAGTGTTGATAAACATGCGCTCCCTTACTAGGCAAATCGTGTTCTTAACCCGTTGATTGAAAGTGTCACATTAACCTCCGATAAAGCGCCGTGTTAACTTTTGAAAAAAACTATGTTTCTGTTGAAACCATGGAGAATACTGATTCAGGGTGAACTATATATCTTTTAACGTTTTGAATATTCTTTCCCTTAGGTGATTTCTTGTTTTTCTAAGTGTACTTTTGAACATATCCACGCACTGATGAGAAGAACTAGTTTCTCTCGATGGAAAAAGACGAAAAGAAAGTATTTGACGTATTTGTAGAATGGCGGGTTGTTTTCGGTAAATGATTTGCAGAGAAACATCACGATACAGCAAGGGAAGGTTACAATTTTATGTCACACATAAATGAGTCTATATGGCGAAAAATAAACTAACCTGGTAGCAAACTGAAATAAATTATTATTTGTTTGCAAGATATATTCTAAAGCATCGCTGTGAAATTAAATCATATGTCTATATAGTAAAAAAAAAAGATGTATGTGAGTGTGTTCCTTTATAGAAGACAGATGAAACAGTGCTCCTAAAATACAAACAGTATAGACGTGCTATATTATCATAGATATATGATGACATTTGATGTCCATAAATTATTTAAGAAATTTAGATTCTTTCTCTCTAATTTTACATGAATAAAAATAATAATTATGATTTTTTTTTTAAGACGACTTCACTAATACTCCGTTTTAGATGCGGCTTGGAGGGAAATCCCCGGGTAAATTCGTTCGGCCTACCCATGTCTTTTTTTACTCAACAAACAATAATTTAATAATAAAATTTAAATGAAAACTAAGTTTTGTTCATTTGTACTTCTCTCCTTGTTTCCCCATTATTGCGCATTCTTACCCCCCTCTTTCTCTTTCTCTCTGAATATATATATATATATATATATATATATATATATATATATATATATATATATATATATATATATATATATATATATATATATATATACTACTACTAAAGATACCAGCGATACGTGCGGGACTTTGATGTACGCTCAAGTAACCGCTTCGAATAGATGTTTTAAGAGCAAGTATTGTTTCAGTTGCTAAACAGTTTTAACTACTACTTAAGTAATTGAAATCAATTTATAAACTATGGGGATTGGTTGAAGTGATGGCATAGAATAGGATAATTTTATTTAAATTCACACAGAATTGGGCCGGCGTCATGGTATCGGCCCGCGGGGTGTAGGCGAAGACTAACTTGGTGATCCATTCTGTGGTTATTACTTTGACCTTTTACCTATAACTTGGAAAATGGGATGCATTATTTCTAGCTGGGGAACAATTATTGATCCAGTTTTGGTCATGATCGTCCCAGAGGTGCGGACAGAAGGAGAATATATACACATAAATTATAACCTTGACATTTTAACTAAACCTTGCATATGTATATATATATATATATATATATATATATATATATATATATATATATATATATATATATATATATATATATGCGTGAATGATTAATAATTGTGAAATTATCGAGTTTACATAGCAGAAAGATAACAAAATCCAATTTTTTCATGTGCGATAATTTTGGAAACGATATCATATTATTTATTTTATATTTACAAATAAAAGCATCGAACATAATTAAAATATTTTTATATCTTCTCTCTATCAGCATACAAGCGGAGGTATGGAGAAAAAAACACTTACATTTTTAACATGACTATCGAAGTCAATTTAATTGTATTTAGAATAAAGAAAAAAGACAAAAGAAAATAAATCTTTAAATTCATTTCTTTATACTATAGATATAAATCTTAAAATTCATTTCTTTATACTATAGATGTTTTCAATTATGTTACTTGCGAATGAATGTTGTGTAATAATGCCTAATTGGTAAGAGGTGCAAGAATAATGCCCATTATGAATTTTAATAATGGAATATTGAAGTTATCGGAAGTATTACTTCTTGTCTAATATTTATTGGGAAAGCTTATATTAAAATGTTTACTAATAATATTGGGTTGCTTTCGTCCTTTGTTATGTTTGTTAGTTTTTGTGCCCTTAGAAAAATTCATTATTTTACTGGGATCGACTGACTCAACACAGATTACAGATCTAGTGAATCTTTCCCTTTTAAATGACATTCATAACACTTCAATTGCCAATTCCGATTAAGGCAGAGAGCATACAGAGACGATGCGCTCTCTATAATTAACTCAACGTATAGAAATTACGAAAGACCAATGACATCTGTACACATACCCTTTAAACCCTACGGGCATACCATAAAAATCGACCAAAATAAACTGAAGACGAAAGCTTAAACCTTAAAACTTTTGAACCTTACCATAAACCCAATCAATCGGTACTATACGTACACAACGAATCAAATATTAAAATCAATAGCCCCTAGAATCTCATAAAAATCTTAAGATTATCCTCAAACGAATCCTATATTCGACAAAAACGCAAAAAAAACTATAAGGACGCCCCTCAGAATTCAGGATTTAAAACGCAAACAAAATACCTAAATAAAAATAACACGAGTTTAATTATAAACAAGACCGATAGCCATTAGTCGCGTGCTCTCATGTAAAGAATGAATGCGTGAATGTAGGATTGACATGAAATTCTTGAAGATAAACTAAAATGACCGAAAAATGGGCTGAAATGACTTCAATAAATAATTGACTTTGAACGATTTTAATGAACTTAAGGATGAATTGAATGGCCCTAAGAATGACTAGAATGCTTAAAAATTAACTGGAATACTTCAAAAACAACTTGAATGAATTGTATGGCTTTGAGACTGACTGATTGTAAAGCGAGTGATCATTTTACATTAACTTAATACAGAAAAGTGCTCCCCCACTTTATATCACAATAAGTACAGCATGTAGTAAGAACAGGAGTATGGGAGCTTGATAGTGACAATTAGTATAAAGGGTTGCCCCTACATTGACCAAGGTCTTATATGTGGTGTTGCTGTTACAGAGAGAGAGAGAGAGAGAGAGAGAGAGAGAGAGAGAGAGAGGTGAGTAAACGTGGAGGTAGACACGTTTACCAGAACCGAAGGTCAGCTGACCAAATTACGTATGTATGACGTGATCAGCAGATCGGTGAGATTTGATTTGAGCTTTGAAGAAGACGGACGTTTTTCCGTGGTCTCCCCCTCTTAACTGGGGAGGGGGGAGACGAACGCTGACGTGTGTGAAGAAGAACCCATACAAGCAGATTCCACCTGCTGCAGGACCTCTGGGGAAAGTGAAATAAAAAAAACTATAAAACACATTCATCGTCTTGGAGTGATAAATCTTCGTCAAACAGGTGTCAAGTCTCCCTCCAGGATGAGAAATTTCCAGATGGGCCGTTTTGAAGAAGCAGAGGTAGGTTCAGAAATTACATGTCACACACATGATTCCCTTTATGATAATCAAACACACAACCATTTATATTAGGGACAATCATACGCACACGAATACATTTTGATGTTATACAGTGTATACACCCAAACGTAAATAGCGCCCCTAACTGAAGAACTCTATATAACATATTCAAATGTAACAAAAGTTCAATTTGGTACCCCTCAATGATAACCCCAGTGAGAACTCAATGATACCAATATGTAACATTGCCCCCACATGTGGTCTTTACTTGCAGTATCTACCGGAACAGCTACTACACTTTGATCTTGACCAAAAGGCCGAGAAAAGGGAATTTATTTGCTCCCCCACCGAGCAAATTGGCACAAGGCCCATTTTTAATGTGAGTAGTGAAGGGGAAATGTGGACCAACTCCCCGGGGAGTAGGGGGAGCTAGATAGTGACAGTTGGGATGAAGGGTTCCCCTACATTGACCAATGTCTTATATGTGGCGTTGTCCCCACATATGGTCTTTGCTTGCAGTATCTGCTGGAACAGATACTACACTTTGGTCCTGGCCAAAAGGCCAAGAAAAGGGAATTTATTTGCTCCCCCACCGAGCAAATTAGGCACAAGGCCGATTTTTAATGTGATGAGTGAAGGAGAAATCGGGACACACTCCCCGGGGAGTAGAGGAGCTGGATAGTGACAATTGGTATGAAGGGTTGCCCCTACATTTACCAAGGTCGTATATGTGGAATCTCTCCCACATATGGTCTTTGCTTGCAATATCTTCCGGAACAGATACTACACTTTGAGATATGACATTTTTTATTCACAGGAAAAAAATACAATTGGGAAAATGAACAAAAAACTTAAGCACAAGGCCAACTCAAAAAGAAGGGGGGATGATGATGTTGGGTGATCCATCTCGTCTCTGCTATAAATTTTAAATGATTTTTCTCTCGGGCAGCCTCTTTTATCATGCTTACCCCCTTTAAATTTGTATTTATGTGTGTGTGGTGAGAGAGGGGTGTCCTACCTAAACCCAATTTTAAAACATTTTTAATTTATATCAACAAATACAAAAACGATAACAATATTAATAAAAGTTAATTTGTGTAAAGGGACTTGGAGAAAAAAAAACCTTGGTTAGTAAGGCCCTCCCAACCCTATCTGAAATGCTAGACCATTCGTTTCACTCTGGTTTGTAAAGGGACCAGGGTTTTGCCAGCAGGCTCTAAATGGAGGGGAGAGGCGTTGTGTCCTAAATAGGGGAGAAATTAAAAAATTGGTGGTGAGGACGGGGAGGTGTGAGTGTTTGATTTAATTTCCTCCAAGCTGGATTGATTTCAAGAGGAAGGGCGGGCAAAAGAAAAAAAATGTTGTTTTTGGAGGCTGGGGATCTTGGAGGCTTTCTAATAAGGAAAACAAGATTTATTCGGCTGGTTAAGAGGCTGAAGGATGTGGAATTTAAAAGGGGCGGGGGTCCGACAGAAACCCTAAAACTGAGCGCTCAACACCTAGGCTGGAAACACGTATTCAAATTTGCCCCCTCTTCGTACACACAGACTTGCTAACTGTATCCATTTTCTTTCAAAAGCCACGCGATGCAGCCTTCTTCTGTCGCATCTGATCTTTACCCGTAGTTGGTGTTTAAAGAAAGCGATCAGATCCTGATCAAAAAAAGGCAGCACCCCCACCCCCCGGCCATCTTGCAGTCTCGACGTCCAAATCACCATTCTCGCCACGGCCAGGATTGCGATGAAGACCATTTGTCTCTCCCGGTCCCACGGCAGCCTCACATTGTCCACTACGTTTGATACACTAATCGGGCGAGGATGCTCGGGGTTGATGCGAGCCGTCACCTTGCCAACATACAACCAGTACTAGCGGAGTTCGCGGCAATCGAAAACTGCGTGATCAGTTGTTCCTGCAACGGGGACACACAGGCGACTCCAAAAAAAACCAGAACTGCATTGTATTTTGTTTAGGGGAAGCGCATTTCGGGACAATCACCAGGTCAGAGAGAACTCTGAATTATTCAGATGACTCGAACATGGCGCCCAGCTCCACGCGGAGCGGATCTCAGTCTGCTACCAACCCAAACGGTCAGTCGCTAAAGGATAAGAGGGAAGACGTATGTCGCGCACGCCTCAGTCCTACCCTCTAAGGAAAGTTTCCTAGGAAGCCACGCGTCGACCGCAGCTGACACCTTTGACCGTAACTACGTCCCATTCTTATCAAGCTGGAGACCCGGTCCGAACCACACGCCGAGGATCCGAACCGGGCCATCTGTCCAGTTGAAGGGCGCCGGGAGGTTTGCGTTGCCACTCCAGGCGCCCAACCGCAATCCGACCGACTTGCTGCGGTTCATCTTGGCCCCCGTGATTCTTTCGTACTGTTCAAGCGCCTCCGACATGATCTCAATGTCTCTGAAGCCAGCCATAAAGTCCGTGACATCATCGGCGAACGCGGATACTTTGGCAGCTGAGCCGCAAGGCAGAGCCATTCCGCGCAGGGCCGAATTTTCTTCCCACGTCCCAGCTTGCGAAGCAGACGCTCCAAGACCAGAACGTAAAGCAGGGGCGACAGCGGACAACTCTGACGAACGAACCGAGAGATAACAAAGGGTGTTGAGCGCTTTCCGTTGACTTGCACGACAGCCGTGGGCTGTCGATACATCACGGAGATCCACTTGCAGAAGTCATGTTTAAAACCGGCGGCCTCTGAGACAAATGCCAGGAAACGATGGTCGACCCTATCGAACGCTTTGGACTGATCGAAATTGATCAGCGCGGTTTCCGTGTCGTCATCCATCCCCTCCTCTAGGATTGTGCGAATCAGGTGCAAGTTGTTCTGAATCGGTCTTCCTTTCACAGCGTAGTTCTGTTCCGGTTCAACCAACTCTTCGATAACAACCTGCAGCCGATTCGACAGTACCTTGGCTACAATCTTCAACTCTGTGTTTAGCAGAGTTATGGGCCATGTAGTCGTCTAACTCTTCCCCA
This sequence comes from Euprymna scolopes, assembly GCF_053919585.1. Taxonomy (NCBI): domain Eukaryota; kingdom Metazoa; phylum Mollusca; class Cephalopoda; order Sepiida; family Sepiolidae; genus Euprymna; species Euprymna scolopes. Next base: position 92,499,079 of record NC_136499.1, on the reverse strand, counting down.
CCATGCCCATCACCTTTCCTCAGCAATGTGATCACTCCCTTGGTTACCTGCCCTGGGATGGATCCCTGAGCAAACCAATGGTTGAACACATCCGTCAGAAGAGGCAGAAACATAGGCGACAGACTCAAATACAGTTCGTATGGCAGACCATCGAGTCCCGGCGATCTGTCACAGCTGACCTGCTTCTGCACAGTAAAGACCTCCAGCTCCGTCACCCGGCCCTCGCAAACAGCCGCTCTAGCCGTGTCAAGACGGTGAGAGTCGGCCAAATAGTCGCTAAACTCAAGGACCGGAAGATCGGGATGCTGCGTAAAACGCTCCTGGAAATATTCTCGAAACCCTCGTAGACTTCCCGAGTCGATTCAAGGGTGCGTCCATCCGGATGTCTAACTTTTTCAATGTATTTGTCCGAGCCACGCCTAGAAATCTCTCGACGCGCAACCGCGTCAGAGTTGATTGCTTCGTTGCCTATCTTTCTAAGCCAAGCTCTGACTACTTGACCTTTGTAGCGCTCGCTAGTCTCGCGCAGAAGATACTGCCTAGCTAGTTCCTGACTAAACCTATCACCTTCCCCCGTAGCCCGGGCTAGTTTCTACTCTAGCTGCTTCTTCGTCTTGGCCTTATCTAGTGCGAGGCGCTGGGCATACTTGACGAAGTTGGCTTTTAGACATAACCACCACTTACTCCCGGCAACCGCCACCCACTAGAGCCTTTTTAATTAATTCTCCTAACTGTATCGGAAGTCTTGTATCTCCAGAAGGGAGGTGTTTAACTTCCAGTACCCCGCTAACTTAGGCCCATTTCCTAGTTTCCGCCGGACCATAACTAGTTTATGGTCTGACTGACCTAACCAATTGAACGTGGGGCAAGATAGGAAATCTATTTCGCCTCGTCTAACTAGTATATTGTCAAAATACGTATTCGGATAGGAAGGAGCGCTATTGGTCCACGTCCACATCTCCCGCCCTGGATGCTCGACCCGAAACCTGTCGGCCAGATCGCATCTAGCCATCAGGTCAGGCAGGCTGGGCTCACATCTTTTCAACCCTCTAGCTTTCCATCCTACTTTATCTAAAGCTGGGTCTAAGATGGCGATACAATCCCACATTAGCACTACCCGCTTCCAACAATCTACAAACGCGCCAAGCTGACTGAAGTATGAGACCCTCTCGCGAGCGGTGCTGGGCGCATGAACCGCAACTACCCGAAACACAGAATCGTTTACGGCAACACCGACCACGACCAGCCTGCCCACCGTATCTCTAGGAACAACGTCGACCGTTGCTGACAGAGTTCGCTTCACTAGCAAGGAGCCTCCCCTTCCCTGCGGGCTGCCATGTGCTGAAAAAACTTAAAAATCGCGTCCAGCATCTGACAGTCCACCGAAGAAACGAAATGCGTCTCCTGGATCACAGCAACATCCACTCCCAGGGACAAGAGCTCGTGCCGGAGGTGAGCCGCCCGGCCCCGTGATCTAAAACTCCTTGCATCTAAACTGGACAAATTTAAAGACATGGTACCTATCTTTAGGGTGTGTCGCACCTGGTTCCAAAATCGGTCGGCGTAAGGATGCCGACGTTGTACGCGATGCTCAAGGAGGTCAGGTTTTTAAGGTACTTGCCTTCTCACACAATGCCACCAACGTCTAGGGGAAAGGTCAATTTTAGGGCCCTGTAGAGAGACGGATGGACCCACGCTGGGACCCTTCCCTTGCATTGTTTTGACAGTTCGTCAAGGGAAGAGTCGCTGTTTTTAAACAGTTCCATTTCCGGAGACACACCTTCCGCGGCCTCCAGAAATGACCACAAGTTGCTTTTGCAAGCCTCTGAAGTTCTAATGAAAGTTATTAGGAGCGGGGCATCCGGGAAATTTGAGAGTATGTTAACATCTTTTCCCTCTATCTGTTGGCAATCCAGCAGTGGCTTGAAGTCTTCCACTGACGATGTGAGAGGGTTGTTGCCACCGTCAGAGGGTCAATGCGACACAGTTTTAGTCGGTCCTCGAGAGGCAGAGCGACCCCTCCCTCTCCTTGGTTCATTCGTTTCTTTTTCTCTTTGAGGTGGTGGTTCAGTTTAAATTGAAGTGGGGGTTGTTGGTGCAGTGTCAGATGTTGGTGTGTGTGGTGTGTGGTGTTGGTGTTGTGTTGAGTGTTGGTGTGGTGGTTTGTGCAGTGTTTGGTTTTGGTGCGGTGTCTGGTTTGGGGGTGGGGGTTGTTGTTGTTGCTGTTTGGGATGGTGTAAGCTCACAGGGGTTGGGGCCGCCTTTGCTTACCCTTCCATCTTTTTAATTTTCTTTTTCTTTCTCTTTTGTTCCTCGAATGGACCGGGGAGTGGGAGAGTTTGTTTTCCCTCCCTCTCGCTGGCAAACTCATCTTCTGAGGAGCAGCACTTCCTTCTCTTGGTCCCCGATTCAGTTCGTCCGGGGGCCAGTCGTTGTTCCTGGACTGGTTTCCTACTGCTCCTCTTGTTGTTGTTGATGAAGCTTTTCCTTTTGCTGTTGCTTCTGCTGCGGTTGCTGCTGCTTGTATTGTGATATCCTTGGCTGCGGCGGTTTCTGGACAATGTGTTCTGGTCGCTTGTCCGGAATTGGCTGCAGCGGCTGTTTTTGTTGCTGCGGCGCTTGTTTTACCTTCGCATGCTGGCTGGAATTGGGGGACATTGTTTTCCCCTTTCGAGTCACTGTGACCCATCCAATGCTGGGGGGTGGGTCCACTGGCTTGTTTGTCGTCTCTGGCGAACAAGGCTTGTCGGCAGCTGTAGGGTCTAGGGTTGGATTTCTTTTGGGGCATACCTTGCACATGTGTCCCTTCTCCTGACAGTGCCAGCAGTGCGGTCTCCGTCCCTCTACTATGACGGACATTGTCCCCTCCTCGCACCTCAGTGTCGCTGGTATTTGGTTGAAGCCAGCTTTGTCAAGGCGCATCTGGAGTCTGGAGTCTCCAGTCAGGACGTCCCTCTTCTTGCTTGTTGGGACCACGGACACCACGTCCCCGTACTGGCTGAAGATCGCTCCTAGTTGCTTTGCTCCCAGGAGAGAGGGGACGTTCAGCACGGCGACGTTAGTGACTATTTGGCTAAGGTATTCTGGCTGGAGTTTGATGTTTTTCCAGCGCAGATTTGTCCTATTGGTTGTCTCTCCTGCCTCTCTTTGGTTTGGGAGCAGGACGTCCCACATTGGGTCGCTCCTCCTGCATATGTCTTTGGCTGGGACTTTCAGATCCAGGAGGAGGTCTACCATGCTGTCCTTGTCTACTCCTGTGAGCCCCCTTTTCTTTGTGTCCGAGGTGATGAAGGACACTATCCTCTTCTTAAGGTCCTCTGCAGTGCCTGGAAGGGGTTTTATAACGTTCTCTTCCGTGAGGTCCTTGTAAGTGGAATCGAAAATGTCCCGATATTCTTGAGGGAACATTTGGGTTTGTGGACCCTATTCAGTGTCCTAATTACTGGCAATGCGGGTCCAGGACAGTGTCGTCTGGCTTGGGTGTTGCTGTTGCTGCTTTTGCTGAACGGGGTTTGCTGGTTTTCCCAGTGTGATGAGAGCCGGCCAATCGGTGTTGCAAGTTGCCAATCTACCGGTCCCTGCCTCCTGGGTCTCCTTCTTTTTCTTCCTGGGAGAGGATTGTTGGCTCCTGGGTGCCACCTATTGTACTCCACTACTTATGGGGGTTGCCTCTGCTCCAGTGTTATTTGCCAGGCTTTTGTTGCTGGGTATCTCCCTTTCTGGAGGGGTAGCTGGTTGGGGCTTGGTCTCTTGAGGAGCTTTTAAGCAAGCTGGATCTTTGGTCACCCTGCCGAGGATATTTAAAGACGCTATCGCTTCATTGATTAGCGCTTTAGTCCTTCTAGGTACTCCATCCTCATCATTTCCCCCTTTTTTCGTGAGGGGTCGTCCTCTTGGGGAGTTGGAGTGCTACATTTGGGTAATGGTGTAGTGGACTGAGGAGCCGAGGGTTCAATCGGCTGTGGCCCACACGCGACGTCCATTGTCTCCTCGTCCCTTGATTTCTTCTCCGCTTCTGTTGGGCGGTTGCCCTCGTGGGGAGCAGGTGTGGAGGGGTCGTCTTTGGCCAACGGGGATTGAGGAGCAAGAGGTGCTAATAAGTGTGGTTCACCTAAAACCTTCCTCGTTCCCTCGTCCGCTATTACCTGTGTTCCCTGGGTCGGGGAGTTGCCCTCTTGGGGAGCACGGCCCAAGCTTGGTTGTTCACGAGTTGGTTGCTTCTCCAGGGTCGTCGCGGGCTGCGGCCCTACCCTTGCTTTCTCCTCTTCTGAGTTTCTGGAAGTTGTTCCATCTATCGGGGAGCTTTCTAGGGAAGCAATGCCCCCTCTGCCCGGCATCGTCAAGTGGTTTTCCTGGCCGCTGACGCGAACCAAAGTGTAGTGGGGAGAAAAGAAAAAATAGAGGAAATGGTGGGTGGAGCGGGATCAGGAGAGCATAGAGGTTTGACCTCCCCTTGCGGGGACGTCGGGTTAGCAGCTTGAAGCCCCCGTGAGAGGGAGAGCAGAGAAGGAAGACACAGTGGGTGCTAGCGGGTCAGAGTGCCGCGTCGTAATTAAGAGAGAGAGGGGATATACATCTCTGCCCAGAGATGGGAGCAGAAACGAAACACCCGCCCTACCCACGTCACCCTACCTACAAACAACCCCACGGAAGCGAGAAAGAGAACCCGGTCTGCTCAATCCACTGGGAGAGCAGCGAAGGAAGACAAATATTGGGCCTGGCAGATCAGAGTGCTGCTCAGGCAGTTAAGAGAGGAGAGAATAGACCATTTCAACCTCAGAGAAGAGGAGCAAACGAAGTACCCAACAAACTAAAGCTAACCCGACCAGATCGCGTCTACCAAAAAAAGTGTTGTCGGTCCCGAAAACGGCAAACTCCCAAAGAAGGGATCGGTTTTGGGTCCAGACTACCACACAATGGCGTCCGTTCTGGGGGAACAAAGAGGTCCTGACCCTCCAAAAAGGGGGTCGGTCCAACTAACAAAAGTTAATGCGTCACGAAAGTGACAAAAGTGGCACCTTGAACTTAACCAACGAGGGTCAAGTGGCGGCCTCTTTGAAAAAAATAAAAAATGAGGTAACTGGGAGCACAGATACTACACTTTGAGATATTAAATCCTTTATTCATGTTAAAAATACATTGAAAATCAACAATGAACAAAAAACTTAGGCACATGGCCAACTCAAAGGGGGGATTGTTAGGTCATCCTTGTCACTCGAGAACTAAACAAAATCAAATGTTTCTCCCAGCTAGTATCTTTTACCATAATACCGCATTCACCCTTTCATACTGGGGGGCATCCTACTAAACTCCCAATTTTTAAAACATTTTTTATTGATGTGTAAAAACAAAACAAGATAACAATAAAACTGGTACAATAATTCATTTGTGTCGAGGGCGGAGGGAAAAGCGGGTAGGTGATTAGTAGGACCCTCACAACCCCGTCTGATTGATAAACTGCCCCTTCCACTAGGTTTGTAAAAAGAACCTGGTTTCTGCGGGACAGTCTCTAAGTGAAGATGCTCTCTAGATGGGGGTGAATGGAGAAAAGAAAATTTCGTGGGTAAGGAATGGGGGTTAGGTTGTATTTCTTTCTCTCCAAGATGAGTGAAATTTAGAGGAGGGGTGGGGACCTTGGAGGCTTCCTAATCAGGGAGGGATGGAACACACACACAGCTAGCTGAGAGGTTATTTGTTAAATACTTTGATCTTGGCCAAAAGCCAGGAAAAGCTGAAAAAGCTAAGAACAGGATCTATTAACAACATACCTTTCATCTTTACGAAAAAGGCCAAGCACAAATGTATTACGGACAGCCGACAGACCGACCGACCAACCGACCGAACGACGGACCGACCGACCGACGGAGTGACTTTTAAAGTCGCCAGGACGCGACTAAAAGATCAACTACAGCAATGTTAAACCAAACAAAAACACACGTAATAACGCATAAAATTGCCCTGTTAGCCCACACACAAAAAGAATACGAAAACTAAACTAACCGTCATGCAAAACAACACTAAACAATCAGAATCAGCCATGAACACTAACAAATCTCAGCTGTTTACTAAAACAAAAACGTAAACATAGTCATAGAATACTCTGTAATTTTACCCACATTACTCTAAAAACATTAAGAAAAATATAGCTAAAGAATTTTTCAAATTATTAGAAAAAAAATATTCAAACCCCTCATAAATACATTGCAAAGGCATAAAGAAAAGAAAAGCTACCAAATGGGTTTGCTAGAGTGTAGAAAAATAATTTCCATCAAACAATGCGTATAATGTTAACATGATTTTATATTTCAGCCTTTCTAATAACACGTTTATTTATCCTTCTTTTGTACGTTGCAATGGCTACTATAGCTATATTGATGCAGCAACTAAATCAACTGACAATATCCTGGCTACCGCTTTCTGAGTTAATATAAAATGTTATTATGGGCATTATTATGATCAAACCCATAAAATAAACCCCGAAAAATGATTATCAAATGTTAATGGACCAATCGTGGTTTACGTATCAAGGGATAACTAATCACGAGCAGCAAAAATAGAGAGTTTATTGACCACTAAACACGAGCTTAATACAAATAATATTACATTTGACTTTTGGAACGAGACATTTCCCACCATTTCCGAATTTGCCATGACTATTAATAACCCCCTAAATAGCCAGAAGATATTTACCGGGGCACGTTTCATTCGGGCGAACATTATGTAGTTTAATTAGAATTAAAACCTCAAGTGTGTAATATATTTACGGAGGACCCAACACACCTGTGTCACAAAATTTATGCAGATATAAAGTAATATTACACTAGTATTACGATCTTTGATTAAAATTATTAATAGAAAGTGACTAATAATGCAAATAATTTGGCAGAAGAAGCTTAAGCTTACTATAGACGCCGAAGAAGTTATGCATAAAACTCAGTTTGAAATCATCGTTAGTTGTCAGATTGTGTACAGACTCTTTCTAAGATAACAAATTAGTAAACATATCGGACTTGTTCAAACAAAACCGATCAAATATCGGGGTCTTTTTAATAATGTATGGCAAATTTAAGCACGAAAATTCACAACTGATTTTATATTATATTCGTATGATATGTAAGCATGTAATTCTACAACCCAGGATCTTTATGTCAAGTACAAGAATAAAACAATAGTTACTTATACGAACTGCCGAATGTTCCCGCAAAATGCCGTTTGTTCCCGCAAAGACCTTGTTAAAAATAAACATTTTGTTTCAGATTAGGGAGCCTATATTGCAGTTTGAATACCAGGAACAACGACAATCGTAGCTTACTGAACTGATAATTACGGACGGATGAAGCAGTAGTGTCTGTATGAATCAAAAATGAGTATTTATGATTGTGTGGGTATGTATGCGTACATTTTTATATTTTAAACAATAGGGTCTATTTAACACAGGGTTCCATTAAAGAAAACATCTATTGTGCAATGTTACGACAATAGAGGTAAAAACACTAAAGTAAATGTGACCTTGTCGGTATGTGCGTAAAACGTCTCTACTAAACGACTCTCTAAATATTTGGTTTACAGACTTGAAACTTAATATATACGGTATTTGGACCTAGAAGGCACTTTTAATTTTGTCTTAGCCTGTAAAATAGCTGCTAATAATACAAAAATAAATTTAAAAAACTATGTCAACGACATAAAGTGACGAATTTTTGCACTTTCATACATATAACATATTTAGCTTTTAATAGCTTAATTTTCAAAATTTTCTGCACTTCCTTATAGCTTAGCTGATAACAGGAATAGTTAACGACTAAATAACGACCTTCACTGGAGCTTTACCTATTTAGGTTTTGATTCCATCTTATGTCAACATACATTTTTTCATCGCATTTTCTATAAAAGAGCTTTTGAAATGTACATAATGGCTTGCTAGTATATATATATATATATATATATATATATATATATATATATATATATATTAACAATATTCTTATAAATATCATTATAAGATAAATGTCCATGTTAAGAATGTTTTTCGAAATAGAATCCCCTAAATTTTTCACCATACCTGAAACCCCATAAAAGTTAACATGTCGAATGTGAACGATGAGTTGGTGTAATGTAAAAATGTATCAATATAAAACGAAACGAAATGTAAATTTCCCTTCAATTTTTACAACGGTAAAACAGAGCATACTCCAAAAGTTTTACCAAGCTAAGCGTATTATTTTTTTTTAAATAAAAATAATATTTATGTTTGGATATAAATTCATAAATTCATTTCAGTCTAAATAATTTAAATGACTAAAATAGGCATTTCATTCAATCTTTAATTTCTTTAATAGAAAAAAATATAATCCACAATGGTTGATTTACTGCTAATATCCATTTTCGATGAATATTTGAGAGGAAAGCGATCACTTCTTGCTAATTTAAATAACATTTTAAATGTCTAAATTTTCACATATTGTGAACACATTCTGTGTACATAAAGTGAGACCAGGATATACTAATAAAGAGTATTTGTTAATAGTGTTGGCGAGAATAATAGTTCGTTTTAGTGATGCCACGTGACGGCGGGCGGTGATGGTTCTGTATCCCCCAAATAAAAAAAAATGGCCATATCGTTACAAATTACCTTACTTATTAAACAAAGTTAAGTATTATGTTACAATTAAAAAGAAATATATAAAACACACATGGATACGGTAAAAACACTATACCTAAATGTCGAAGCAATCGTCCAGTGGAGTTTTAATTTATTGAAAACGAACATACCAATAGTTTCATATATATATATATATATATATATATATATATATATATATATATATATATATATATTCATAGATGGATAGATAGATAAATAGTCCATATTAGAAGTGAAATAAAGAAACTTTATATATATATATATATATATATACATATATATACATATATATGTATATATATATATATATATATATATATATATATATATATATAGTCATACTATTTCCAACTGGAAGCAACATATAATTAACAGCAAATACAACACATTTTATAAGAAGTCCTATCAGAATTTTAGTAAGATCCGAAGAATTTATTCACAAGCTTCCTGTTTTAACTTGTCTCAATTTAATGAAAAATGATATCAAAATATACTGAAATAGTCATTATACCGAAAGTACATATTGCCAATAATATCTTTCTTTAATAAATTGCATATGAAGATTGACCACCACATTAGAACAGAAAAAGTATTATAGTTTAAATGAAGTTTATTTTGGCTGATTCCAGAATCTTTACATATTCTTAGTACTTAAATTTAAATTTTAAGAGGAATAATTTAAGCGTCTTGTAAAGTTGATATTTTGAGTATTATTTTTCTAAGGAAACTATTATTCTTTTGTCATATCTTTTTTATAATTTCAACAAATGTGTATGTCACAATAATAATGGTGCTTTCAGGGGTTCTCTTTAAAAGCCTTGTATCCTATTTCCGGGGTAAGACATCTAAAATAAAGCCGGCTTTGTCAGCGTCTGTAAATATTAACGGAAATAAGTGGATCAATTTGTTTATGCAGTCGTGGTTTACGGATGCAAAAGACCAGGTGCCTGGCCGCCAACAAGATATGTAAAACAATAACATTTCTGTGTCTTTGTTGTTAGAAATAACATGCTTTGTTTGTTCAAGAATACATACATTAATCCCAACACAACGGTACAACCCCGTATAATTCCCTGAAGATAATCAATTCTACAAAGAATATTCTGATATTAATGACGCCAACAACTTGACACAAGAACCATAAACCAGACATTGCAAACAATATATAAGTCTCTTGATCAAACTGGTATCTGTCTATCTTTATAGAGTTTTAGAAATCGGGAGCTGGTTTCCAGATCCAGGGCGCAACAGGCTTATGAAAATTCCCAAACGGAGCGGACACATCAAGTCTCTCCTAATAGAACCAAATAACAATTGATGTTTACCACACATTTTGTGCTCTAAACGAAGAATATTTTCAGAGAAATGCATGCGGCCACCGTTTAAAAGCAGTATATTAATTCCCAAATTATGTAGCAGTATGTTGTATATATATATATATATATATATATATATATATATATATATATATATATATTATTACAATTTCTATATGTAGATACAGTCGGCGGCACAAAGAAGACATTCGAAGAATTAAAAAGAGAAGTGATTAGCATAAACAGTTTATCGGCGTCTGGGTATTTTTTTACGGTAAAAAGGAGAGATTTTGCTACTAGCGTATTTAGTGTGTTTATTATCTTTAAAAGTTCGTCGTTGCAGTAATTAAATAGGAACAACTGTCATGACAATGTTTGTAGAACAAGGAAGCAACACAACTATGAGCAAATAACGGTTGGAGCTATTCGGTTAGTTATACTTTTTCACTAAGACAGAGATGCTAAAAAAAGTATGTTTTTGCCTTAAATGCATTAAATCTAATCGATATGTTGCTTTCACTAATGACTGGTGCTTATTTTCTGATGATTCAATAATTACCATTTATGAGTGCATGTTCGATGTACCTGCATATCGATGAAAGTATTTGTTGTACAGGCATATTTTCTATTTAATACACATGCCTCCAAGTCTCCTTGACTCTTGGATGATGAGAAATTATTCATTTATTCCGTTATCCTTTATAGGCCTATAAAGGTTCTCCATTATTAGTTGAGAGCTTATTCGGCATCGAAAGTGTGAAGGCAGTCCATTAGCTGCTCCATTGCATAAATATCTCTTTATTGATAGACGGATAAAAAAAAAACAGCCATAAAATTCGGACTTACTTATGTTGCTAGCCGCCTCATTGATTACACGCGAAATTCTGCACTTGGTTGTGAATGCGCAAGATTTTAACAAGGGTTCACGCCGCGTTTGATGAAAGTATAGAGCTTCAAGTTATTGCTTATCACGCGGTCTTTTATGATATGATTTGCGATTGCAGAGTAATATAAATATTTAATACCTTTCATAAAATATCTTATAAGCTAATATTATTTAATGGGCCGTAAAAGTGCATTGAACGTAAAGTATTATGGCAGACAAATCCCTAAGCCTGAAAGTGCAATGAATTCATAAAATACCGGCGAATCAAAAATAAGGTGTATTATCGTTGCTTGTCCATCAATGCAATAACATTTTGAAAGAATATGCACTGTGTTAGAAATAAAGTCGCAGGCGAAAAACGCACTGATTATTGTAAAGTGTATGAAGTTTATTGGGATAACTGCATTAAACTAGAGATAATAAAAATGGATACGCATTATATACGTTTGAAAGCTAAATCATGACGCAGTTATATGTGGGTAAACAATATATATTGTTTGAAATGAATATATTTCGAAGTAATACTTCATCCTCAGCATTTTTTACATTTTCTTTCTTTCTTTAATTTCTATTTTTGGCATGGTTTGATAGAAAAGTTACTAAAAGAAAGCACGCACTGTCGTACTTAGTGTTTTTGGAAATGTCGGATTGTCCTAGCCTGCCATTTTTCAGTAAAGGGTATATTTGCAATTAAACTCAACACCACGACAAGAAAGAAAAAATAAAGAATAAAAATGTACAAAATACTGAAGATGAAGTATTATTCGAAATATAACCATTTTAAACAATAAATATTATTAATTCACATATAATTGCGTCATGATTTGCCTTCAACTATATACAATACGTATTCATTGTAAACTTTAATCGACGCTTCTAGCGGGGATTTATACAACCTTAACTAAAGATAATACAATTTGTGATGTTTTCTATCAAATATAAATATAAAAGGTTTTTGTACTTCGCTATGTTAAATGTGGATTACTCAGACAAACATTTAAAAAACTTACCTATTTTACGAGGTTTGCATTTGATTCTTTTGCTTCAATGAAAGAAAAAATGTTAATCCGAGTTTAATTGGTCCGATATTTTTAAGCTTTAGTATCTTAATGATCGAACTGGCTATGTTTATATTCCAAACTTTAGACTGCAGATTAAAAATCAAATAAGAAATATAATGTATGATCCATGAATAGTGTAATTTTTAACTGTGCAAACAAAACATTTCCTATGACTAAAGAGTTTTAATTTTTTTTTACACGGAGGTCACCACTTATCAAGACCCAGAAGCCACTCGGTGATAAGGGTTATTTTGTGTACAGAAACCAATGGGATAGTGTTGCGGTATTCATTAGTATTGGAGATTTGATAAATTGGAATTACTAAAGGAGGCGGTTCATCAGAAATGTGTTTGTGTTGGACTTGAAGACATCGATGTTGAAGTCAGAAGGGAAACAGGCAAGCGGTAGAGAGTTTCACAGGCATGCAGTTCTAAGAAAGAAGCTTTGTTCATTGAATCAACGTTTTGATTTAGGCACAGATAAAGAGTGGGGAAAATTATTGACAGTGGTTTCAGCCAGACGGGTGATTATCGGGAAAGATTGGCGAGAGAGGACCAGAGATTGGAGCTCAGACAGGCACCTGTCATGGAAATAACGATGAAACAAAGACAAGCTCGCAACGTCTCTCCTGTGGGAGAGGGGTTGCAGGGAAGAGAAAAGGGCATCCCACACTAAACCACGAAGTCTATTTTGTACTTTGTCAAGGCAGCCAAGATAGGCTGTTTTAGCAGCTCCTGCCTAGATGTAGAGGCAGTATTTCATCCTTGGACGTACTTGGCTTTTTTATAGATAGAAAATTGCAATAGCAGTGACATATCTTCTGGAGCGGTAGAAGGATACCACCATTTTTCCAACGACCCTGGCAACAGACTTGATGTACGTGTTCCATTTAAGATCAGGCCAAACCCAGAAGCTTGTAAAAACATGGGGCCGCCCCTAGACGAAAGCCATCCATGTCAATTGAGTCAATTGATGCCAGATGAAGATCAGAGCGTTGATTATGTAAAGATAGGAGCTTGGTTTTAGATGCATTAACTGTAACAAGTCACCTCTTCCTCCACTGTACCACGCGCTCGAGATGAGAGAAGAGAGAATCAGAGAGAACTTTGTCATTTACAGCCTTTGATGTGTTGCCGTAGAATGGTATGTAATCAGCATAGATGTGAACAGATGATTTAAGTATGTTTTGGGACATCAATGATGTAGATCAGGAAGAGAGTTGGGCCCAGGATGGACCCCTGAGGGACTCCAGCATTAATTTTCTGGGCCTCTGATTTTTGCTCATCAACCACTACTCTTATGAACTTATCAGAGAGAAATGATTTAATGATTAAGAAGACATTTCCAGTCATACCGTAGCTAGAAATCTTGTGAAGTAGGCCATTATGCCATACCTTATCAAAGGCCTTTGATTTGTCAAGAGCAAGTGCCCTAGAAAGGAAGACTTTGTCGAGAGATTCACTAATCCTATGAGATATAACCGTTAGAACATCTGCTGTATATCTAGCAGAACGGAATCCATATTGCGTGTCACTAAGAAGGTTATTTCTGCTGAGGTGTTTGACTACTTCTCTATTTAATATGGATTCCAGCAACATACTCATGACACACAGGATACTTATTGGTCTGTACTGAGAGGGAGATGAATTATCACCTGAATTCTTAAATACAGGGCATACTGACGAGGGTTTCCAGGGAGTCGGAAAGCACTTCTACTTAAGTCAACGCTTAAACAGTTTTGTAAGTATGGGGTCAAATCATATTTTGGGGGAATAATTAGTTCCAATTTTCTGACAGAAAAGTAAATTCCTTTTTTTCTATTCTATTTGCTCTGAGTAATTATAGTTTAACATCTAGCTTAAAATTTCTGGCTTCTGAGATAAGTAAAAATAAATATCTCACCCTACAATTAGTTATAGACTTAATCTAACGTTTATTAACTGAATAATCTATTGATAAAACAAACACACAGTAATCATAATATAGAACGACAACACAAATTGAGAAACAACCTTCACCTGGAGATTTAAGGATAATCCAAACGGTTATTTTTTATTTCTCTTTTTTACATAAATTGCAAGGAGCCTTACATAAGTTTCCAGACTTTTTTCGTATGATAACTTTTATTGATAGTACACTCTAGTTTCGTTCGAAGTAATCGGCTCAAGTCGCAATGCGGTTGTTCTATTGTTTCAACGCCTTCCTAAGAGCCGCATGGACGTTCTCTTGTGTGAGTGTGTCGATAACCTTCGTGACAACCTCTTTTATCTCTTTAATTAGCTCATAACAACAGCATCTAAAGAGGTTTTCAGCTTATAAAATAACAAAACGTCACAGATAGCAATGTGTACACTATAAATGTGGGGAGAAACTGTCGATGTTAATTTTGGTGTAATTGTATGTGACAGGATGGAGTTATGGACTGATGCATTGCCCTGGGGGAAATGCCACTGACCCAATTTGAAGAGCGCTATCCTTACCCTCCAAAATCTCTTTTTGAACACTCTTGAAACCTTATCATTGTATTCATTGCTCACTGTCTGTCAAGTGTATATAAATCATCCTCGTGCTGTCAAAAAAGGATCATCATAAGTTTCTGAATGAATTTGCTGTGTCAGGCCCTTCTTGGCTCTAGGAGCTCTTCCCTTGGTGTCTGTAGCATAGCAGTAGATCCATCTAAAATCACCAGTCACCAGAGTATGAAGTACACCTTGATCTTAATTGATCAGCACGCCCATCTCCCTGCTGGCATCGAAACAACTCGCTTTCTTATCTTCTCTAAGCATCCTTGAGACAAACTTCACGCAAATCTACCACATCTTCAGTTCCTCGTATATATTTCGCTGTACATTTCCCACACTGACATCAAAAGGTGCACTTATTGTCTCTATAGAGAAACAACGGTCTTTATTCATGAAATTCATTACTTAGCAAATAACTCTGGTGTTCAACCTTCCTTACGTCTTCCACACATTTCATTATCCCTCACAGTCTTCCTAGATTTTCTTATTTCATTCAAAAACTGATGTTCGATCCATGCAAGATTGCTTAAAAGCAGTGTGAAGCATTCCATGCATTTTTCTGGCATTTTTCAAGTTTAAAACAGAATTTTAATGCATACCTTTCTTCTAAAGAAGTTGCATCTTTGAAATTCACCAGCTGCGACAGTCCGCTATTCATTTGGACCTCATATGAAATTGGTTAGTAATCTCATGCATAGTATCCCTATAACAAGAATCTACGTAAATTTTAAATGACTGTACAAATAATACTGGAAATTATTTAAGGCGCCCCGCCCATAAAAACTGGCCGGAGTCTCAGAGTTACTGGGAAATGTTGATTACGGCTATACGTTTTCTAAAAATACGTCCTAACTCTACTTACTTCTGCTTGTACTTGTCACTCTAAAGAAACGACCTATCAAGCTACCTCATTACTAAGAGAATATTCTTATCATTGTTTGGCTCTCGAGTATATATTCGACACAGTTGGACACAGTTAATCAATCAAGAACCACACCACTCTATCTAAATGTATATAAGATATTAACTGATATATACTGGAGAGACAAATATAGTATTCTCTTGTTATAGCTCTACTCATTGCATAGTAAATTCCCTTCAAGATGTTGTACTTCTACCACCGAGGTACATCTAGAAATTATGTTCATTCCGGACAAAAGATACAATTTTTATCCTGTTTGCAGCGCTAAACCTTTTTTATTATACGTGGGATCCTCAAAATCTCTCCATCAAATTTGATATTATCAATGCTAAAACAAACACGAAAGCATAACTATTTTATTATTTATATTTTCCGGTATGCGATACATTTAAAGGAAAAATAATTACATCAATTCTCTACAGACAACACGGATGTTATCATATGTGATCCCCGAATTGGTAATAAAACTGTATGGACAAAGTAGTGTTTACAAAATATGTCGACATTCTATTACAACAAATGGTATTCTAGTTATAAAAAAGTGTTTGCGCGTTTTTGTTCCTATTTGTTTTTAATATATTTAGCATTTTCCACGAGTAATGAACGGGGCAATAATGCTATAGAAGAACAGTGATCCTTTTTTATCTTCTAGACTCTAACGCTAGGCATCTATTACAAACATCTAACAGGATAATTTAAACCGGAATATTTAATGGTTATATGTTGGTGTCGTAGTGTATACTTCTTTCCCTCTTATATATATTGAAAATACGTCCTTTGTATTTTCAGCTGACTGTTAACTCCTTTCTTTCCCTTTTTTTAAAAACCAAAATATCATGCTACTCTTCTGATGTGAATGGCTACACATTTCTTGGGAAGAAGGGGATTATCTTTTCTAGTATATATATATATATATATATATATATATATATATATATATATATATATATATATATATATATACATATATATATATATATATATATATATAATGAAATGGAGTTTGCTTCAACCATTATTTGAGAAAAAATTTTGAAGGCTATCACAATTAAAGGAATAAAATATAGGTGTTGGGGAAGAAAGACAAAAACTTGTTACAGTTTGCAAATCAATAAGTATATATATATATATATATATATATATATATATATATATATATATATATATATGTGTGTGTGTGTGTGTATATATATGCATATGTATATATATACATATATATATATATATATATATATATATATATATATATAACACCGTGTTTAGTGTCAATTTCGTACTTGAAGAGGTCTACTGAGTGTGAGAATTCACCATAATGTATTTCGAGGATCCCCATTATCAAATTCTGGTTGGACCAGATCTATTCAAAGCATGTTGGAGAGAAGAGTGCCACAAATGAAATAGAAAGGCTGTCGCAACAAATATAAAAATACAACAGAAAACATAATGGAGGTGTGATCATATGTATAGCATGTTTGAAGTTTTTTATATTATTGTTGTTATTATTGATATAGTTCTCTTTTTTATTATTTGTTACTTTTACATAACCTATATTTTGTTTTATTTATTCGTTTTTATTATAGTTTGTCTTTTTTCTGCTTTCATTTTTATTGGCTTTATGTTTTTGTTTGCTTATTCGGTGTAACGATCTAGTTTATGTGAGTCGCTTGCTTGAATGGGTTAAGTATTGAGAGAGAAAGAGAGAGAGAGAGAGAGAGAAAGGGTCTGAATGAAATAAGTAGAAGTAGAAAGATAGAAAGAAATAAAAGGACAGAGGAGGGGGACTGGCAATCGTATATATTCTTCGGACATTTTGTAGTTTATTTAAACTTTAAACGATTATAGAAGAAGCATTTTATCTTCTTGTTCGGTTATCTAGAGTTACTGGTGAGAATTTACTACTTAGCAGGTACGGGCAAAATGACTACCGATGCTCAAAAGGTATAACCATTTTGACTCCTACCTTTATTTAAAAATTCACCAAAAATTAGAAAATTAAACAATGTTAATGAAATTTTCAGTATTTTTTAAATAATGATCGCGGAATATAATGAACCAATTAGTTTTATTTAAATCTGAGTGGAAATTAATTATTTTATTTAAACAAAAATAACTTTACTAAAGTTATGGTTTGCAGTAGTAAATAAAACACGCAATAATTTATTTTTACTTTCTTTATATAAATAAAGCATCGTAATTTATAACAATAAAAATAATTTTTACAGGAACGTATTAATGAATTCCATATAACTTGAAGAAAAATGAATTTCTCGAACTACCGATATTACTAGAGAATTAAGCATAGTCTATTTAATATTCTCACACAAAAAATATAACAAAAATATTTCTACTTTTTTGGAAATTACAAATTTCGCATACTTGTTATACGCAAGATTTGAATAATTTCCTTGCTCGAAAGAGTGTGAAACATTCGGCCTAACATATTTTTTGTATACTCCCGAACAATAATTTAAAACAAAATCAGTTTAAAAACGGGAACATAAAAATTATTAAATTAAAAATGATAAAAATTGATACACACGTTCAGAATAGAAATGTATGAACGCACGTCCGTGGGGGAGGGGGGAAGAAATCTGACACCCCTACCTCCCTTTATTATCATGACTTCATTTTGAAATAGCGTTTCGATTAGCTGAAATTTTCTGCCTTCCTATAATCGTGTTTACAAACCTTTATTTCTTGCGTTTTTGGCGAACGGTGAATTAATTGCTTTTTGAGGGCTAATTAATTATTTTTGCACAAACAATGCATTTTTTTATTTAATTAATTTAATTGGACTTTACTTTACTAATTATCTTTGAAATAGACCGAGAAAACTAGTATCAATATTATAAAGAATTTTTACAATGAATTTATTTAACTTCAAAATTAAGCTGAGTTGGTTAGCTCGCCGTAAATACATTTTTCATAACTTTTTTTCACGTGTATAAATATATTTTTCCTTTAGGAAATAAACGTTACTCTCTAATCTTTCAAATAGCATCAAACAGTAGTCGGAAACCTATAAAAAATTATAATAAATCAGCTTTCTAAACTAGCCCCCTGCCCTATTTTTGCCCGTACCTACAACTTACATATATGTCTATATATTAAATATTAGTTGCCTTAATTATTATTTTTATTATTTAAATAAATACATTTATTGTTTGGCCACGAGTGGGCCTTTAATAGTAATGGTTGTTTTTATAAGCCATCCAGGCGCGTTTTATTATTGATCGTAGGTTTGCTGACTAGTAAATTGTTATTGTATTCTTCATTTCTGTTTTGTTTTTTTTGTTGTTTTTTTACATATTTTCACAGGTTTACAAAGTTGTTGGTACGTGTAAGCTTATGTTGGTAGTGCGTGTTTTTCTGTAAGGGTTTTAGTAGTTGTATGAGTAGCCAAGAAATCTTGTATAGGAGTCCGTCAATGCTTCATATTATTGGTCTAATTTGTCGCTTTGATAATGTTTATCAAACAAAAAGATATAAAACTATATCTGTTATATTCGCTTTAAGTTTAAATAAAAACAACAAAGGGTATGTAGAATAAATAAATTTTAGCACCCGCAATACTGATTGCTCGTATCCTGCTTGCATCCAGATCCAAACACCAACAGTTTGTCAGGAGCACCCCTTATTCCCCGCTATCTCCTCCCCCCCTCTCTCTCTCTCTCTCTCTCTCTCTCTCTCAATACTTTACCCATTCAAGCGACCCACAAGCTTAACCAGATCGTTTCGCCGAATAAGCAAACGAATCAAATATGTTTTCTTATGTTGCCGGGCATAATAATTGTGCTCCGTTGTCTTATTCAATCGACGTATGAGAAACCTCCGAATCACATTTTAACTAAATATGTGTGTAAACTGTTTGGAGATTTCTTCAGGGTCGGTTGCTTGTCAATTATAAAGTTTAATCAAAGTACCGTACTATTCCAGGTTTTTATTGCAAACATAATAGATATTTTAAAAATATACAAACACACGTATTTTTTCAATCATATAACCAAAGTTCTTTCCAGTTTATGAATAAAATCATTAAGACAATTACGTAAATTTACAAACTACGCTATGAAAAAACAAAAAAAAAAACATAAATTTTCAAGTCTTATAATATTTTTTGCAGTTAATAAAAAAAAGGATAACTATGTGTTGTGTGAACCTACAGACAACGTTATGCAAAAGAAAGAAAACAAACAAACAAAAAAACAAAAACATGCTATGAATTACTGGCAGGACAATTTTCACGCCCCGTTGTTCTGCAATTGTTACTAAGTGACGGTATAGAAAAAATAACTTTATCGAGGATAGATGAATTGAAATAACTGTTTCGATTTTCGATTATCGTGAATTTACGAGGGTATTTTAAGGAAAAAACTTATCTAAGATAGCACCCAGACACACGAAAAGTCTGTAAATCTTAAAGAACATTTTTTTTAAATTTTCGGAGTCTATGAGGAACGAACTCACATACATGCGAAGTTGCATATATATATATATATATATGTAAAAAAGACATCTTTCTCTCTCTATATATATATATCTATATAAATATATATATATATATATATGTATATAAATACACACCCCCACACGCACACACACACGTATATATATATATATTATATATATATATATATATATATATATATATATATTATTTTTTGTACCATTTTTTCCATCTTCAATTCCAGATCTTAAGCTATCTCACTTTTCACAAAAATATATGTTAAAAACGAGACCAATAGGTGGATCTTTTTAATCGATTACCGATATAAAAGGCGTCATTCGAAAAAATATCTTAACTTCCAGCTATTTTAACATTTTAACTATTTGTTTTCAATAAAATATCATCAATACAATGAGGTTTGCGGTTAACATAAAATGTAAAACCTGATCGCACAGATTCCTCGGCGATTGAATATTTGACAGACCATGGATTTAATAAAGCATAAAGCGACCGTTTATACAATTACATTTTTATGAATTTTGCATACATATATGTTTACGGATCTCTATGTACATACTTATCTCCTAACTAGCAGAACAGATTATTTGATTTAGAGACAACACCTGCTAAATGGTGCGGTGTTTGTTTCGTTCGCTGTAAATCCTTTCCTGTTCACAGGTTAACCGCCTATGCAGTGAAAGCGCCTCGTTTCTCAGTTTTGGTCGTAGAACCTGCTCGATGTTTTCAACATAAAACCTTTCGCACAACAACCCGACTCTTCAAACCATTTAGACACTGCGTGATTGGGTGAGATGCCGAACATCAAATGCTTTGCTACTATTTGCGTTTGGTTATTCGTTCGCCAAAACAGATTTTTCACTAGAGTTAAACATTTTTGTTTAAATGAATCAACCAATCGGGCTGTAGTAAAATTTGCACACGCAAATGAATTGATGAGTCTTCACCGCTCAGACATAATCGACTCACTTCTCCCCCTTCAAATTTGGTTAGTTTTATGTTCGCCACTTCAAATTGGCTTTACACATTCTCTTCCATATATTAGATCACACATCATTCGTACTCTTCTTCTAGGTTTCATATCCTGGCAGTAGGGATAGCGCAGTTTTTGTCACTTCTAAGTTATATAGTTCGTGATATTACTGCTACTAATAGAGGATTCGCATGATGTGAATCTGGAACGTCAATGGTAAGTAAGCGAACAAGTCTCGATAAATCGCACCCCATAAAATGCATCTGAAAATAAATTCTCGAATTAAAAATAGAAATAAACATTTTTATAGCAAATTAAATAATAATTATTAATATATGAAAATCAAATTAAATTAAATTCTGTGATTTTTTATGGCCGTTTGTTTTGTAAGTTATCTAAAAAAAAAAAGGGGCCACGCAAGCAAAAGCTTACTGGTTATTTGAGAATGCACTGTTATGGAAACGCACGATGGAAATTGGTATGTATGTGATTATTAAAGAGTACAACTCGACAAGTACCTTTTTACATGAAGCATGAAAGCTATCGTTTTTAGTCAATTGAATAGCAGTACCTCGGTATAGAGTTTCACCGGCGGAGAGTTCTAAGTAGAATAACTTGGTTTATGATGTTTGCTTTTAGTTTAACGCACAGAGAAAGAGTAAGCGTTATTGATGATTGTGTTCGTAGCAAGACTAGTGTCTGTAATGAATCTTTTAGAGGTGAGCCATATATCTTAGTTTAGTAGAAGACCTGCCATAAAATATAACAGTATGGAAGAGATAGACTAAATACGTCTCTACTGTGGAACACATACATCAAATCCGTTCCGAAAGTCGCTAGAAAAATGGTAGATCCTTCTACCACTCCAGTAGATAAGTCACTCCTGATTCAATCTTCTGCCTATGTAAAAGTCAATTATGTCTAATGATAGAATACTGTTGCCACATCTGGGCAGGAGCTGCTAGAAGCAGCTTATCTTGCCTTAACAGAGTTCAAAATAGACATTGTAGCGTAGTGGGGATGCCCTTTTCTCTTCCCTGTATCCTCTTTTCCACAGAAGAGACTTTGGCAGCATGTTTCTGCTTTATCGTTATTTTCATAGCAAGTGCTCGTCTGAGCTTCTATCTATGCCCCCATCCCTATTTTTTTTTCAATAAACACTCGTCTAGCCAAAACCAATATCAATATATATATATATATATATATATATATATATATATATATATATATATCAACTTATTTATCTATGCCTAAAACTAAACGTAGATTCAATGAACAAAGGTTATTTCCTAGAACTGAAGATCTGTGGAACTCTCTTTCCTTTGCCTGCTTTCAAGCTGACATCAATCTGATTGTCTTCAAGTCCAATGTAAACAAGTTCATGATGAACCGTCCCCCTAATAATCCAATTTACAAAATTTCCACTACTTCTGATTACTATGCTATAAGACATGTATAAATGCACATCCATTAACCTTTATCCCTGAATCGCCTCCGAGCTTTGATAAGCGGGGACTCTTATGTGAAAAAAAATTATCGTTAACTAAATTTTGGTTGCTGCAGATTACATTAGTGATATGTTATTTCTCGTTAGTATGTGAAGGTACCAATACTAGGAAATTACTGATCGTAAGTCAAATATTGGTCGATTCAGATTACAATAATAAGTTAATTATCGCTAATCAGTTTTAGTAAGTCAAAATCATATTATTAACAAGTTACTTATATTATTCTTATATGTTAGTTATCGCCAGCCAGTTTCTGGTAGGTTCAGATCACAATACTAACAAGTTAGTTGTTGCCAGCCAGTGTTTGGTGGGTGCATATCGCAAGACTAAGTTCGTTATCGCCAGCCAGTAATTAATGGATGGAGATCACAATACTAATTATTAGTTTTCGCTAGCCGTGTCGGCTGGATGCAGATCACAACACAATAAAGTTATTTAAAAATACTTAATGCCGGCTAGCTTTCCGACATTTTTAATCTGTTGAAATCTATATTCATATATGTTTTCTTCATTATTCAATATTAATGTTTTGTGTTAAAATTAATGTGCATAGAAAGATCTATTATTTTAAACTTTTTGAATGCTCAGGGGTTAGAATTTAATATTGCTTTATTTTGATGTTATAGGAAATGTGTTATTGTGTTATTTTTAAAATATCAACAAAATCTTTTTTTTCTTACGAAAACTTAAGTGATGAGATCTGATTAAAATTTTGAAAAGGAGCAGATTTTTCTGATTTTCCAAGATTGGATGGTTTGTATTTGAATAACAACTTTTCCTCATCTTGATATTTATATGCATTGAAATATTTTATAAGAATATTTGTGAGTGAATACTAAATCTTTGTTATTTTTTTGTTTTTAATATTTATAAAAGTTTTGCTAGTTTTTAGAAACGATCTTTTGATCGATTAAAGATCGTAATTTAATGAAATTTTGTTTTGAAGCAAACATTATTATTAAATATTGAGGAAATATTTCATTTTCATGCGAAAATCTTTATTTTATTCTGTTTTACAAAAATATAAAAAATAATTATTTTCGTATTTATAAACACCTTTTTGTTCCAGAATCTAAAAACATAAGATATGACATGATTATGAAGACATAAAATTATTCAGCAATATTATTTCCGGCAATTTATAAAATGAAAGAGGAATTTATTTTTATTTGTCACTCATGAGTGATTGTGTTTAGGCTATGCATCAATATACGAGATATTTGCCAACATACTTTTTCCAGTTATATTTCTGATATAACTCTTAGAAACAATGAAGGCATCCTGAGCACTGCCCGCTTATCCTATTAAATAGAAATTCTGCAAATTACACCGTTCATTATGCAAAGTAGACAATATCAAGTTATAAGATAACAATCAAAATGAGAGTAAAGTTAGAATAATTATAAGAAATGGTTTTATGTATCAGAAATTTCGATAAAAACATCAAAAATTCGTCAACAGAAATAGCCAAATGCTCCTCCAGGACAATGCCCGACTGAACAATACTAAACCGACCTTTAAAAACTTTGAACAGATTGGGCTACGAAACTCTGCCTCATCCGCCATATTATCTAGACCTTTCCCCTTCCGAATACCACTTTTTCAAGCATTTTGACTACTTCCTACGTTAAAACTGCTTAAAAAACCAAAGCGATATAAAAAAACGCCTTCAGGTATCGTCACCAAAACGCAATGTTTTTACGTTACTGACATAAATGCACTTGCTTTGCGTTAACAAACGTGTGTTTATTCTGATGGTGCTTATTTCGGTCAATAAGCAATTGTTTTAACTAAAACATGTTTGAATTTAAAAGTTAAAACCGCAAGAACTTTCTTTTCACTCTGATAAATAATTTGAGACCTCGTTAGGCGATGTTGCATTGCATTAAAAAGCCAAATATTTCATGAAAAATTAGCCAAAACTTCTCAGACTTTTCGTTTCGAGAGAAATCTTGTGCCATTTAAAATAATTACCGTAATAGTTTTTAAACTCGTGAAAAAGCAAAGGGCCAAATGTAAAACATTCCATGGAGAAATAGTTTATCAAAATTTAGTTTTCTTAGAAACCGTCGTATTCAAAACTAGAAAAGTTCACATTTCCTGGGATGTGCTTAGCTTAAGGTTTAAGCAACTAGTCTGGTATTCATGTCTGCTTGAAAATAGCAACTATATTAAATATATTTAATAAAAATATGTTTTTATTATAAAGCTATTAATACGGTTATATTATTCTCTAACAAAATTATAAGACTATAATTTTAATACTACATCGGTTTCTGTCAAGTTATATTAAAATACCGTTATTTCAGCGCAGAAAGGTATCGTATAAAAACGACATCAACTACCAAATGCATGTTCAAGTGAGAAGGGCAGAATGGTAATTGACTAAGACAAAACGTGTTATCTTTATGTACGTATTAAGGTAAACATGTTTTAAGAAGCTGCATATTTTTCCTATAATTCTCATTGATGTATAAAAATAATAGCAATTCTCAATTGTAACATTAACAGAACGTGCATCATAGACTACATTCATGTAATATGAGCAATTAAAGAGCCAGCAGTGCAATTCACCTGCTTTACAGAAAATCCTATCAATCAGGTCACAGTATCACACGTAGTTCTTTATATATGGATTTGCAATTGTCGGCGTGGCTTACACGAACTATGCTTACTCAAAACCACTTATGAAATTCGTTTTAATGTCCGTTTCTCAGGGGCCACTCGAGTAAAACGTTTAATTAGTTAACTTTAATGGGGCAATATCGTAGTAATCGTCAGTAGTAGAAATTTGCTAAATTGGATTACTTCACTTATTTGTTTACGTTGGACTTGTAAACAGTCATATTGTAGTCAGCTGGAAAGCAGGAAAACGTAAGCGTGTTCTACAGGCGTGCAGTTTTAAGAAATAACTTTTCGTTCATGGAATCTACATCTATGTTTAGGCACAGATAAAAAGTTGAGGAAATTATTGATAGGGGGGACCATAGATTTGAGCTCAAATGTGTAATTGCCACCAATTAACAATAAAGCGGAGACAGACTCGCAACGTCTCTTCTGCGCGAAAGAGGTTGCAGAGAAAAGAACATGACGTCCTTCATTAGGCTACAAAGTCGTTTTTTTAACTCTGTCAAGACAGCATTACATGCTTCTAGCAGCTCTTGCCTAGATGGTGCAACAGTGATCCATTCTTAGACGTATCTGGTTCTTATATAGGTAGGGAATTTTTATCAGCAATGGGATATCGGGAGCGGTAGAATGGCCCCACCATTTTTCCAATGAACTTGATGTACCTGTTCCATTTGAAATTAGGAGTAATGATCGGAACTAGACGCCTTTCCTAATGTAAGAACTCCCGCCGCAGGTCTGCAGATGTGGCCTCTTAACCTGTCGAAACTGCAATAGCCGTGATCGTCCTCTTCCGGGAGTTCGTTACAGGATTTTTTTCGTTGTCGATTCCCAATGCCGGCGTTTGCTAAAAATTAATTAGCTCCTCATGAATTTTAAAAGAGAACAAACATTGGTGTTTCTACTAAAAATAGTCTACTAAATGTTAATTCACGAATTTGCGTGTGTGTACACATAGACAATTGTTCAGTTCATTTACACCAGAAAACAGTCCGCAAACTTATTCTCCGTTCTCTACGATGGCGGCCGGGATGGAAAAGGAGAATAGATTGCGCTCCGTTGGGTGAGTGTTCTCGCCTCGAGATCTAGTCCCAATCTGGTAATTTTGGCCCTGGCATTACCTTATATTGAAAGGTGATGAGGTAGGGTAAGCTGTTTCCAAGACCAATCAGAACTCAACACGTTAATCGGGAAAGTTCCAAATCCTTGTGTGTATGAAACCTGCATATTCATAGCCCTGCAAATCTGGGGCCAGAACTCAAATTCATTCACAATCTCGTCCTGCCATCTGACCTCTGCGTGACCTTCCACTCAAAAGCTAGTTGTTTCGCCAAGACACGCTTTCATTATAGCTTTCCAAATGACACCTCTTGTCATATTTCTCAAACAATAAAATATATGTATGTTTTATAAAACACAATAAATTCATCCCTTCCGATAGGTTACCCGCCGTTGTCCGGGCACACAAATAATTGCTTAACAGACAATATCAGCATAATTAGCCGGCCTTACACAATGTTTTAGGGGGTCTCAATCTCCCCACTGGGAAGCGGTATCGCTCTCTGACGCGGCCACGCCAAAAAAAAAAAGGAGTTTCTCCAAGACGAGAACCATTCATATGAAAATATAGAAGCTTAGTTTGGGATGTATTAAAAAAAACTGTACCAGGTGCTCAATGTCAGAGGAGAGAGAAAGAGAGAGAGAGAGAGAGAGAGAGAGAGAGAGAGAAAACTTGATCATTTAAGATTTTGGTGTGTTGACATAGATAGTAGTAGTAAATGTTTGCGAATTATCTCAGGATGTCCTTTAGAAAATCGTTGATATAGATCAGGAAGAGTTCTAGGCCTAGGATAAACCCATGAGGAACTCCAGCTTTAATACTGAGAGCTTCTGATTTCTGCTCATCAACTACTACTCCCTTGAACTTTTCAGGGAGAAATGATTTAATAATTAGAAGGCATTTCCAGCAAAATTGTTGCTGGAGATCTTGGGGACCAGACACTTATGACATACCCTATCAAGGACCTTTGATATGTCAAAAAGAAATTGCCCTGGAAAAGAAGCCTTAATTGAGAGATTCAATAATCCGATGAGATATAACCGTTAGCACCTTTAGCAAAACGAAAACAATATTGCATTTCACTAAAGAGGTTATTTTTGCTGTGGTGGTTGACTACTTCTCTATTTAACACAGATTCCAGCTCATGACTCACAGGAGACTGATTGGTTTGTAGCTAGAGTCAGATGACCAATCACGGGAATTCTTCAATACGAGCTTACTGATGAGTTTTCACGAGTTATGGGGAGCAATTCTTGAAACAACGCTTAAACAACTTTGTGTCTATCGGAGCTAGTTATGGTTGAAGATTTTCCACCACTAAAATTGGAATATGGAAAGGAGATGCTGCTTTACTGGAATCAAATTTTCTGTTTTGTTGACGACATCACGTTTCCAGATTAGACTCCAAAGTTGATAAGATCAGAGAAATATTTATCAATAATGGTTATCCCTTTGATCTTATTGAAGACTGCATTGACAAGAAGGTTGATGATTTTAAATCCCCTAAAAAAAGGTTGTGCTTGTAAAGTGCCCGGTTTATTTAAAATTACCGTGGATTGGCGGCAATAGTATTAAATTGTCAAAAGCAGATTGTTTGAAGTGTTTATAAGTGCTTCTACTTTGTTTCCTTGCGTTTGGTATACACTACGAGGCCTGCTTTTCTTTCTTTTCGCAAAGATATTTTCCTTACACCAAAATTAATAATAGTATTTATCAATTTAAACGCCAGTGCGATGCTGCTTATGTGGGGCAAACAACTTTGCATTTACTTACTCCTATAAACCAGCACGTCCCATCTAAAATCAAGCAGGGGAGGGTAGGATCCGGTAGTCTCCCTTCATTCCGTAGCCTCGGACTCTGCTATTGGCAAGCATTTCGTCGACAATGCATTCTGTGCTGATAAATATAAAATATAGTGGTTCGAAGTGTTACACAGAGCAGACGCCAAAAACCATTTAAAGATTTTGGAGTCTGTCTCTATTGCGGTTCAAACACTTTCTTTATGCCGGCAAAATGAGACAACGAAAACATTACTTCTCTTTGGGGAACTTTGACCATTTGCTCCCTCATTTTTCCCCTCGTTGTGTCCAAGTTTTAGTCGCTTTTAAATGCAGTAATTTCGGATTAAATCTTTATTTTAATCGTTTTTTTTCTTATTTTGGCACATCTAAATCCCCCATAATGCTTTTTCATTTCGCCAACAATATTATTTTGTATGCTATCGATTTTTTTCCTGACGAGATGATAGCCGAAAGAGCTCTCGATAAATTTCCGCACATTCTATTTAAATCGTTATATAAATGTTGTACCTCTCTCTCTCTTTCTCTCTCTCCCTCTCTCTCTCTCTCTCTCTCTCTCTCTATATATATATATATATATATAGAGAGAGAGAGATAAATATATATATATATATATATATAGATAGATAGATAGATAGATAGAAAGGACCGGAACCAATCTACAGCAATACAAAATATGTTTTCACTAACAAATGCGTTATATTAAGATTTGTTGGCGGACTTTTAAATTGTAAACCTATTTTTGCTAAAATAAAAGTTTTAGAAGCTCCACACACAAATACATAATTACTTTAGCATGATACAAAATGAAACTGGTTTTTCAAGTGTTTTAGACTGTGCTAGAGAATTATAAATGCCTTTAAGTCCGATTTAGTTGTCACGTATAAGGATTACAAAAGTTTAGTAGACATTGCGGATAAGAAATGTAATTTGAATTAGGCGATATTTTATTGCACAAGGAGACGATAATCAACGAACAAAATCGGCTTTGCACACAAATAAATATATTGTCGACAGAAAATTTAAAGTCGATAAGAGAAATCGAAATAGATATAATAGTAGTCCAATAGTAATCCATACCGGACTTTAAGTCTAACTTCTTACAAGGACGGATACCTTTCTATTAAACTGTATCTTTATAATGAAATGTTTTTTTATGAACTACAATCAGATACGCATGTAAAAGCTATGCCAAATATAAGTGATCGTACTTGAAAGCTATGACTGCCACATTAATTACACATATGGATAAAAATAAATAATTTTCCTTAACTCCGACGATGACGTCATTTTTAACTCAATTAATGTTTATATTTTCTATTCACGGCCTGTTTTATAGTGAAATTCTATTCTCGGTAGAGAACTACATGCACAGGTCGTAATCAAATGAGTAAAATAGCTTACTAATTGTCAACCTAAAGTCGTTAAAATTATTATTATTATTATTATCATTATTATTATTATTATTATTATATTATTATTATTATTATTATTATCATCATCATCATTATCATTATCATTATCATTATTATTAAAAATAATAATAATAATAATACCAAAAATACCAAAAATAGGAAAAAAGAAGAGATTAAAGTAAGAGGGATGGCTTAGAATATACAATGTAAGAAAATAATAAAAATAGTGAACTAGTAAAACTCTTGACACACACGACCTAAAGGCACAGGCCTTGTAAGCAAAGCTGCTACAGATCTAAAACGGAAAGAAACATCATATAAAATCATGAAAATAAAACTGTATAAATGTAAGGGAACCTATCTCCCGCGCATCGCCGCCCCTTTTTTGTGTGTAGGTGAGTATCCCAATAACTGGCGCCACAACAATTGAGGAGGATCAAGATGGATGGAAAGACCAAAAAGAGAACGCACTAGCTAGACTTCCACTGGAAAATTGTAAACCGGACTAGACTTTGTATAGGTGTATTGGAACCCAAATTTCAAGAAAAGGCCAACAATCGCTGCTAAGGATAAATCAATGGTAAGCCTCTGTTGGGATAACGCTAATTTTTTTCTAGAAAAGAGGTGGAGTGTATTGGAAATATGGGGAGACGTGTCACTCAGACTCCAGAGAACAACACAAGTTGTTCTCAAAGTGAAATGTTTAACAATGGACTGTGTGACTACTTGTAATATGTAAATCATAGTTATAGCAGAAATAGAAGAAGACAAAGAGGAAGAAGATTAATAATATAAGATTAAGAAGAAAAAAAACATAGAAAAAGAGTAAATGTAGAATGTTTAGACAAATAGACGGCACAATAACTCAAATAATTTGTTAATACAGCAAGCAAGCAAAAAATCAATAGAAGGACCGGGAATGGGGCCTGAGAAAAGTCAATATAATACTAATACAGAAAAACCCCGGGATACGGGTGCTCTGGGATACAGTTATTCTTGTTTACGATGTGGAATACGATTTTTTTCTGGACCCTGGTAACGGTATTTACCCGCCTTGCGGTGTTATTTATGATATTATTTGATTATATACATATGTATTATATACTGTACTGCATTTTATCACTAATTTTTAATGCCGTATACGAGATGCTACTGTAATTATCCAAGCACTGGAAGCAGTCACAAAAGAACTTAGTAAAAATAATCTGGAACAGAAGAAATATGTTGATGTTGGCATTCTGTAAATGATCAGCGTAAATAGAGACGCTCTGATATTATTGTAGCTCTTTTGTTAAAACTACGAAGTATTTATCTAAGCTAGAAGATGTGGCGTACCCCAGTCATAAAGAACGCTTAATATGACATTTTAATTCATGCACATTTCGTATATATTATTATAGAGTAAATGTTATCTCGATTTTTAAATTTTAATTTTATATGAACCAAAACCATGCGTGTTTGTATATATATATATATATATATATATATATGTGTGTGTGTGTGTGTGTGTGTGTGTGTATGTGTGCATGCATATATATATAATATAAAGCTAAATGTCTGTGTGTATATGTATGTGTGTGTTTGTCTGGCCACGATTAGGTTCCTATATGGTTGACTATTTTTAAAATATTGATTACATATAATGATAGAAGTTGTATCGAGACACAGGAATAGGTACGTTTCATCTGGCAGAACAGTGGTTCATTAAAATTGTGGGATCTGTGTTCGCGCCTGGTTCACAAAATATGGAAATAAAAATTAAAAAAGAACGTTTACAAGTGTTTTTGATATAGATGTACATAAGAATACTTTGATAAGTATGTTTCAACATTAATAGGGATAGTATAATAAAATTGTGGCGTCTGCGTTCGCGCCTGGCCCCCATAAAATGGAAATAGGCACACTCTTTAATAAAGGCTTTTCATATCTATCTGCGTAAGTATACTTTGATAATTATGTTTCAGTTTGATGAAAGATGGTAGAATAAAATTATGGGGTGTTCGTTCGCACCTGACCTCCATAGAATGGAAATATGTCACAAAGTTTAACAAGGTTTTTTTTAATATAGATCCACAGAATATCGTGATTAGTGTTTCCGTGTGAACAGGTATGGTATAATAAATTATGGGGTTTATCTATTTTATTTTTACTTTCATCATATTTTGCTTTGGTTTTGATACCCCAAATTCGCAGCTATCTCATTACAACCCTTCCTTTTCATAACCTATCATACTTTCATAAATCAGAGTCCATTTTCTGTAGGCTGTTTTTGAACCCAGTAACGACGGGTACTTTTGCTAGTATATATATATATATATATATATATATATATATTACATTTGAGACCTTTCAGCTATAATCGAAACAGAAAGCAAAACTTATAAAAAAAGTATTTATAAAATTGTTTATAGAAATATATATATATTACTGGAGTTATATCAGCTATAATCTAAAACGAACCAAAACTTCTAAGCAATTCTCGGTAAAAATATTTATTCCAAGATATGGGAGTATATAACAATTAACGACAGTTTTCCTTAGGATGTTCGCTGTTTTCAGCATTACAGTTTGCTTTTTAGACTTTTTATTCTTATCTATAGCGTGTGCGGTAATTATATTGTCTATCACGCTTAAATCCGAGTGACAGTCACTCGGCTGTAAGTGCTACACACAAAATAGATAACACACAATATTCTATGAAAAATAATATTAAAATTAAAAAGAACTCTGAAAACAGCGGAAATCATAAGAAAAACTGTTGAATGTGGAAAGTAACCCACATAAAATTCAAATACTAACTAGCCATATCGAAACTAGAACAGAAGTAAAACAAAACATTTTGAATAAATACAGCATCAAACTAAAACGTCAACCTTGTAATTTACTACAGTTTCCCACTCCAAAATATGTCAGCCGACATCTGCTTTTTAAATCAAGGAGGATGGTACAACTGAAGAGAGAATGACAAATCAGCTCTATATTTGATGAGTGTGGAGAGAACTAGGGCATTTAGAGGCCGGTTTCCACCCGGATTCTAGTAATAATAAAGTTCCGCTGCCAGCGAGAATTCAATGGCAAGCGGCCGTTGTGATAACACACTACCGTTTGCAAACAAAGATAGATATTTCTAGAAATCTGTATAGGTTTGTCAGTTAGCCTCCAGGAAAGACCGCCCATTGTTATCAGTGATAACCCTTTGAGTATATATTGTGTAAGAACTAATAATAATAATAATAATAATAATAATAATAATAATAATAAATGAATGAATGAATTAATTAATTACGAAAATATCGCACAAATTTAGTAAGTTACCCCCTCTTCGCCAAACAACAAATGGCATATGCACATGCATATAGTAGCATTATTCTCGTAAAGGCTTAAAAAAAACATATAAGAGGAAACCACCTATCAGTACGTCATTCTACTTTTATGAAAATGTAACAGTTCTTGCTAGCCAAAAACCAATGATACACATCGATAACGCAAAATTATGTTCTAATGTTTACCAAATATATTGACTGTCGTTGCTATTAAGGCATAACAAAACACAAGATTCTATTGGTAAGGAGCAATCACTTATAACAACTTGTGTGAAAAAATCATAATATACTACTATTACTTTAAACATTGGCATAGAATGTCATGAGAGAAAAACATGGAATGCATTTGGTTTACAGGAAAAAAGATTTCGCGAAAACGAAAGAAAAGTTTCTAAAACTAGGACATCTGCCGATCCAAATGTCAGGATCTTATGACATAAACACGTTTGACACACTGGTTCCCGTCAGGTTACCGAAGTAAAGAACCGATGAGCCTGGCTAGTACCCCACGGGTGACGATTTGAAACTCTCATGTGTTGTATGTACTTTTCGCTTATCTCGGCATTATTTCCAGTCGTCTTGGACTTTTCCTTGCAACTGGACTCAGGCAGTGTCGTTTCAGGAGAGGTGTGGTTGAGATTGCGCAACCCTTGCCACACAATTACATTCGCAGCTGCCTCTACAGGTGAGTAACCTTTGTCTTTCGAGACTGAACGGATGCATCGATTACTACTACTACTACTACTACTACTACTACTACTAATAATAATAATATAAACAAGGAGAAGAAGAAGAAAAGGAATAGGAAGAAGGAGAAAAGGGATGAAGACGGAGGAAAATGAGGATCATTTGGATAAATATAAGACCTAATTCTGATGTAATGTGTAATAAAGTTGTTGATTGTGGTTATATTTTTATATACTTTTCTAAATATGCCAACTGTTTCTTCGGCAATTTTGCGGATGACCTTTACCAATGAAAGACATATTCAAACAGATTTTCTTTTCATCCAGATATTTTTGGTATAATCAGTTCTATTCAAACGAACTTTTTTCGATTCCGACGGGACGAGTGTTTTGTTAACTCATCGAAATATCACACTGAATTACTTTTTTACCTCTATTCAAGTAAAACCTTTTGAATAGGATAATTCACGTTTTAACTTAAAAATAAATGGAATTTTAAATGGGCGAACTTCAACATTGACATACAATGCCATGAGAGAACAACCTGGAATGCATTTGGTTTACATAAAAATAGATTTGGGCCAAAACGAAACAAACGTTTCTAAAACCAGGAAATGTTCTGGTCTAAATCCTAGGATCTTATACTGGACCTGAAGGCCACTATCGGCCCTCGAAAAGGAAAAATATAAGAGAAAAATATATAAATACAAAACAGTAGAATGAAGTGCAACGTCTAAATGGATCAATTGCGAAACTCTGTTAAATAGAAAAAGCAAAAAATACAATCGAATTAGATTAATTCTTTTTAAACTCAACGCACAAAAGCGGGTCTTTGCTGTAATTTATTGGATAGGGAATATTTTTGATTTTTATATCTAATTTACTGATCGGCCTAATCGATATTTTACAGGCAAGAGAATGGGCAATCTCGTGTTTCAATTTTTCACCGGACTATTGCAATCATTTCCCGCGTGCTGCGGCTATTGTGTTTTTGTTTTTCGTTGTTGAGAATCACTCATTCAATTATTTCGAATGCATAAGATGATTATTGATCGCATTCGATTCCCGATATTATTTTTCAGCAGGATTTCTTGCTAGAAACAGACTATGTAGTTAGGTGAGAGTACACGTGAAGGCTGCCAGAATCCCTAAGTTAAAGTGTTTCTGTGGTACTATCTGAATTCGAATTTGGCTCACCCAATCTATGTCAAACACCACTTAACCATCGTCACAATCTTAATCCTGCTGTTATTATGCCAGTTTGACTATTACGAAGTATTCTACGACATAAAGCCTGAGGATATACTTGTGTGGAGGTACCAATTCTTGTCGACGAAAGTATTGCTTAACCAGTCAGAGTGCGTGTTTTTACTGTTATTACGAAAAAAAAACTTAGCTGTTGAGTACTCAGTCAGAACGGATTTTAAAAATGCAGCAATAAAGCGTTATACTTATAATTTTATTGGTTTACTGTTCCATGAAAAGGGCATTTCTGTGTTTATTCTCCCTGAATCCTTACTAGAGCAATTTAAGCAAAGTTACAGGTCTAATACACTCGGCACAAATCTGACACTAGAACGTATGTATCCTGTATTATTTTGTGTGCACTAGTTCGAAGTTAACTTGGCCCCTGCTGTTATTTGATAAGGTATGAATCAATAATAACTTTTCATTTTAGATTAAATAGACACATCTGTTGAATAGAGTGTGTATTATGATTAAGGACATATATACTAGTTACTGACAGATAACACAAATTAAGTAATGTCTTACATGTTTACTGCATATATAAGGAACACTTCGATAGAGGAACACTTTATTTATGCTTATGAATTGGTACGCGATTTCCAGGAAATATGACCGGTAACCAACTTGCATCAATAAAGGGCCTATTAAAAGGTTTCCCAACTACTATGACTATTACATATAACACAAAATCTGTTTTAATTACTATTCTATTAATTTTTTATTAGTAAAACTGTTGCTAGCATTATAAATAACTGTATTGTTAATAGTTTATCGTGATATGTTGTAAAATGCTGAGATGTACATCTTTTACATATAAATGACTTTTTTGTAACTATTTTCCATGAGATTTTTTAAAACTTGATAAATATTTAAATTATAATCACCCACCACACTGTGTTTCCAATATTAAAATCTTTTGTGAACAAATAATAGTATGGAACAAAGACCTAACCGTTTTAAGAAAGTTTATTCTTATGATTATTCTTCTCTAGTTACAATTGAATATGAATTAAGTATAAACAATCCTTATTTTTTCTATTATGAAAGACGCACACGAGCGATAATTCATCGAGTTATTCAGTTAATCTATATATCTATGAAAGCGAACGTGTCTGTATGTCTGTCTGTCTGTCTGAGTGTATGTCTGTGTACATTTCACAATGCAAGAACTCAGTCAATTTTTAGTCTACAGACCGGACATTTGATATACTGGGTACTGAATTTTGGGAAAATCTATGCGATTGGTTTTCGGCCAGGAATTTGGCTGGTAAGGGGTAAACGTTCAACGGTTTGACCTTTGAGAACTCTACCAAACTCCTCCGACAATTTGGGGTCTAAACGCTTAAAATTTTAGATATATGTTCCTTAGACATGGATCTAAGTTAATAACTTGATTTGAGCCCCAAAAAATTAATTTTAAGGGGTCATAATAGGGGTCAAATTAAAAAATATATACCATTTTCTTTGTTTTTGTTTGTTTTTTGTTTTTTTGCGCAGCATTCACCTCCAAACACCCGGGCAACGCCGGGCTAAAATGCTAGTAAAGTAGAAAATACATGATTGGTGCATGCTCGTCAGTTTTCCATACTTCGTTGTTTTAAATGCTAGTCTGACATAGAGAAATATCTCACTATGATTACAATTACTCATATGAATTACTAGAGCATCTTACTGTAATGCCAAAGGATTAGAGTCACGACGTATGGAATAACAGAAATATGTAGAACAAAACTAGTTTACGATCGCTACACTAGAACGTACTTATTCAATAATTTTCTCTAAAATACCAGAAATATACGATAAAAGAAGTTTAAAAAATGAATTGATTGAACAGTGTATATTTCTGTTACACTGAAAAAAAAATAGATAAAAATAAAACACGTAAAGCAGTTTAGTCCTACAGTTATTCTTCAAATTATCTTAAATTAAAATCTGCAAAGCCTTAATAAAATGATTATGTTTATTATATACGATTTTTAAGCACGTAATCATTCGCATAGATAATTATCAGTTCTATCATGTATTAAAGTATTACTAAGTAAAAGTACTATAAAATTACAACAATAAACGAATGGATAAACGCGTCAAATTTTGCGTAGCTTAATGGCATTATATAAGTTCAAACTTGACAATCGTTCGCTATTTTCGTATCGAGCATTGTCGAAGTTAATACAGGAAACATATATAATATATATTAAGTAAATACATAAAATAATGAATGCAATGGTGTGCATATATATATATATGTTTCAAATCATTTATACACACATGAAATATATACGCATTCTACACAATTTATGGATTCATTAAATATATATATATATATTTAGTAGAAATGATAATTAATAAAAACCTGAAGAAAATGCTCAATACTGCTGTAGAGCAAATATGCGTTTTACTTTTTATTACCGTTTCTTTCTGTTTAGTTACATTCTTTCATTCCAACGATTTAAACGAACATTTCTGTATTTTTTTTTTTTGGTTCTTTCATTCCAACAATTTAAACGAACATTTCTGTAAATGTCTGAGGAGGCTACATGACGGCAAAAAAAACGGCCGCGTAGCTGAAACAATACTGTAACTAAACAGAAAAAAACGGTAATAAAGAATAAAACGTATATATATATATATATATATATATATATATATATATATATATATATATATATATATATATATATATATATTCTCTTGGCAGTACTGAGCAAACGAAGATTGTATGAAAGGGGGGGGGTTCCACGTCGACCGAAGGCAGCCTTGTGTCTGATGAGCCCGAAGCGGGACAAGCAGGTTCGGCCACAGCGGCTGCAGTCAAAAGTAACGCCAGGAGTTTCTGCGGAGGCTTCCCAAATCTGTCTACTGCAGCGCTTTTCCCGCAGATTCTCTGTGCGCGAGATCTCAAAGGAGGCGACAGCCTGGTGGACAGTACGTTGCAAGGTAACATGGTCAGCAGCGAGAGCGGACCACTGGATGTGGTCACTGTGGCAGTCACCGAGAGAATTCTTCAGAGAGTCTGTATAACTTTTCTTTGTTGCTCCTCTGCCAGGACGGCCAGTAGAGAGTTTGCGATAGGACTATCTTGGGCGATGATCCTCAATTCTGGAGACGTGCCCGACCCAGCGTAGCTCTGACTTCAGCAGCATGGCTTCGATGCAAGTGATTTCTTCCCGTTCGATAACCTCAACATTGGTGACATAATCATTCCAGTGGTCGTTGAGAATGGTGCGGACAGCGCTGATAATAACGCTCAAGCCGTCGTAATTGATGGCGGAAAATTGTCCAGGACACAGAGCAGTACTGGAGAGTGGAGAGTACTATGGCTATGTAAACACTAATTTTTGTGCAATGTTTTAAGTGTCTCTTTTCCCAGGCTCTCTTGTACAATTTGCAGTACATAGCGGAGCTCTCTATAAAATCTGTCTTTTTCTGCAGGTTCAGCTTGATTAGTTGGGGCGTACACACTGAGAAGCGTAGCGAATTCCTTATTCGTCAGAGAGAGGCGCATTGACATGATGTGGTCAGAATGCCTAGTTAGAAGGGTTCCTAGTGTGCAAGCGATGGACGTTCTGACCAGGAAGCCGACGCCCGAGAAATGCCCCTCCGTTGCAGGTTTCCCAGACCAAAACAGGGTGTCTCCGGCGCCGTGTTCCTGAAGGCTGCCAACCCCAGTGAAGTGAACATCGCTAAGTGCAGCGATGTCGATATCCATCCTGGACAGCTCAAGTACAATCAAATCAGATATATATATATATATATATATATATATATATATATATATGCCCGAAGCACCATGTTAGAAACCCACCCCATATATATGTGAAATTAACGATGTGTCTACCTAACCTCGCATTATTAACTACACCCATGTATTTACTTATTTATTTATTATTATTTATTTATCCTAATTTCACTTTATTTACATGGTATAGATATCCATGTCTGTGTGTGTATATATGTATATATATATATATATATATATATATATATATATATATATATGTGTGTGTGTTTGTATATGTGTATATCTGTGTATATACAGGGGTGGTGCAAAAGTAGGTATACAGTATTGAAATTATTGACATTTTATTGAACTGAAAGCTACATACCTTAAAGTAAAAATACATATACTTTTAGTCTTTTGTGTTTAATTATTAAATTTCATTTCGATTAAAGTGCATGTACTTTGAATCATTTATTTTTATTTTTTTCAGTTAAATTGGCAATTTAACCAAGGCCGGTAATTTGACTGACGAATAGCCGAAATTGATATTAAAACAATACTGGAAGAGAGAAATAGTGAACGCGTAAGAGAACAGTGGGTCAAAACCTTTGCAACACCTCCCCCAACAAGTCTCACGGTTTATCGACTGCGTGACAAATTTGAACAGACAGGGAGTATCCACAATGCACCAAGAAGTGGTCGACCAATTACTGTGACCACACAAGAAAATGAATTCAAAGTTGCTCAGGAATTCACTCAGAGCCAACAGAAATCGAAATACAGAGCCTCATCTGAACTTGGTATTGAGCGTAGATCATTGGGGCGCCTGATGAATCGTGCCGGTCTAAAGATGTACACGCCTCGATTGATACATGGTTAATAGGAAGATGACTCGGATCGTCGTTTACAATTTTCTGAAAACATCCTGAGCGAGGAACTTGAAGGTAACGGTATTCTAACTAAAATTGTATGGTCTGACGAAGCAAACTTTAAATTATCAGGTGCCGTTAATCGACACAATTGCGTTTATTATGCAACCGAAACCCCTCGCATCACTATTGAAAAACAACTCAATCAACCCGGGGTAACAGTATGGACAAGGCTTTCTTACAAAGGTGTTGTTGACCCCATTATTCTTCACACAAGCATTGATCAAACTGTGTACTTAAACATGTTGCAGGATACAATAATACCCCAACTACGTGAACAATACCAAAATGATAATTTTTATTTTCAACAAGACGGGGCCCCACCTCATTTTGCACTCACTGTGCGAGCACTACTTGACTTAAAATTTCCCAACAGATGGATTGGACGCCATGGCGCCATCGACTGGCCACCACGCTCGCCAGATTTAACTCCTATGGATTTCTTTTTTGGGGGGCACAGTAAAAGATAAGGTTTTTGCACGCAAGCCTCGCACTGTCGAAAACATGATTCAGTTCATTTTGGAAGCTTGTCAGGAAATTTATGCTGATAAAGATCTTTGTTCTAGAGTGGGCATGAGTGTTCGTTCTCGATTAGAGGAATGTGTTAACGCTGACGGCAAGCAATTTGAATACCTGCGGAAATAGGGTTTCCTATTACACGTGTTTCTTATACGTGCTAATTATTACTTGTTTATGCAACATCTGTTTGTCTGTATAATAAATGCCTTAAACTTTATACGTTTTTCCTTTTATTGACCACTATATACCTACTTTTGCATCCCCCAGTATATATCTGTGTATATGTGTGTCTATGTATGTCTGTATATTTATATTTTTATGAGTATGTATATTTATGTAATTATATGTACGTGTATATAGGTACATCCGTGTGTATATATATGTATGTATGTATATACATCTACTTTTTACTGATGATCTATATCTCCACGTATATGTATATAGGTAGGTATATATACACGTATATATATATATGTATATGTGTCTATGTATATATGTGAATATGTATATGTGTGTAAGAGTTGTGGGTATGTGTGTGTATGTCTGCATATGCATTGTTTATATATGTGTGTGCCTATTTGTCTGTATATGGATGGGTATTAGTGTACACATGTATGTATATGTATGTATGCGTATTTGCGCGTGCTTTAGCGTACGTATTAACTCTTAACTGCCTAAAAACAACCCATTTTAAACTTAAATGAACAAGTCGATTTATAGCGACTACAAAAATTTTAAATGGAACACTGTACTTGTCAAACTCATGACATCTACACTAACCCTTTCCCTATCTCTCTCTTGCCCTCTATCTCTCCCCCTCTCTCTCTCTTATCTACTTAATATACCTTGCTGAACAAGCAAAAAGCAGTACAAATTTTAAACCTAAAAAGTAAAACTCCTCCCCCCTCATCTTCTTACCCTCATCTTTTTTTGTTTTACCATCCTCTCTCCATCTCCTCCTCTCTATATCCATACATCTCCACCCACGCCTACCTGAATCTGCTACCTCCCACACACAATACAATCTAATGTATTTTAACCTTAAAAACTAAAATATTGTCAATACCCTTCTGCCCCACCCTTATTATCTCCTACCCCAACCCCCTCTTTCCTTTTTTCCTTTTTCGTATTTGCTCTTAAACACTCCTAATACTGACAACTATTTCTGTAAGGTCTGACAAGGCTGTTGGACCGAAAACATGGTCCAACATCCGAAACATATGTAACCACGAGTTAAACGGCAATAAAAAATAAAACACATATTTGCTCTGCAATAGTATTGAGCATTATCTACAGGTTTTTACTAATTACCAGTTTTACCATATATATATATACATATATATATATATATATATATATATATATATATATATATATATACATGTCTGAAGAATAAACGAGAATTATAATGTTTAAGCCTTTGATATATACTAGGGGGGCCTTTGGAACATCTATAGCGCATCATTTATAGGCTGGGGATTCTATGGACGTTCAACGCACCGTTCTGACATTTGAATGGACTACTGTAAAAAAACAAACAAACGGACTTCTACTTATTCTATGCTCCAACAACGATATGGCAAAAAAAAGAAAGGCGTACTGCTGATGAGGTATATCTTCGAAATATATTTATAAATTTTGATATACATTTCAAAAATATTAATATCTGTTTATTTTGTAATAATTTGTTTTGGCTTAAAAAACGTATCTAATACTTATTTATTTTATTCAACCAGCGCTTTTATCAAGAAACTCAAACCCTAAAATACACGCGCGCGCATCCTATATATATATATCATAGGCCCTTAACGTCGAGGACGACGATTGGCAAGGCGCTTCAGTCTTCTACAGTTCAGGAAGTCTGTGTATTGCTGGCAGGATCTTTTGGCACCAGATCTTATAGCAGCTTGCCACTTTGCTCGGTTGCCGGCAGAGGTTTCCCAAGTGTTGTGAGGGATGCCGAAGACCTGGAGGTCACGTTTCAGGACATCCTTGTAGCGGAGGCGTGGCCTGCCAGCACAGCGAGGGGCATCAGCTATCTCTCCAAAGAGAAGTGCTTTTGGTAGCCGGCTGTCGTCCATGCGGCAGGTGTGGCCAGCCCAACGTAAGCGACGGATGCGCAGCACTGTGTACATGTCAGTACTCTTGGTCGTGGAGAGGATAGCTGTGTTTGGTACATGATCCTTCCATGTGAATCCAAGAATTGTGCGCAGGCATCGGAAGTGGAAGGCGTTCAGACGGTGTTCGTGTCGGCGGTAGGTGCACCAAGTCTCACTGCCATACAGGAGAGTGCTGAGGATGCAGGCCTCGTAAACCTTGATCTTTAGGTGTAGCGAGAGGGACTTGTTCTTCCAGACTCTCCCACTAAGCCTGCCGAAAGTTGTTGATGCCTTTCCAATGCGGGAGTCCAGTTCACAATCAAGACTGTTGGTGTTATCAACTGTAGAACCCAAGTAAGTGAACTTGGTGACGTTTGACAGTACATGATTGTTTACGGTTATTATGGGTGAAAGCCCAGCAGGCTGGGCAAAGACCACCGTCTTGCCTAGGCTGATTTTGAGACCAAACTCCTCGCAGGCAGAAGCAAAGGAGGAGCACATTGCCTGAAGCTCAACCTCCGAGTTGGCGATGAAGGCAGCATCATCAGCGTACAGGAGTTCACGGATCTGTACGCGGTTAACCATAGTTTTTGAGCGTAACCTGGCCAGGTTGAATAGGCCTCCAGTACTGCGAGTGTGAAGGAGCACTCCAGTTGGGTTTGGGAAGGCTCGGCGCAGAACAGCTGAGAAATATATTCCGAACAGAGTAGGAGCTAACACGCAGCCTTGCTTGACACCACAAGAGATGGGGAACTCTTTAGAACGAGAGCCCTCAAACTGTACTGTAGCCTTCATCTGATCGTGAAATTCTTGTATGGTTTTCAGGAGTTTGGGAGGGCAGCCCAGTAGACGGAGGACTAGAAATAGCCCTGATCTGCTAACATAATCAAAGGCCTTCGTCAAGTCAACGAAAACTGCATAGAGAGGACGGCCTTGCTCAATGCATTTCTCCTGGATCTGACGAACAGAAAAGATCATGTCAGTGGTAGAGCGGCCAGGTCGAAAGCCACATTGACTCTCAGGAAGAATTCTGTTGGCAATAATCTGGAGACGTGGCAGGACTAAGCGGGCATAGATCTTTCCAGGCTGGGAAAGTAGAGATATGCCACGGTAGTTGTTGCAGTCGCAGCGAAACCCTTTGTTCTTATACAGGGTAACTATGTTGGCGTTACGAAGTTCATCGGGAATAGTACCTTCATTCCAGCAGATTGAGAAGAGATGATGGAGTTCCTCAGTTAGTGAGTCACCACCGCATCTGAAGATTTCTGAAGGTAGCCCATCCACGCCGGGGGCTTTGTTGTTCCTCAGTAGCTTGATGGTCTTGTGTACTTCATCGATGGTGATGTCGTAATCTAGCTCATGGAGGACTGGTAGTTGGGGAACAGCAGCTATTATAGCAGCCTCACTAGCTGCTACAGGTTGAGCATACAGTGAGCTGTAGTGCTCCACCCAACGGTCAAGCTGATCATCAGGATTGGTGAGTAGTTCTCCGGTCAGAGATCGCAAAGGAGATGATTTCTTCACAGGAGGACCTAGAGCCTCTTTCAGAGCTAGGTACATGCCACCGGTGTTGCCGGTGGCAGAGCAGTCTTCAGCACGCTTGGAGATGTCACTCCAATAGTTGTGTTTAGCCTCTCGAGTTAGGCGCTGCACTTTTGAGCGGCTCTGCTTCCAGAGGCTAGTAGCTTGAGGAGAGGGGTCCTGCATCACAGCCAGTCTTGCCGCTCGCTTTTCTGCTAGTGCTTGATGGAGTGTGTCCGCGTGGTGTCTGAACCAGTCCGGCTGCTTTACTATACGTCTACCAAAACTGGAGAGTGCGCAAACTCCAACAGTGTCACGAATCCGCAGCCAGGCAGAGGCAGCATCCTGAGGGGGTGCAGACTGGACAAAGGTGGATTGTATTGAAGCTTGAAAATGTTGGCATTTCTCCTTGGACTTAGTAGCAAGAACATTGAGCGTTGAAAGTGGTTTTGAGCAAGACAGGTGGATTTTCTTTGGCTTTAGTTTAAGCTTACAGCGCACAAGTGAGTGGTCTGTGTCACAGTCCGCAGAGTGCATTGTCCTGCAGTGGATGATATCCTGGAGGTGCTTCTTTTGAGTGATCACATGGTCCAGCTGGTGCCAGCGCTTAGAGCGTGGGTGTTGCCATGTCATCTTCGACCACGGTGAGCCCTTAAAGAAGGTTGATGGGATGCACAGCCTGTGTGTAGCACAGAGTTCCAGAAGACGCTGCCCA
The DNA here is from genome assembly GCF_053919585.1 of Euprymna scolopes. Classification (NCBI taxonomy): domain Eukaryota; kingdom Metazoa; phylum Mollusca; class Cephalopoda; order Sepiida; family Sepiolidae; genus Euprymna; species Euprymna scolopes. Next base: position 92,455,119 of record NC_136499.1, on the reverse strand, counting down.
TTTTCATTCATAGAGCCCACTCCGTGAGGACCCAGGACATCAGGCCAGGCATTGGTGTTACTGCCTACTCGAGCGTTGAGATCACCCAGGATGATTATGCGGTGACCGCGGTCGATTTTGGAGAGGGTCTCACTCAGCTGGAGATAGAAAGCATCTTTCTGGTCATCCGGCGAGGTGAGGGTTGGGGCGTAGGCAGACAATAGGGACACTGGACCAGAGGTGGTGTGTAGCTGTAGTGACATTAATCTGGGAGAGATGGCGACGGGAGTTTCGACAAAGCTGAGCAGCTTGTTGCAGATGGCAAAACCCACTCCATGTTTTGGTCTCTCCAAGTCAGGGTAGCCAGTCCAGTAAAATGTGAAGTTAGCTTCACGTATGGAGCCATTTCCAGTGAGCCATGTCTCGCCTAGTGCTGAGACATCCACCCCCAACCGGAGTAATTCCAGGTCGATAACAGCAGACTTCCGAGGATGAAAGCTGTCAAGAGAGGAAGTCACCCCAAGGGAGCGGACATTCCAGCAGGCCAGGTGTAGTGGGGAGGCAGTAGCAGGATGTCGACCGGGGCGCGCCTGCCTAGAACGCGGGCCCTGCCGAGCAACGACAGCACCCCCGACTGCAGGGGGCTCCCGAATTGCCAGTCGCTGAGAATTTATTCTTGACATATCCATAGTAGTTGCCTGAAACGTCAAGCGCCGGGGCAGGGAAGTAGTGGATGAGTGCATGCCCAGAACAGAACATCCACCTCTGGACCCAACATTGCGGACCCCAGCGGAGCACAGGAGTGCGACAGCTGGAGCAGTGGTAGGTTGCCCCGCAGTACCCGCTAACTGGGTGTTGATCCCTGACCGTTGATCGTTCTTGATTCATCCGCTCAGTGATCCGCCATGGGAGACCGGTGGTTGAAAAATATATCAGCTGCGCTCATACCATGACTGCCAATGATGTGATGTGGTGTGTTGCACACAGGGCCTTTGAGCGTGTAGTGTTGTAGCTTAGTGAATGTGTAGAGTGCTTAGCTGCTTGGCTTTCAGGTGCTTTGCTCCTCTTGCTTCCAGCTGTAACCGCCACCTATACTCGCAAGAGTGAAGGGGAGGCAGTTTAGTAAGCCCTGCCCACTGGTGGTTAGAGCGTCTCACTGGTCAAGACTCGCATGCCACCTCCTCGTGGTACATCACGGTTTAACTGGGTACCTTGCGGCCCCAGGCTAAGTGTATGTGGGATCTCGGAGTAGTCTGGAGCCCCAGAGGTGTTGAGTGCATGGCCCTCCGGCGTGAGGACACGCCCTGGCTTACACCAATCCAGACCCCAGCTATGTGGTCAAATAGCAAAATGTCATCTCGGCAGCAGGAGTTGGCAGTCATGGTATGAGCGCAGCTGATATATATATATATATATATATATATATATATATATATATATATAATCCCATCAGTATTGTATAATCTTAACAGAGAACCGTAGAAATGTGACACAGATGTTTACTTTTTTGTAATGAAATTTTATAATTTCTTAAAAGCAAACTATTCAAATAAACTGAGATTTTTCTACGATAAATTCAATCAGAAGATTTCTACTTTCCATGTTTTTATTCATTTATGCTGTGCCCTTGTCGAAGCCGTCAATTTTCAATAATTCATTGCTTTCATGGACCAAAAAAATACATATTAATTCAAACTGTTCCTTTACATGCTTTACTATGGAAACAATTTCATAAAATATGCAGCATTATATTTAAAATTAACCATTTTTTATTAAACGAAATCAATTTCCAGCAAGGTTTTAAAATAGCTTTTAACAAAAACTATCAAATATATCGATATTCGTTGTATTCTGTAAAATCGGGTGTTATTAATTAATCGTTTTTTTTATCATAATTATAAAAAGTTTTTTATTTAATTGAACTTTATTTTGTTAGGCTTAATTTTATAAGGCTGTTGAACTGTGAATGAGAGAAAAGAGTATTTGCATGTAAATAATTGGAGAAGATTCGTATAGAAAGCAAATTCAATTGGGAATCTCAACAAAAGATGTGAAAAGAAATCTAAGGAAAATTCAATTTAATTTTCAAAGAATGATATTAAATAAACACATATTGATTTCCCTAACGAAATACAAACAAAAACAAGCATATCTAATTTATATATACACTATCAGATTTACCCGGCATAATGCGTGTAACTGTTAAATGACATCTTATTCGGAGGAGTATATTTCAAAAGCAAAGCTAGCCTTACTGTCTAAATATTTAACCCGAACCGATCGCTTCCTTTTATTGCTAGATTAATTGTTTCTTTATGTAGCTAGTTAATTTATTGAATTTATCTATATTAATATTTACTACGTAGTTAACTAGCGCACAGATTAGCAGTGCATAATACATATTAATATTGCATACAGACATTTAGAAATATCAGATCGTAAAACACAAATACACTAACAAGCACCATACTGTCAGACATCTTTAACAAATGCCATGAAAACAAAAACCCTGTTCTTACAAATCGTCCAATTTAATTAGTAGACTTGACTTCAATTTTGATATAATCTTTGCCAAAATGCATACAATAGACGTTCTAGACATTCTAACTTTATAGATGTATACATTTTACACATTTGATTCCAACTAAAACTCAATTTATATTATTTTAATAGTACTTGTGTCCCTTTGTTGTTAGATAAATGAAAAGAACAAATAATTATGCCCCCTATTCTATTCAATAGATGAAATGTGTTTCACTATTTGGGAGTATGTTAATTTTTAACAGTAGCTTTGCACTTAGTAATTGTTAGTTAGAAAGTATAAAATTATTACTTATGCCCTCACCCCCCCATATTAAGAATGAGATTTTAAATAACAGTATTATTACTTAAACAGGATCCGTATACTGATTATTACTTTTATATTTGTGAAATAAAATTTGGGCTTAATTGTTTCTATTTACTTCCTCCCAACTCAGACAGACTTTGACAAAAGTTTGGTTACTTATGAGAAAAAAACATCAAACTTCTCAAAACGGGAAGAAGTCTGGTTGAAACACAAGTTTAAAAAAAAAGAAAACTTGCTTCAGTCTAGCAGGATTTCTACGGCATTGATCTATCGCAAAATAGATTGTCTAGCATTAGAACAGATACTAGAATGTGTATCCTGCTTATTAGCCAAAGAGGAATCTATTGATAAACTAAGGTGCGAGAACTTCAGCCGTCGGGTGTATAGCATATAAAGCAGAAGCAAAATATCCCTGAGTTATCATCACATTTTTACGAAGAAAAAAAAAGTTTCAGCATTATCATATACGGCTTCGTAAATCTTCATAATTCCATTTTGTGTGTGGGCATGATGGTTTGGATAATATTTTTGTATATGATAGCCGACCCTAATATGTGATTAAATTAACTCTGACCAAAATATATTACTTGTCTTCAGTATTTTTACGTTATATATGCTGTATATTGTTTGTTTTATGTTTATCGTGCATTCGTGAATAAACTATGCAGAATATATAAATATACTGCTTATGTATATATTAATAAAATAATAACGATTTGTTCTCTCTACATATAAGACAAGCTTTGCAAACGTATATTATATGTGTTATATATCATAAGAATTATGAAAATAACTTTCATTCACATGTCGTCTTTACGTGGGGTAAGACGATAATTATATTCTCATTATTTTCTTCTTTTTTTCTATTCCTCAAGCGACTAGGAACATTAAAAGATTTGCCACATCTTTTTTTTTAAAAATAGCACTGCCATTTCCTGCTTCTCTTGCAAATGCATTTGGCATTAGTTATTTTGTTTTCATTTCTGGAAATAAAAAATCACCCCTTCAGAACCTCCGGCATATGTCATTGTCTCCTTGCTTGCGTTTCTCTGATAACGGAAATACCAGTGATGATATATTCGCACGGTTAAACAATAAAAAACAACGTACGCTAACACATACGACAATCCCCTAGATACCCAGGTCAAAAATTTCACCAACTGTTTCTTAGCCTATCCCAGTCCATTCGCACAGAAATAAATATCTGATGACATGTTTTTAGGCTTAATTCTTCTACGTAGCCTTTGTTTGCACGCCTAAACAGCGACTGAGGCACATATTGTGAGCAACGGTTTTCTTCCGTTACTTTCTATCTACTGATGGCCAGACGTACAGGCATATTCTGCCTTTCTCTGGTCCGACTCGCTTATAGTCATTTAACATTACAGATTATTTTTCGTGCAATTATTGACTATAACACACACTTGCTAAGCCGACTAAGACACCAATTTGTTTTTGGCACATTGACACCAAATGAGAAACTCTCAGGGTATTCCAACTGAACTCATCTTTTACCGATAGATTTTGATCATATGCTTTGGATCACAAGTACACCATACTTTTCTTTTCTTTTTAATGTAGTACTCTTCGCCGTAAAACAACGGTTTTTACTCAATACTACTATCGTTTCGCCACGGCATGTACTCTGCATAAGTATACTATATGATGTTCACATTGCGATTTTTTATCCGGAAATAACGTTAGGATTTTATGTTGAAACTCTTCGAATTTAATTAAAATTAAAACAAAAGCACAGGTTTCGTTTACTTATTAGTGCTTTACAATATCATTAAATAGTCATCCCATCAATTTCCTATTTAATGTGCGGAACAGGAAGTGTTGCGCAAAAAGTAAATTATGTCTGAAATAAAAATCTTGACTGAAACCTTTTAGTTATGTCATTTTCCGATATTAACTGTCATAGATAATTCCACTTTTAAACAGTTTCATTTTTAATTGGTTGTATTCTTCGTATTAGTAGCAGTATATATATATATATATATATATATATATATATATATATATATATAATGTATTTATGCGTAGTAATCATATAATTTTATAATAATAATAATAATAATAATAATAATAATAATAATAATAATAATAATAATAATAAATATTACGGCTACACTCAGTTTAACTTTTTTTAAATATGTTGTTTAATCTAAATATAGATATGCCAATTTGGCAAAATAGAAAGGGCATAAAAAACGAACGTTGAATGCCAGGGTCAGAGAAAAAAAGGCTTGATTTAGTCTTTTGTGTGAAATAATTTGGAAAAGATGTGCAGGTGGGATTACATTACAGACAGCTAAAAGCAGCCTTTGTGAGAGTCAGAGAGATTTTCTTGGATTGGAAGTAACTACTGGTCACTTAATATGAACTAATACAATTCATTAATTTACGATACTTAAAAAAGAATTAACACGGAGATAAAGCTCATAGGTTATTGGTTTCTGGGCGTGTAGATAATGCACATATAAACACAAATGAATACATTTTAAGCATACATCTATTAAAAAATAAAACTATTTTTAATGTAAATAATCTATTGCAAAATTGTGAGATAAAAGATCAAGCAATTCTATGTCATATTAAACAGTACATTAAGTTTAGTATTACCCGGAAAATGTTCGTGACGGAAATGCGCGAAAACGCTCAAGACTTGTGTGTGAGTATCTTGTTCCGGATCACCTATGGCAAAAAAGTTGGCCCAAGGGTGACAAAATAGCGACACTAGCGTCGTTCATGGAGTAACGGTTGAGGTTGCTCTGGTTATGTGTTGAGTCATCTTGAATTGTTCGCATCGTGTCGGGTCCTGTCGATCGAGTTATTCGGGATCATGTTGTCGACGGAATTGTTAAAAAAAATGTGTTGGTCATGTAGACGGAATTATTCCCATTGTATCGAATCGTGTCGACAGAGTTTTGCGAATCATCTCGAGTCGTGGTGACGGAATTGTTCGACACTGTCTGGTCGACCAAAGTGTCTGATACTGTGTCGTTTTGCATCGACAGTATTATTGGGTTTCAGTAATGAATAAGGAAGTGTTCGGTTTACGTTGTCCACTTGATTTTACAGTAACACTAGTCGTACTGCTTCGTTTGATAACACACGCACACACACTATTACAATAGACAAATGCGAACATTAATAGTAATATGGTAAAGCTTAAACATGGAAATGAAAAGGAAAAGATATCCTAGTAAAAAATAACATAAACTTATAACTTAAAACATGGCAGCAGTAAGAATTGGTTATACAATGGTACATTGTATTTAAAAGAAAAGTTTTAATGTTGCAATATTTTATGTTATAAATTTATTATGTTTTTATTAGAATATCTTGTCCTTTTATTTTCCATGTTTACGCTTAACCATATTAGTTTTTTATGGTCGCATCTATCTAATGAAATCTATAATGTTTCCAAGCTTCCAGTAAATCCACTTGTTCTTTGTTTAATTTTAATCGTATTTTTGCCCCCATAAACATAACATACACATATGTAAAACAATGTACGACACTCCGCTGCTTTCATACTCTCTGTTCACTTGTTACGTCTCTGTTCATGAAAGAGGTGAATCATTAGCACCAGTAGTCGCTGCAACAGAGTGGTTTCTATGGAAACCAGTCATAAAAATTGTCGCTTACTTCTTTACGAATGTTTACATTTTTGAACACCAGTAAATTTATCATAACTTTTGTTTTACTGCAGGAAAATTTACAAAAAATCTATCACACTATAGCTAAGTATGTGAGCTTGAAACTCTAATAATTGTTTGAAATTTGGTCGAAGAATTAGTGAGTGGTAAAGATTTAAAGCAGTTCTAAATGACTTAAAACTACCACTTTACCATATATTCAAGCACTACCGTTGAATGATTATACACAAACACTAACGTGTTTAAATTATATATATATATATATATATATAATTTTTAAAATATAATTTTTAATATATATATATATATATATATATATATATATATATATATATATATATATATATATATATACATATATTCGTACTTTTAGTTGGATCCGTATCCGTTCGCGTGTGAAGTTACAGATTATTTTAGCCATTATGACCTTCTATCCAAAATGTATACCTGTGCTTTATGGCAGTGGTCAGGACAGTAAATAATGCAATGGCTGGAGAAAGCTGAGTTAATATGTCAAGTGAGTGGATGAAGCGTCTCGAATACGTCATGCCGATGCGCTTGTAAGACGGCGTGAATGCTGTGTACAAACAATTAAATAAAAGAAAAACGTGTGGATTTTGATTATGTGAAAAAAAATGTTGTACACAGGAATTGTCCATGGACCATTTTTCTGAAGCAAAGCAGTTTCAATAACGCCGCCTAACCTTCAGTCTTGACCTAAGCAGACACAATGGTAAGAGATTACCTCAAAAGAGGGGTTTAGGAGAGTTGAATAGGAGCTATGGTTGAAAATTGTTCCAAAAGGGGTCTAGCGAAATATAAATAAAAACCTTTTTATTTCAATCGCAGGCGCCGGACGACAACTGATAACTTTGCCAGCTAAAAAGAGAGATGGCGTTGTAAAATAGTGTGTTTTTCCTTTACAAAGAAGAATATATATGTCGAAAATATGAAACAGTATTGCTGTAAAACTGATTATTTTGAGATAACGTTCCGATATTTTGGGCTAAAAAATTTTAGTGCTTGGGGTGGGGGATCAAGCACTACCGTTTGAATATTGAACTTGTGCATTAGAAAGATGTCGATAAGAAACTAGCTCTGTGGAAAGTTACCCTATTGGGACTTATGGGGGAGATACCTGATTATCCAATCAGAGTAAACGAAGGTGTGACACAGAAAGCGAGGATTGGCTAAAGGAGAAACATATCTGCTCCGATCCACACAAGCCCGTCATGTATAAGGCACTGCAGAGCAATAACAAATCAGTTTTGAACTCAGGTTTTGAAGTATGTTTTAGACGGAGGGAGATCTCCACCGCCCCCACCACAGTCCGTTCTAGAAAGCACTCGTCTTTTGACTGATTGATAAGGAAGAAGTCGGTTGTTGAAAACGAAAACAAGGCCCAGCTCATTGACTATTATAACTATCAGAAAAAGAGACTTGTGATCAGCATTTTCATTTTTTTTTGTGTTTTTAATTCTACTGCGAAAAAACTATCCATAATTATCTTTTTTTTTTCTTTTTCTTGTGACTATTTAATTTCATACGAAGACTTAGAAAACGACCCTGATGTCTAACTCTGTCCCGTGGGGAGGCAGTGTAAATAGGTACAATCATAGTCGACGCCGATTATTATTATTATTATTATTATTATTATTATTATTATTATTATTATTATTATTATTATTATTACTTGCAAGTGAACTTAAGCTAGGAAAAACTTCCATGTTAAATTATCTTTTTCAACGGAAGAAAGAAGAGAGAAAAGGATCATTAACTACTGCATCCAGCGTTATATGAGCCCTGTGTTCGAAAGACTTTAATAGATGTTCGAGCCGAACCACCCAGGACTACGCTTGTAACTGTGTGCACACTACCGTCTTTTTGTGTTTCATCATAACCGAAAGAGTCTTTGCACCTGGTTATACAAATTAAGTAAAATAGACGATGTCTTTTAAACAGAATAAGGCAAGCTTTCTGTCATGTTTTGCGGCGTATGAAATCTGTTATTGCAATGTTAATGCATTGCCGGATTGGATGAAAACGCGGAAGAACTGCTACAACCCTCGTTCCTAATTAAAAAAAAACCTACATCAGTAACACGTGATCGCGCGCACACTCGCCATTAGAAAACACATTGGAGTTAAAGAACAGGATACAGTAGCTGCACGTTCGGTACAATGCAACGAGAGGAATGTTCCTCTGTGATGTTATAAATGTAATAGTCCTAATCATAGAACAAGCGATTGATCTCACGCTAGTTTTGATTACATGTTCAGAAGAGCAAGTAAACTGCTAATGTGGCGTTGAAATCGCCTGGTAGTAGTCCCAATAGATATATCTGTCGAATAATATTTTCATTGTACGGCATATTGACCGACCGTTTCTCGATGTGTGGCTTGTTACATGTCACCACGGCGTTTGTGAAAAAAAGGACAAATCCTATGACAACTTGATGTATGACGAAGTGCAACACTCTCTTCCCGTACGGATGATCAAAGATATGTGTTTGAGAGTGGCCCTCGACGATTCCGTGAAATGTGAGAAGTTTATCTGTTGAAAAGATCTTCGATGAAGGTAGACGCCAGTTTAATAACCTCCGGCGTTGTTTCGTGGAGGAACGTCAGGGCGGCTGGGAGCTGTGCAGTAAGATACGTATATAAACTGTCCAAGTTCAAGGAGTTTGCTTCAGAATACGCACTGGAGATTGATATATATATATATATAATTACACTTATAATAACCAGTTATTGATAACCTGGTGATAGAAACTACTGTGCTATTTCCAGGTATTGAATCCTGTTACTAAAATAACAAAATTTATTGTGAAACTTTAGATATATCTGATTCATATTCAATGCGAATTATAGTCGTGATACCCACTAGATCTAGATTCACAAAATTGCAATTGTATGATCGTTTCGGTTGTGCTACCTTCCTTGTTCTATTAGTTTATTATTTTTATATTAAATATACTTTACTTCACCACTATATCCTGAGCTACCGAATACATTATTATATGTACTCCTGCCATTAAATATGTTTATCATCGGAAAAATAATGTGATTGGCAATAAAACTATTCTGATTAAAGAAAATTAGAAGATAGTAAAATATTTATATATGTAATAAGATACAATTTATACCTATGAAATATTTAGCTCTAATTATCAAAGATAATTACGTAAACAAATCAAGAAATTAAGTAATTTGTTTCATAAAAAATATTATAAAAAGATATATAATAGATTTTACATGTTTCAATATTATCTAAGTAAATATATTAATACTTATTATAATTATAAATATAGTAAAATGTATACTATTTATTAATACGGAAATTTAAATTTAGTTACTTTTCCTTAAAGTTCAAAGATTGCGTAATAAAACTGAAAATGTAATTATAAATTCTCTCCTAATTTTAGAATTTGTAATCAGGCCTATATGTCTTTATTTTCTTTTAACATTGATACGTGATTTGTATTCTGATGATTCAATAGCGAAATATATTAAATAGTTTACATAATAGTTTAATGAATGAATTTGGCGTGTGATGTCAAAGATTCTGCATGGCAACTTACTTTAACTAATAAACGATAAGATGCTTAACATCTTGAAATTTGGAATATAAACTTTTGTCATTTCTTTGTATATGAACTGTAGTTGCATTAGGCTTAATAAATAAAAAGATTGTTTGAAACAAATAGTGAAATATAATTAAATAAATATATCCCCCCTATATATATATATATATATATATATATATATATATATATATATATATATATATATATTAGTGTAGTTGGGCAGCATTTTTTCACCAATGCTTGTTTCAGTGAAGAGCAGGGACAATTTCTGTATGTTTTTCTTGCAATCCATTTTTTTTATTTTTAGCAGACTAGAGTGTAAAATGAGAGTTTCGTATGGTGAACGTTTCCGAATTCCATGTCGTCCCCAGGGGAAAGCGCGCTTAAGTGCTTTTAATACTTTTAAACAATTTTAATTTCAATAAATTCACCAAAGCAATTTTTAATTCATCACTCGCCTGAAGACGACTTATAAAATCGTTTGGCATTCGAACAAAAAAGTTCGAATATTATCCCGCCAAAAAGAAAAAAAAAGATGAATAGCAAGGAAATAAGCAGGAATTGCCCCTGCTCTTCAATGAAATAAGCATATATATATATATATATATATATATATATATATATATATATATAATTAAATATGTTTTTAACTCTTTTTCAAGATGTCTTTTAACATGTTTTATTAATCATTTATCATATATATATAAATATATATATATATAATTATATGCATATATATATATATATATATATATATATATATATATATATATATATATATATATATATATATATAAACTAGGTGTTTTCTGCCACGCGTTGCTGTGGCTCAAATTGTGTAAATGGATAAATGCATGTATCTAATATGTTTGATTTTCCAATACTTGTGGATACACAATATTGTTGGTTGTTCTAATTTACGGACAAATTGTATATATTTCCTGGTCTGCTGATTCTAGAACACGCAACATATAATTGCCCATGTCAGAAGCAATCATTGTGCACATATAAGCCGCACAATTCTTGAGATTGTCACTGTGTTTTATTGATCGTGATAGCAAATGCTAGTCTAATTGGGAATTGCAATCTCTTTAATTGAAATGGCCTGTCTGTTTGAAAGGCCCCGTCAAAATTGTGGATTTTGTTAAATTCTGGTTAGTCATGAATTTTGTTATTAAAAGACGTGTGCCATTACAAAGCGTAGGCTGGTTTATATTTCGCAACAGGATAAATGGTACGGATATTTTCAATCTCAGTACATGTGATGGCAAATCTTGCGAATTCAAAAATTCTGTGAGATAGTTGACTGCTCCGTCTGCTTCAGCAACAGTGTCGACTAAATCACCAGGAATGTTCCACTGAATAATATTGTTGATGACATGAACATCTTTGTTCTTGGGTGCAAGAAGAGCTCGTTCACTCAGCTAACTAAGATTCATATAGTTAATTTGGATGCCCGGAAATACTTTGGTTAACTAATTCTTATTTTGTTGTTACTAAAATACTGAACTTTTGTGACAATGGAATTGGCCCTGATGTAAGATTAGACGGCACTTTTCCATTCCCAATTTCCAGCAATTGATTTGAAAATACCTCTGCTGATTGATCGTTTTGCGGCTGAACACGCACATTTCTAGTCAAATGTTATGTCCTTACATTTTGCCAACAAATGTAATATTTTAGGCAAGTATTTAATTAATCTTCTGGTGTTGATCGAGGAATTGTTGGTAATGTTTGCCTGAAATCCCCAGCTAGCAACATTACTGCATTTCTAAATAGTCGATCATTTCCACACATATCTCAATGATTAAGCAAGAGCCTCCAGTGATTTTTGTGTATCGTTTTTCATTCATCCCAAACAATAAGTTTACAATTCTGCAAAAACTTTTCCATACTTGCTGTTTTGTTATGGCAGTTTCCATAAATTGCATATCTAATGATAATTTCAAAGCCGAATGAGCATTTCCTCAACCTGGCAGTAATGTTCCAGATATTCAAGATGATGTAAAAGCTAAGGCTATGTTATAATGTGGTCAAATGTTTGCCAAAATTAATTTAATCAAGAAGGTTTTACCAGTTCCTCCTGGCGCATCTAAGAAAAAAATTCTCCTACCCCATTATTGACAGTCTGCATTACCTTGTTGTAAATTTGTTTGCTCAGGAGTTAATTTTTATATTTGAACGAATGTACAACAAAAATCATCTTCGTTGTAAGTTTGTTCCACACGCAATTCTGCATCAAACAAAGCCGCAGCAGATCGATTCGGTGATGTCATTCCTAATTGTATGAGAACTGCGTTTGCAATTTTAAGCACAACTTTCAATCCGTATCAATGCCTCATTATAGATTTCTGCTCTAAAATCCGGGTAGGTATTTGCATTTCTATTGCCTCTGTGATGTAAAATGTCTTCAGTCATGTGTGATTTATATTTTTTGCAGATGAAGATTAGCAAGTTGTCTATATGATGGCAAACAATGCACGAATTTAAATCGGATGCGATATGTTACATATCGTTAATGCATTCATCCCAGTACGTCGTTCTCCAATAAATTCAGAGCTTGACCCGCACTGCGAAAGTGGAATGTGTAACATCATTGACACTTTTTAATTGCTAGAAAGACGTTGGACCATAGACTGTTACCAACAGCATGCGAAGAAAGACACATTTATCTTGTTTTGGATGAATAGTCTACAATCGGCCTATTGTGTTTCTTTGCATATTCCAGGGCGTCAGTCTACTCTGTCTCCTTATTTGTGTCGTTAAAATAATTTTCTACTCCTATTTCATGTGTAAAATGGGCACTTCTTAATAGAGCAGTGGATGCAAATGTTTCATTTGTATATAACGTGAAAAAAGCCGTTAATGTTGTCGCTGGTGGATTAAAAGCTATTTGTTGCACATTTGATGCTGTAAAGTAAACGCGTTGTCTATTTTCTAAATGTACTAATAAGTGAACAATAGCCGGACTTTGTTCAGGTATGGAAATACTAACTTACGAAACTATTAAAGCGCTGCCTTAAGGAGAAGTGTTTTCCGACTCCCTGGAAGACCTCATAAGTTTGCCCTGTATTTAAGAATTCAGGTGATAAGTCACCCCCCTCTCAGTACAGACCAATAAGTCTCCTGTGTGTTATGAGTAAGTTGCTGGAATCCATATTAAATAGAGAAATAGTACAAACACCTCAGCAGGAATAACCTTGTTAGTGACACACAATATGGTTTCCGCTCTGCAAAATCTACCGCAGATGTGCTGACGGTTATATCCCACAGGATTAGTGAATCTCTTGACAAAGGCTTCCTTTCTAGGGCAATCGCTCTTGACATATCAAAGGGCTTCGACAAGGTATGGCATAAGGGTCTACTTCACAAGATTTCCAGATACGGTATAACTGGAAATGTTTTCTCAATCATTAAATCATTTCTCTCCAATAGGCTTATAAGAGTAGTGGTAGATGGACAAAAATCGGAAGCCTGCAATATAAATGCGGGAGTCCCTCAGGGGCCAATCCTGGGCCCAACTCTCTTCCTGATCTACATCAATGACCTCCCTAAACACATACTTAAATCATTCGTTGACATCTATGCTGATGACACGACCATCTACGGCAACACATCAAAGGCTGTAAATGACAAAGTTCTCTCTGACTCTCTCTCCTCTGATCTCGAGCGCGTGGTTCAGTGGGGGAAGATGTGGCTTGTTACCTTTAATGCATCCAAAACCAAACTCCTATCCTTACATCATCAACGCTCTGATCACCATCTGGCATCAATTGTGATCGATGGCTCTCGTCTGGGTGAGGCCCTGTGTTTTGACAAGCTTCTGGGTTTGATCTTTACTCCTTATCTGAAATTGAACACGTACATCAAGTCTGTTGCCAAGGTCGCTGAAAAAATGGTGGGATCGCCCGTAAACTTGAAGAAATTGCATCAAAGTACGCGCTAACAAAAGTTCGCTTTTCACCGAATTCGGGTCTTGTGCCACATCTTATTGAATTTAATATCAACTATTGTTTTAATGCTAGTGTTTACAGACAACCTCTATTTGGAACCGATTACAATTATAATCCGCGAAAACACTTGATACTAACATACCAAACTGACTTAAAAGCCATTAACAGCAATATTTTTGTTTTCCCCTCCCCCTTTTTTAAGTTTATTATGTTCTGCGTTATGAAAAAAAAAACAGTTTTCCTCTACAAAACAATAAACAAATATTTGAAACCTTTTTTAATTTACTGAATTAGTCATTAAATAATTGGATACTATTTATATATACCGTAAAACAAGACAAACACACCAAATAAGATAATACAATCCGTAAGTGTAAATTTACGTTAGGAATATTTATGGATAAAAAACTAAGTACAATCTTATAATAAAATAAAAAAAGTAAAATTTCAAAGTAAGAGTCGATTGCTTCGGGATTAATGCATATCAACGTGTTATATGTCGTGAATATATTTTAATCCGCTTGGATGAGTTGGATCTTGTTCGCGTTTTTAAAAGCCTTACAAAAATACAGAGTTCTATGGTCATATGTACATGCAGGCATATGCAAATATCATTTTTAATGATATGCTTGAATAAAGCGAGCGTGGAAAAGGTCGTCATCATTTTAAATATAAGGATTAGAGGCTAAGTGCCAAGATATAGCGTCATAGAAAAAATCGGCAGCCACATCTAGTTAATAAACTTAGAAATTTAATTTCTTTTTGTAGTGCGCGAGAAGAGCGACTATGTGTGTTACATATGTAACACCTTGGCGACCGTTTTGTGATGTTGCGTATATACATATATATATATATATATTGTTTCAGTTTATTTTAGTCAAAGTTCTAAGAAATCAAAGCGCACCTTTCTAACAATTGATGTCTATGAGAGACATAGATATTCGAGCAACCATAAAAGTCGCGTTTATTTTTAAAATGAATAATTTAAGAATATGGCCGTCGATCACGCCAATGTCCTTTACATAGACATCATAGACGAGGCAAAAAAAAACTGGAAGAAAAACAAGTAATTGTTGTTTTCAAAATGAATTAAAATCTGTTAAAATCCATTATTCTTTAGCAACTTTTTTTCCAGAAAGATAAAAGCCTGATTTCATCATATGAAAAACAGAACAATTTAAACCTTATTCTATTAATTTTAATAGAATTTTAAATTATAAATTTTCCAAGCTCACGCCATTCACTGGTATGTTTGTCTCAGTCGATAAAGCATTAAAATATTAGTTTAAAAGGTTTTTGAACGAAAATTTGTTTATCTAAATAAAATTTAGGACGATCTGCTAGAAGAATATGCGTAAATATAATATATGTATATAAATTTCAAATAAATATAATATATGTATATACATTTCAAATAAATATATGTATATAAATTTCAATTAAATATAATATATGTATATACATTTTAAATAAATATAATATATGTATATACATTTCAAATAAATATAATATATGTATATGCATTTCAAATAAATATAATATCTGTATGTACATTTTAAATAAATACAATATATGGATATAAATTTCAATTAAACATAATATATGTATATAAATTTCAAATAAATATAATATTTGTATATAAATTTCAAATAATTCCAACTTTTTATATCACCCTATAGATTTGCGTAGCAAAATTTTTTTAAAATGTAATTATAGTTGAATTTTTTGTACGGAGATCATGATATGGCTAATTAAACTATATTTAGTCATGTATTTTAACGTTTTATTTGATGATATTAGAAAGAGGGTGATTCTTTTTATCTATAAGTCATATATATATACAGATATATATATATATATATATATCTATATCTATATATATATATATATATATATATAGTAATTTATAAAATATATATGGCGATTAAGCTACCCTGAATATTCGGCGTTTCATCCACTCTAGGATTCCTCAGGCTAATGCGCATACGCCTGAGGAATCCTAGAGTGGATGAAACGCCGAATATTCAGTGTAGCTTAATCGCCATATATATTTTATAAATTACTAACTAGCTCTACCTACGTATTGACCATTTTTGAAGTAAATACTTAGTGTCCGCATAAATCTATGCTTTCGTATATTAATTTTATGTGAGTAAATGAAGTAGTTATATATATATGTGTGTATATATATATATATATATATATATATATATATATATATATATCAAAGACTTAAAAGCCGTGTTTTTAGCAAAAAATAATGAAAATATATAACTATTTCTTGCTACGTTGGAGAATAATTATTTTATTACCATATTTAATGCATTTTACACTTACAAAATACAAAAGATGTAAAATTAAATACATTTTAAATTCGGATTATAACCTTTAAATCGGATACGTGCGTATTTTTTCTTTGTTTATCTTCAACCCCCCACCATCTCCACAATACAATATATTTAGCTCAGTTTCGGCTGATTATTTTTAGCATATTTGTATTCACATATAACGAAGGGGATTGTGACACAATAAAATATAAAAATATCAATTATGAAAAGAAGGGAACTACTATAGAGTTAATTCTTCACTTAATAATGGGTGAAAATTTCGTATTCTTTCGATAATTACTTGATTAAACAGAGAATCCGTCAAAAGGACTCCCTACTTTCATTTTGGCCCTGCCTATTATAGACGTTTGAAGACAGTGTGGCATTAAAGTTTCTCCCATAGACTTTCAAGTTTTCTTCTATAAATATATCTAAACAAACGCATGGACTTGGTCCACCGTGTAAGTTGGGGACTGTCTTTACATTTAGCTTTTATAGTTGTCATTAATGCGAGAAATGAGCAATAAAAACGGGAAAGAACGATTAATTCTATATGCCAAATACACATGTGCACCTTGACGATAAATTGTAATGCCTGTAATTAGTATTTACAGTTTACCGTAAAATTATAATAAACGTTTCAGGAAACATCTATAAAAATAATTTCATTGTTAGCTGTAAGTAAAAGAAAATGTGAACATACCGAAATATTTGATTTTAAAAGTTACTGTTCCATTTATTTATCAGTTTGATAATTTAATTGTTCAGATTAGCGAAATTATGCACACAATAATCGCATCATTAGACTGCTTGTGAACTTCCATACAAGTAACTGGGTTAGCTATTAAGTTAGTTGTGCGCTAATTAAAAGTGGCCGTCACCATTCAAAAGTACTAAAAAATTAGGAATAGTGAGGAGATTCGTTATATACCCATTTTAAACAAGAAAGTCATAAGCTAATTTTTATTTGTAATAACTATAGAATTAAACTGCATAAATTATTATTAATTAAATACAAAAGAAAGGAGTAAATTTTGTAGATGTTCACTCTTTATTTTATGCACATCTATTAGAGGAATGATTTTGGTGGATGTTTTAGTTTACACAAAAAATATTAGAACAATGGTAATTGATAACCCTTATATTGTTGTCCATATGATTGATTCCCCCTAGAACCTGCTTATTAATTTAAAACTTTGCACTTATTGAAATGGAAATACAAAACCAATGTAAAATTAATATAAGAAACTGGAATATATTTGATTAACGTTTTGAATAAATAGACGTTTTCAATGTCTAATTGCACGTCTTAATCGCTATGACATTTTCTTTACCCTGCCTATCACTTATTCAGTCAGTAAGAAGATAGAAATACATTTCCATTGATAAATGCACCTGTTAAATTAATACCCATTATTATACATACTTTAATCACGTTGACATCCCGGTTTCCATAAGATCACCGGAGTTAAGCAACAGTGAGCCTGGTCTATACAAAATGGGTGACCGTTTGGGAATCCCAGGTGCTGTATGAGCTCTCATTTTATCTCGTATTGTTTCCAGTCAGTTTGAACCTCAATTTGCCACTGGACCCAAACAGTGCCGATTCAGCAGAGGGGGTGTTGGTAATTGCGCAATCTTTGCCTCACAATAACATGTGCAGCTACTCTTATATGTGTGACTATTGTCTCTTGAGACTGAACGGAGACATCTTTATAGATACTTGTACACATCGTTATCAACGGATCATTCCGCCGTGATCTGTGCCCGACTAAGAGATTTAAAATCATTTTTGAATTATTAACGCTTATATTGGAAAGTGTATTTTCTCGCATCGTCAGTCATCAGTTCGAGTTGGCAGGTTGACATGCGTCCACATATATTAATGATAACTTCCATCCATCCATTAAGATATGGTTTCAAAATGTATCAGATTCACTCGACGCATTTCAGTAATCTGCTTTTTTATACGTCATCCATGAAGGAAGAAAACAAGTCAATTTAGATTTGTAATGAATATTTTCGGCTTCAGGCACATCTCTCTCTGATCTCCGCTACAAACGAATAAAAAATGTAAATAGAACACTTTGTTTTTGGCGAATTGGAAAGTGTCTGTTTTTCAGTGAAGATATTGGGGTGGTATAACTCATAAAAATATATGTTCAATAACGTATTGGTTTCAAATATGTTATTTAATTTATTTTAAAGAAACTATTGGAGACTAAAGCGTCGGATAACAAGAAAACACGCGCATATGATCTAGAAAGATATATTTTATACTGTAATGATAATTTTAATCGTGAGATATATATATATATATATATATATATATATATATATATATATATATATATCCTCTCGTAGAAAAATTGAAAGTATAATTGTTGCTGCTTCCCAACAACTAACCTCCTCATGTTAAGAAAGGTTTTTGGAAAATACGCCTCAATTTCCTTATATTTATATTTTCGTTAAGAACAGCTTTCAGAATTGTTAACAGCAGCATTCCCCACAAATTTAACTTTCATAGTCGCTGTCAAGATCCTCACACGCAAATACTATGAACCATGAAACAAACTAGAATTAGATTTGATTTTCGCCCGTCCATACCAATCTGTCGGCCAGTGAGATAAACTACTTGGAAAACTTGTATCCGGCAAATATGAATCGGATGTTCTTAATCAGAATTTCTATAAATGTCGTCATTTTAGAGGAAAGTGTGTATGTGGATCTAAAGTAAAATTTCTCAACCCAAAAAAAAAAGAAAATGCTCTATACTAAATCCCCCCCTCGTAAAAACAGCAAAGTACTTTTGTTGTTGTTGTTGTTGTTGCTGTTGCTGCCACCCAGCACTCATGGTAAGAAGTGCTTTCGGAACGGACATCTCCAACCACTTTATGTTAAGAACGGCTTTCAGACATTTTCGCCCGACCTCCTGGGTCACCCGCTTCATCTCTATAATAAGAACGGCTATCGAAAAAGACATCCCATCTTGTAAGTGGAAAGAGATTCGTTCAAATTTTCATATCATAATATAGGAGGCTGAAAGGAAACTTCTCCCCTAAAGAATTCGTCTCGTTTACTAAGATTCGTTCATAATAATTTTGGACGCTAATAACGAACATTAGATAAGAGAAGTTCGTTCATGTAGTCATGCCAAAATGTTAGACGGTAAAAACAAACATTTAAAAAGTGAAGCTCCTCTCGTTTACCAAGATTTAGTCATGTCATAGTTTTGGACGCTAAAAGCAAACATTAAAAAATTGAAGTTCGTTTCAGATTACTTCTTTTATTTTACGACATTTTGGACGCTAAAACAAACATTAAAAAAGTGAAGTTAGTCTTGTTTAAGATTCGTTCACTTAATGTCATAATTTTGGACGCTAAAAACAAACCGTAAAAATGTAGAGTTCGTCTTGTTTACTAATATTCGTATATTTAATCAGGTATAAATTGTGGACGCTAATAACTAGCATAACAATTGAAGTTCGTCATTTATTAAGATTCTTTCATTTACTCCTCATAATTTAGGACGCTAAAAAGAAACATAAGAAAGTGATGTTTCCTTCATTTAGTCATTTAACAATTTTGGACGCTAAAACAAACAATGAAAAAGATGTTCGTCTTTTTTTACTAACATTCGTTCATTTAGTCATGTAAAGTCTTGTTTTTAATCCTTCAGGGAGACTAGCCACCCTTCTTACCGAACAAGTTTGGTTGCGGAACCAGTTGAGTCTCCGGTGACCCGACCATGAGGCAGGTAGTACTGGGTTACATGGTACCAGTAGCATATATCATGACCTGACATATATATATATATATATATATATATATATATATATATAAATATATATATATATATAAAATAATTATATATATATATATATATGTGTGTGTGGGGGGGTCTTGGATATGACCTTAAATTATATCCAGTGGTGAGGCCCCTAATTTGCGGGCTTTGGGGAGTGTGGAGACACCCTTTAATAACCATTGCTCCCAGGTACACCCTGACCCGGAGTTGTAGTACCTGTTATGGTCCCAACTATGGCTTAAATAGAAACCGACTTGAAAACAACAAATATATTTTATTAATTTTTCTTCAAAATCTTTGGATTCGGCATTAAATAACACGAAAAGTGTTGATATGCCGTAAAAAAACAACCAACCAATATATATATATATATATATATATATATATATATATATATATATATATATATATATATATATATGTGTGTGTGTGTGTGTGTGTCTGTTTAATGGTAACACTGTTTATACATTTCAGAGTTGCATTTTGTTTGTGAACAATTTAATGTGTATTGCCTCATCATGGTGAAGCTGTGTTCTAATAATCCACTCACATGAATACTTGTTCTTAAAGTAATTTTGTTCGCTTTTTTTGCCCATCTAAATCGCTTCTTTTTAAGCCACGTTATGCATTGATATAAGATAGTAAATATTGATCATGTGATTTGTTCCCGCGTTATGCATTACATAAGACATACGTCGTTATCTCTATATATAGACTGATAAATTATCAGGGAATCTGTTATTAAGTTTCTTAAGAAAATTAGGCCGACGTGTGTATTATCGCACTCCGTACACGTTTGCCTTCGAAAAACAGTATCCTTTGCGTTACCTTCATAACTGTCTAATTTTATTATTTAATTATTGCCAACGTATATAGGTGCAAAATTTAATGGTGTATCTATTGTTTATTTATTATTAACAGCCGAAAATTAATTGTCTATAGTTCTGAGATGAGGTAGTTTCATTATGGATTTTGTTTTTCGGACTCACTTCCCCATCTTCGATGTTTTTTCCACTACGTTTCGGCCATATCATCCTTCCGCCTTCTTCCGCAAGGTTTACAAGAGCGAAACATACCGCCCTCTTAAAGTAAGGGTGGAGGAACATCGAAAAGCAGTGACTAGAGGGAAGACGGAAAAGTCTATTTTTCTAATTGTTTACTTGATGGAAATACCTATCTCACTTCTTACTAGTTTTATGAATCTGGCAGTTTTATGTTTTAGAAATTCTCATTATGACTCTTTAAAGTGGCAATGCCTTGCTTCACAATACACGTCATACACAACATCATAGCACATGACGCCATATATGACCTCATAGTAGTTTTTGTCATATATGACGTATAAATATTAACATCAACACGTATATATATATATATATATATATATTATATATATATATATAGAGAGAGAGAGAGAGAGAAAGAGAGAGAGAGAGAAATATTATTGAATAGCACGGAATTATTCTGTTTTACAATTTTCCTTTTTATCTTCTCCAATCTCCGAATAGTCCTTTTTGTGTTTTTTTTTCGAAATTGTATGTGTTGGATCCATAATCGCGAGCGCTTTCGACAGAAGTACTTCTATCATCCTCAGGCCTATTGTAGAAATAAATGTAGGGATTGTTTTTTAATTTACTGATATATATATATTTTTCCTATTCACGTGGTAATTTGTTACAATTTAAGTGGGTGGACTTTTTTTTATTTTTTTACATATATTAAACACATTTATATATACAAGCACATATGTACATTATTAAACATTTATCCCAAATATTTCAAAATGTTCCGGCTGCACTCATAATTTATATTATTTATTTAAGGCTTCTTTGTTTTAATGTACAATGCTTCGAGTATTCTTAACCTATTTACATTTCTCTCACTCTGCAATACTCTTGTATTTTCTACCATAATTCTTCGAAATTCCGAATGTTGGCAGCTATGTCCCTTCAAAGTGTAACTTGGTGTGGTTAAGTATGTATTGATCTTAGGCGCATTCATGTGGCAACTGGCAGAGTCTGTGTGTCACAGCAGAACTAAGCACCGACTCACAAGTCCAAAGAGGCCCATGCTTGGATCGAGAAGGAGTGCTACGACTTTGTACTGTTCTCTTATTAGCAACCTCCTCCTCCCCCGACCAGAATCCACTGGATAACTTCGTTTGGTCCTACATCAAGAACATCGCAAACATGATCTCCCACAATAATGCAAGCCTGATCGCTACCATCCACAGATATTCACAGAGTTCCCGCCGGCGTTTGTATAAAAATGCATGCTCCAAGTCCGGACCCGTATCGAGGCGGTGATTGAGACTTAAGGCAGCTACATTAAATAGATAAAAAGCTCTACCAAAGAATTAAGTCACCCGAATTATGTTTTCCAATAAGTTATGAAACAAAGTGGTGTGGTTTTCTTTAGGGCGACCATTATATCGGTTCACCCTGTGATACTTTATCTTAAATTGCAAATGATTT